>NC_091121.1:195009033-195359033 GCF_040183065.1 Periplaneta americana
CAAAACTGACAACAGATGGATTTTGGAAAATAGGAAAATCATGTAGGAAAATTGACATTTCACTGAAAACTATTACTTTTCCGAAAAATTTTGGGTTCCAAGCTTCAAAATGAGGGGTCATTTATTAAAATCCGTTCAGCCGTTTTCCGTAATTTCCATTACCAGCTCAAATTATATATATATATATATATATATATATATATATATATATATATATATATATATATAGATACTACCTATTTCGGGTTCTACAGTCTATTAACATGTCTCAGTTTCTGACATTGAAGTGACAAACAGAATTTTGTGAGAACTATTGCAAATAATAATAAACATAGGTACTTGTCCAACATGGAATTTTCAAATTCAGGAAAGTTGATTCCTGGCTTTGCTAACCCTTAAATTGGCAAAACTTCATTTCTCACACTAGTTTATTAAACCTTGTCGGACCGTAAAGAAAACAACTCTCGTAATATCCATATTTTATATGTTGTACAATATTATAGTATTGTGAAATTTTAATTTTCCTACCAATTTTTTCTATTGTTCTATTAAAATTATAGCATACACTCTATTAACCTATTGTATCGTATAGGATACATTGCCAATTTAAGGGTTAGGACTGTGCCCAATATCCATATTTTATATGTTGTACAATATTATAGTATTGTGAAATTTTAATTTTCCTACCAATTTTTTCTATTGTTCTATTAAAATTATAGCATACACTCTATTAACCTATTGTATCGTATAGGATACATTACCAATTTAAGGGTTAGGACTGTGCCCAATATCCATATTTTATATGTTGTACAATATTATAGTATTGTGAAATTTTAATTTTCCTACCAATTTTTTCTATTGTTCTATTAAAATTATAGCATACACTCTATTAACCTATTGTATCGTATAGGATACATTGCCAATTTAAGGGTTAAGACTGTGCCCAATATCCATATTTTATATGTTGTACAATATTAAAGTATTGTGAAATTTTAATTTTCCTACCAATTTTTTCTATTGTTCTATTAAAATTATAGCATACACTCTATTAACCTATTGTATCGTATAGGATACATTGCCAATTTAAGGGTTAAGACTGTGCCCAATATCCATATTTTATATGTTGTACAATATTATAGTATTGTGAAATTTTAATTTTCCTACCAATTTTTTCTATTCTATTAAAATTATAGCATACACTCTATTAACCTATTGTATCGTATAGGATACATTGCCAATTTAAGGGTTAAGACTGTGCCCAATATCCATATTTTATATGTTGTACAATATTATAGTATTGTGAAATTTTAATTTTCCTACCAATTTTTTCTATTGTTCTATTAAAATTATAGCATACACTCTATTAACCTATTGTATCGTATAGGATACATTGCCAATTTAAGGGTTAAGACTGTGCCCAATATCCATATTTTATATGTTGTACAATATTATAGTATTGTGAAATTTTAATTTTCCTACCAATTTTTTCTATTGTTCTATTAAAATTATAGCATACATCCTATTAACCTATTGTATCGTATAGGATACATTGCCAATTTAAGGGTTAAGACTGTGCCCAATATCCATATTTTATATGTTGTACAATATTATAGTATTGTGAAGTTTTAATTTTCCTACCAATTTTTTCTATTGTTCTATTAAAATTATAGCATACATCCTATTAACCTATTGTATCGTATAGGATACATTGCCAATTTAAGGGTTAAGACTGTGCCCAATCTGTTGCGTACCCTTTGACTGCAAATATTAACGGATCACAAATCACAAGTGAGTGAAATTGAAAATTATTGTTACATCATTTTTGGTTTTAGCATTCTGTTCGATGTCTCTGCATACGCGGGTAACTTTCACTGCTTGCACAGATTCCACGGCGCACGGTGAAAGCTGCACGCCATTCATACACGCAGGCTCTCTTATTGTCGGCACCTAGGAACAGGTGTCTCTCAATTCCTCATGCACTGCCGTATTTACCAACTCAAACACCGCGATTCCTTGTTGGCAACTGTTTTCATTTCATTGTTTTCCTCAAATTCCTTATTGAACGGTAATTGACAATTTATGTATTGGGATTTTAAAACTTCCTTTTGTGCGAGATTGTGCGTATTTGCTTGCTTTCCGCACAAAACCAATACGCGGTAAGTGTGAAATATCACATTCAGTATTCCCAACGTAACACACATAACAATTTCCCTATTCTTACCGCTTAAGCGTCATATTCATTTTACTGCTTTAGGCTTTTAACATATTATTTTTAAAAGATGTTCAATACAGTAATAATTATAAATTGGAAACTTACCACTGCAATTTCACCTAAATTGCACTGTTAATTATTGTTTTTAAATATTTGCAAAAATTAAGTAAACTCTACAACACCACAAAAGTTACTGCATTTGTAATGCAAGTAACATTAAGGAAGCCGTGAAAAAAATCAACAAGATTCCAGACTCATCATAGACTGGGGGGAAAAAAGACAGACGTATATCACGGCCTGCTGGAGTATAGTAAACACAGAAAACATTTTATAGGAACAATGTTGAAGATAGATATATTTGTTTTCCAAAGTTGCCGTCATTGAACAGAAACCAAGATGGAGATTTCATTGCAGCTAATTAGAAATTCCTCTTTCAGGTATGTGATAAACGATCTTCGCACAAAATAATGCACGATACACGAGCGGTATGTTTGTTTTCATGTTCTCGGAAATTAAAAAAGCTCAACTACGTTTCGCTTTTTCAATCTTTTCCTCGACCATGAAAACGTCAACATACCGCTCATGTAACGCATATTACTATTTGAGCTTAGGAGAGAGATTGTTAGCAGCGGTGTCATATCAATGGAGAGACGAACCGTTAGCTGAGCGGTTAGTTTCGACTTTGAATGCCGAAAAACCAGGTTAAAACTTTGGCGGGTTTAAGTGGAGTTTTCTTCGTCACAATGGTCACACGCCTTGCTCCACTGACTCATCTTTGATTCCTGAGGACTTAAATGGAAATAAACCAATCAATCTCGCATTTGAGTTGCATTTAGTCCCAGTAGATATGGTGTATATTTACAGATGTGGAATTTGTGATGGGCAAGGATGTTGATGGGGTTGGTGTTCTGTGAGTACTGTCATTTCTCTGCCATAATTTTAACAGTTAGCGAATAAACGTTATGTCAGGCGAATTACCAATTAGTAAGTGATTAAATGAAAACTTCAAAGTTTTTTATGGATATACCTTTCTGTAGATAGTAATTTCTCCGGCTCAGACATTTTTAAGTTGTGCAGACTATAATTTATTGTAATCTGTACTATTTAATTTGATATTGTATTTTATGCAAAAAGAATAAATAAATAAATAAATAAATAAGCGAATAAATAAATAAATAATCAAGCAAATAAATAAGTTAATAAATAAATAAATAAATAAGAAAATAAATAATAAATAAATAAATAAGTAAATAAATGAATAAATAAACAAATATGTAATGAATGAATGAATAAATAAAATAAATAAATAAATAAGCAAATAAATAAGTAAATAAATAAATAAGCAAGCAAATAAATAAGTGAATAAATAAATAAGCAAATAAATAAATAAATAAGTAAATAAATGAATAAATAAACAAATGTAATAAATGAATGAATGAATAAATAAAATAAATAAGTAATTAGATAAATAAGTAAATAGATAAATAAGTAAATAAATAAGTAAATAAATAAATAATTAAGTAAGTAAATAAATAAGTAATTAAGTAAATAAATAAATAAATAAGTAATTAAGTAAATAAATAATTAAGTAAATAAATAAATAACTTAGTAAATAAATAAATAAGTAAATAAATAAATGAGTAAATAAATAAGCAAGTAAATAAAGAAATGAGTAAATAAATAAGTAAATAAATAAATAGTAAATAAGTAAATAAATAATTAAGTAAATAAGTAAATAATTAAATAAATAAATAAGCAAGTAAAGAAATAAACAAATGGGTAAATAAACAAATAAATAAATAAGTAAATAAACAAGCAGATAAGTAAATAAGTAAAATAATTAATATGTATACAAATAAATAAACATAAGAAATAAATAAAGAAGAAAGTAAATAAATAAATAAGTACATAAATAAATCGATCAATCTTTGGCATGGTTTTCGAACAATACCTATTTTGTGGCATTTGTAACGACATTATTATTTTGTTCAGTAAATATTATTATAGTTCTTATGCACCATTCGTGGTTACTGAATAAAATTCGTGCAATTAGAAAGAGGCGGCTTGTTAAAGCCATCCTCTCGCTATGGTGGATTGAAGATATCCGTATTCTGTAGGCTTATCTTTGAAAATCTCAGTTCAAATTATTGCTATATAATAATAATAATAATAATAATAATAATAATAATAATATTCTTTCTTTTATGTTAGTACTAGCCGTACCCGTGCGCTCCGCTGCACCCGTTAGAAATAAATATAAAGTAATTACATAATTAAAATAGGACATTTGATCCAGGGAACATTCGTGTTTGATAGAAGGATAAATCGTTTAATATGTTACTTAATTTAAATTGCATCCAAATAATTAAAATGCGATCATTTTGGTCAAGAGACACTCATTTGGTGCAATGACAATTCCTTTAACATGTTTCTTAATTTTTATTACATGCAATCATAGTTTAATGAAGATTGACATCATTTAGATTTAATGTGTATATTTTGTTTTACTTGTTATAGGTTTCCATTGAATTATGATAATAATTTAATTTTAACCCTTGTTTTCTACGTATTCAGTAAATGGCGCTTGGCCCACTGTGGTTCTGAACCCTTCAAATAACGTAAATTATATTATATTATATTATATTATATTATATTATATTATATTATATTATATTATATTATATTATATTATATTATATTATATCAGGAGTTACTGTAATAACATTATAGCATTATGTCCATCTAGAGAAACTACACTTTCCAATGGTGAAATAATAATTAATTATACAAATCGGTTAATTTAGCTTCCGATATTACTTCATACAAACACAGAAACATTCTCTGTAGGCTACCGTATGTTTCATAGCTTTCGATTGTTGTTGTCCAAGGCCCCTTATAGACGAAGTCATTTGTTTTTTATTTCATTACACCGTCTTAGATGGCGTTGTTATTGTAATTTTGAACTCATTTATCTCATTAAATATCAGTCCTATCAAAATTTTTCAAGGAATAAAACTTATCGCAAATTATTTTTAAAGAAACGTTTGTTATGTAACATTTTTCACAAAAATCAATAATAAGCGAGATATTTCGATTTAATTCAGGCCCCCTTATAACCCGCCCCCTTTTAAATAATGTATTTTGAATGCCATATAGCCTAAAATCTAAGTTACAACATACTTAATTTATATTCCAATTTTCATCGAAATCCGTTCAGCCATTATCACGTGAAAATGTAACAAATATACAGACAGACAGACAGACAGACAGACATACAAACAAAAATTTCATAAAAGCGATTTTCGGTTTCAGGATGGTTAATTATATATGTTAGGACCAATTATTTTTGGAAAAACGAAAATTACGAGAAAAATTTCGGCTACAGATTTATTATTAGTATAGATAATATTGAAAAGTTAGATATTGTCTTGTCCTCGACTGCCCAGTATAATATACATAACAGATTGAGGCAGCCTTCATGAGGTGATTAAATGGCGATTCTATTAGTTCCCTTCAGAGGAGAGCACGGACTAGGATTGTCGTCGCACGCAGGCCTCTGGAGTGGGCCCATTATACTATCCGGGATGGAATGGTGCGCATGCCCTAAGGCCCCCGCGGTGCGCCATCTCCGAACTCCCCTACAGCCTACATGATCCCTTTACCTTTCACCGTAGGCCTCACCGCAATTTAAGTTAGTTATGAATTTTATGATACATTTCAGCTGTTTGTTACTTGCCTGAACCTAGGACAGTGAGGTATATTTATTTGTTTATTTATTTTAATTTAAATGCACAAAGGTCCAAAGGCATTGTCTTAAAATTACGTAACAAAAAAAAAACATAACATTAAGATTAAATATTTCTGACGTCACAATTGAAATCATTAAGATTATAATAAGACCTACTTATCAACCATTCAGATACCTTTTTTTAAAACAAGTTTCTGTTAAAACCAAAAATAAAACGAGGAAATTTATTTGACACTTTTATTGCCATCATAAAAAAATTCTGTTTTGTTTTAGACAATCTTGTCATGGGCAAATGCATCTTTTTGTGCTGCCTTGTGTAATAATAAATTGTGAACATCTTCCCTTACAATAAAATCATTAAAATTATCCTTTACAAATAATAATAATAAATCTAAAATATACAAACAAGTAACTCTTAAAATCTTTTCATTTGAAAAAAGTGGTCTACAATGTTTATTATTTGAAGAATTAGTGATTATTCTTATTGGCCTTTTTTGTAACTTAAATACCTTATTAATATGAGGAATACCTCCCCACAAAATAATCCCATACTTTGAAAGACTATTAAAATAGGCTTAATAGGCAGTTTTTAATGAGGTTAAGTTAATTTAATACATAAATGATCAACATGGTGCTCCCAGGTTAGTTTAGAGTCAACAACAATACCCAACATATTAAAATTATTGATATTAGTGCTATTTCAATTAAAGTAAATAAAATAGTTTCTGTCTTAGATTCATTCAAAATTAAACCATTAGCATTGAACCATGTTTTAGCTTCAGAAAGATAATGTCTTCCCCTCATTCTCTAATGCATTAATGTTCTTGTTACAATTGAAAATAGTGATATCATCAGCATATTGCACAGTACTAGTATGTATGTAAAAATAATATCATTAATTGCAATTAAAAAAGAATAGGACCTAGCACTGACCCCTGCGGAACACCAAATTGAATAATTCTAATAGTACATCTAATAGGTATAGACACAAGTATATTCTTCCACAAAATACTCGAAAACAACACCAAACTGCAGTACACTTAGCTTCATCATTTACGTCTCATTAATTTTCGCACGGAACTAAACACAAGATGTTGAGACGCCTTAGGTTTTACAGTTAAGATTATGAAAGTGGCGGGTGGGTAGGCAAGGTTAATTATTTCCGGTTATATTTAAAGGATAATTATTTTGGTATAACGTAAGTAATGACGAACATGACTATAATATCCATTTTTTTTCACTGCCAATGAAATTATGTTCATTATT
Source organism: Periplaneta americana (assembly GCF_040183065.1). Taxonomy (NCBI): domain Eukaryota; kingdom Metazoa; phylum Arthropoda; class Insecta; order Blattodea; family Blattidae; genus Periplaneta; species Periplaneta americana. The sequence continues at coordinate 195,016,260 of NC_091121.1, forward strand.
ATCATGATGCGTCGTATTCCTGTAAATCTCAATATACTACTACAGAATGAACCGCAAGAAATGTCGTTAATTTCAGGAGGGTTATTCTTAGAGATATTTCAAACAAAAATGTTTAATACAATTTTGGTTATTTTTGCTTTCTTTTCAAGATAAAAATTGTTTTATATGAAACATTTCATAACGTGTTTTGGGAAAGCCACTGATTGAATTCCCAATATGCTCAGTGAATTTAAGAGACCAATATATTTTAGTAATAAACGATTGAAATAATTTTAGTTTTGTCCTTTAAATGTGCAGAAATTTTATCGCAACAAATGTAACTTTTCGTCCTGCAGAGGAATTTTACAATGTTATATTTGTTCCGATCCAATTTGTGCACATTTAAATGGCAAAACTAAAATTCTTGCAGTAATGTATTATTATAATACATTGCTATCTTAAATTGACTGAGGATACTGAGAATTAAATTAATATTTTACCACAAGACTCAGCCACCGGGTCGACCTGGTTGGCAAGTTGGTATAGCGCTGGCCTTCTATGCCCAAGGTTGCGGGTTCGATCCCGGGCCAGGTCGATGGCATTTAAGTGTGCTTAAATGCGACAGGCTCATGTCAGTAGTTTTACTGGCATGTAAAAGAACTCCTGCGGGACAAAATTCCGGCACATCCGGCGACGCTGATATAACCTCTGCAGTTGCGAGCGTCGTTAAATAAAACATAACTTTTTAACTCAGCCACCGGCGTGGCTCAGTCGGTTAAGGCGCTTGCCGGCCGATCTGAATTTGCGCTCGGGCGCGGGTTCGATCCCCGCTTGGGGTGATTACTTGGTTGGGTTTTTTCCGAGGTTTTCCCCAACTGTAAGGTGAATGCCAGGTAATCTATGGCGAATCCTCGGCCTCATCTCGCCAAATACCATGTCGCTATCACCAATCTCATCGACGCTAAATAACTTAGTAGTTGATACAGCGTCGTTAATTAACCAACTAAAAAACCACAAGACTCTGTAAAATATTTCATGTAAAACAATTTATATCTAGAAGAGCAGGGAAAAACTAGCATAATTGTCCCTAACTTTTGTGTAAAGTATTTCAAAGAATAACCCCCTGAAATTAATGACATTACGGTTCTTCCCGGTGTCGACATCCTCTAGGAATATAAGGAAGTGCTAATTTTGGGAGCTGTATCTTTTCATGTGTTGTAATTAATTTTTCAATTTTTTTGGCAGTTTGGATTTCGTTAGGGATACAAATTTAAGCATCTTTTTGAAAGTTGTATTCGACTCACATCAGTAGGTTTAATGGTCTCAGAAATCGAATGCTTGCTGTTTCAAGTATCTGAAAATTTCTTATGTTTAAAGTGCAAATTTCACTTCTGTAACGAAGTGCAGTTTTTGTTGTGATATAGGCTAATCTAGTTTTTTTTATGAACTCTCATTTTGTTTGCCAAGATGTCTTTTAATAGACATACACACACAATTACACACACTTTGTATACGCCTATGTAATTTTTTTACACAAATGGGGCAAAAGACAGGCAAAAGTCACTTGATCGAAATTTGAGACTTAAGACAGAAAATATAAAGGAAAAGTAGATGTTTTAATAAAATGGTAGGCTATGTCGCTCCGGTCCGAGCTGTACCGGGTAGAAGTCGGGATGGTACCCGTTGTAGACGCTGTCTCAGCGAGATTGAAACTCTTCCCCATATCCTTGGTTTCTGCCCCTATAGTGAGGTCCTTCGCAACATCCGTCACCATGCTGTCCGTTCTATGCTGGCCGAGACACTGAAGGAAGTAGGTTTTACAGTCCATCAAGAGGTGCAGGGACTATCCACACAAGGAAGTGTTCGGCGAATTGATATCATTGCCATTAAGAACAACTCGGCATACATTCTCAATCCCACCATCAGATTTGAGACACATGCAGATCAACCGCATGAGGTGGACAGTGAAAAGAAACGGATCTATGAACCAACAATCCCGTTCTATAAAGATAAATATAGCCTGTCCCACATTGATGTAATAGGTCTCATGGTGGGAGCACGAGGTACCATACCCTCCTTTGCCAACAAATGTAAAAATCTGGGGCTAACACACAGCATTTTGAAGGAAATAGCCATTAGTGCCCTCAAAGGATCGGTTCAGATATTGAGAAATCACTTGTATGGGAGTGATAATGGAAATTTCAAGTTATCTTAACCGATGGCTGTTGATTGGTTTAGATATCAATGCCAACAAATCCGTATTATTATTTTTCTCGCGGTATATAGCATTCAAATCATTCTAACCTATCTTATGATTTTTTACCCCCTTTCTTAACTGTGAATGAGCACAAACGCTACTTAGGTGTAAATTTTTCTGACATTTTGTATATTCGATTCCTTAACCGTTTCAAATGTATATCATTTTACCTTTTAGGGTTGTTTCCAAATTATATGTAATACGCTTTGTCAAATCTGGCAACCTTTTCAAAAGGGAAGCTAAATTTATTATTATTATATAATTCAAATGCATACAGTTCATGACTCACGTGAAATGTAGGACATCAAATTGAATGTACTTGAGAGAAGACCTCATTTGAGATTACAGAATGCAATAAAGACACCTCAAATGTACTTAACAGCAATGTGAGAACTGCATTCCAACAGGAATACATAGCTACTTTTGTCTGTTGCATTGTTCGGCAATATGTGCCAAGGTAGTGAGAATGTTTATAAAATTTTAGTTTTGTATAATCATTGTGTGTTTTATCTCATATTGTAAAAGAACACAGTTTCTCATATGTTTTTTTTTTTTTTTTTTTTTCCCATCAAGATAATGTCTTTCTGCTCTCAGACCGTAAGAATTAGGGAGTTACAGCTGTTTGTTTGATATATCGCCACTAGAAGATAGGTGATTACTGATTGATTAGTACGTAAAGATTATTATAATTTTTTGTTCGGTCCTAAGAATATATCTGTTATGGTTACAGTTAATATTAGAATATTCTTCTAGCAACAGTGCATATTTCTGTCCTAAGAATATATCTGTTATGGTGACAATTAATATTAGAATATTCTTCTAGCAACAGTGCATATTTCTGTCCTAAGAATATATCTGTTATGGTGACAATTAATATTAGAATATTCTTCTAGCAACAGTGCATATTTCTGTCCTAAGAATATATCTGTTATGGTGACAATTAATATTAGAATATTCTTCTAGCAACAGTGCATATTTCTGTCCTAAGAATATATCTGTTATGGTGACAATTAATATTAGAATATCCTTCTAGCAACAGAGCATATTTCTGTCCTAAGAATATATCTGTTATGGTGACAATTAATATTAGAATATCCTTCTAGCAACAATGCATATTTCTGTCCTAAGAATATATCTGTTATGGTGACAATTAATATTAGAATATTATTCTAGCAACAGTGCATATTTATGTCCTAAGAATATATCTGTTATGGTGACAATTAATATTAGAATATCCTTCTAGCAACAGTGCATATTTATATCCTAAGAATATATCTGTTATGGTGACAATTAATATTAGAAATTTCTTCTAGCAACAGTGCATATTTATGTCCTAAGAATATATCTGTTATGGTGACAATTAATATTAGAATATTCTTCTAGCAACAGTGCATATTTCTGTCCTAAGAATATATCTGTTATGGTGACAATTAATATTAGAATATTCTTCTAGCAACAGTGCATATTTCTGTCCTAAGAATATATCTGTTATGGTGACAATTAATATTAGAATATCCTTCTAGCAACAGTGCATATTTCTGTCCTAAGAATATATCTGTTATGGTGACAATTAATATTAGAATATTCTTCTAGCAACAGTGCATATTTCTGTCCTAAGAATATATCTGTTATGGTGACAATTAATATTAGAATATTCTTCTAGCAACAGTGCATATTTCTGCCCTAAGAATATATCTGTTATGGTGACAGTTAATATTAGAATATTCTTCTAGCAACAGTGCATATTTCTGCCCTAAGAACATATCTGTTATGGTGACAATTAATATTATAATATTCTTCTAGCAACAATGCATATTTCTGTACAGATTGCTGTGCAATCCCGGCCACCAAGTCACTCAACTGAGTGCGCTCCTTGTATAATGCCAGTTGACTTAATATCAAATGTAAACATACCTGCCCAACTTGGAGTCAGGCCACAAAGTGAAAAACACTGGAAGAGAGGGGTTCGACCCGGTGCTGTGGATTGGACTTCGGCGTAGCTCAATGGTGAGAGCGCTTGGTACAACCAAGGACCCGGGTTCGATCTCCGGCGCCGAAGCGAATTTTTCTCCTCTAATATTAATTGTCACCATAACAGATATATTCTGTAGGACCAAAAAAAAATAATAATCTTTAGTACATTCTTTTGAATTTCGCTTTATATTGCTTGATGTTCCGAAATTTGTTGGAATACTTGGACTACATTACCATATTTGAATTTATAATCGTTTGGAATCTGTGTTTAGCGTACTGATACATGCTCTTTAGTAATATTATTATTATTATTATTATTATTATTATTATTACTACTTATTATTACTATTGTTATTACTATTATTATTATTATCATTATTATTATTCGGTTGAGAAGCGTTCGTCATTTAGTCTGCTGTCAAAAAAGCTGAAAGTTAGAATTTATAAAACAGTTATATTACCGGTCGTTCTGTAGGGTTGTGAAACTTGGACTCTCGCTTTGAGAGAGGAACAGAGATTAAGGGTGTTTGAGAATAAGGTTCTTAGGAAAATATTTGGGCTAAGTGGGATGAAGTTACAGGAAAATGGAGAAAGTTACACAACGCAGTACTGCACGCACTGTATTCTTCAAATGAAATAATTAGGAATATTAAATCCAGACGTTTGAGATGGGCAGGGCATGTAGCACGTATGAGAAAATCCAGAAACCATATAGAGTATTAGTTGGGAGGCCTGAGGGAAAAAGACCTTTGGGAAGGCCGAGACGTAGATGGGAGGATAATATTAAAATGGATTTGAGGGAGGTGGGATATGATGGTAGGGACTGGATTAATCTTGCACAGAATAGGGACCGATGGCTGGCTTATGTGAGGGCGGCAATGAACCTCCGGGTTCCTTAAAACCCATAAGTATCATTATTATTATTTTTATTACTTACTTACTTGCTTTATTTACTTACTTACTTACTGGCTTTTAAGGAACCCGGAGGTTCATTGCCGCCCTCACATAAGTCCGCCATTGGTCTCTATCCTGAGCAAGATTAATCCATTCTCTATCATTATATCCCACTTCCCTCAAATTCATTTTAATATTATCTTCCTATCTACGTCTCGGCCTCCCTAAAGGTCTTTTTCCCTCCGGCCTCCCAACTAACACTCTATATGCATTTCTGTATTCGCCTATACGTGCTACATGCCCTGCCCATCTCAAACGTCTGGATTTAATGTTCCTAATTATGTCATGTTATTATTATTATTATTATTATTATTATTATTAAATACAACTTACTTGGTATCAATAGTAGTTGAGTGAAAACGTAAGGACTTGTAACAGTTGAAAGTGGAAAGAATTTTTTCTTAAATACATTCAGAGTTAAAGTTTATTTCGTGGCAACAGCTAAAGGAAACGTCTCGAGTTAAGATCTTGATACGCCGAAGGGTCAAATCAAGTCATGATCTCGATATTCTGTTATAAAACTCTGTGATTATTACTTGGACATTGCAGTATCGATGGCTTCGTGAAGATAGCTCGCAGTCAGCAGGGAAACTGAATCAAAACAAGCAATTACTTTCTCTTGCATAATCTTGTTCTTGAAGCTGGAGGCTATTGAGATTTTTTTAAGCTGTGTCAGACTTTTACGTAAAGATTTATAACATAACTTCATAGCTGTGTTTCACTGTCACCAAATCTGCTCACGTTTTCAACCTTTACTGTAATGAGTGTTACGTACAAAACAATTTGAAAGGACCAGGACAGCAAGAAATATTGTGAAATGAAATATACACCATTATGCTTTTATAAATTGACAGTTTTCATTTGGTTTTTGGAAACTGATTAAATAACATTGACTGATAGTGTGAAAGAATATTGTATTGGTTGCGTACTGCTGTAATAGATGTGATTTTATTGTTCTTCACCTCCAAATCAATTTATTTTTCTATTCAAGAAAACACGGGAATTTTACTGGAAGCAAGTAAGGAGATAGGTTTGGAAGTAAATCCCGAAAAGACAAAATATATGATTATTTCTCGTGACGAGAATATTGTACGAAATGGAAATACAAAAATTGGAAATTTATCTTTTGAAAAGGTGGAGAAGTTCAAATATCTTGGAGCAACAGTAACAAATATAAATGATACTCGGGAGGAAATTAGACACAGAATAAATATGGGAAATGCGTGTTATTATTCGGTTGAGAAGCTTTTATCATCCAGTCTGCTGTCAAAAAATCTGAAAGGAGAATTTATAAAACAGTTATATTACCGGTTGTTCTTTATGGTTGTGAAACTTGGACTCTCACTTTGAGAGAGGAACATAGGTTAAGGGTGTTTGAGGATAAGGTGCTTAGGAAAATATTTGGGGCTAAAAGGGATGAAATTACAGGAGAATGGAGGAAGTTACACAACACAGAACTGCACGCATTGTATTCTTCACCTGACATAATTAGGAAGATTAAATCCAGACGTTTGAGATGGGCAGGGCATGTAGCACGTATGGGCCAGTCCAGAAATGCATATAGAGTGTTAGTTGGGAGGCCGGAGGAAAAAAGACCTTTAGGGAGGCCGAGACGTAGATGGGAAGATAATATTAATATGGATTTGAGGTAGGTGGGATATGATGATAGAGAATGAAATAATCTTGCTCAGGATAGGGACCGATGGCGGCAATGAACCTCCGGTTCCTTAAAAGCCAGTTATGATGATGATGATGATGATGATGATGATGATGATGATGATGATATTGATTCAAGAGCCTATTGAGGGACTTGTTCATATCTGAGCTTTACTTGTCCTTAAGGTAATGTATAATTAATTAATTAAATCTGACAGGTTTAAGGCCAAAAGACTTTCTTTTCCATGCTACTAGATAGCACATACAAAATACAAGAAATACAAACAGTGACAAAAGTAATAAAAATTACATTGAAGTCCAATAGAGAATCAACTTGATCAAAGAATACTATAGAAACTTAATTAGGCTGATACAAGAAAGAAAAAAAGGAGAAAATAATAATAATAATAATAATAATAATAATAATAAATACATCATGAAGTAAGGAAAGAACTGACAATATGTCTCTTAGGATAGTTATAATATTATGTACAATATTATACAGAATGATTTGTATAAAACTAACACATTTCTTTCTTTCTCTCTTTATTTCAAAACGAATGATGCTAGCCACAATTTGTTATACCTCAAATGTGGAATATCTTTAGGAGATTACTGACCTCTATAGCAAATGTTGAAAATTCTTTATTTATTCGGCTGGAAATTCACTTCATGACCAGTTTTTAACGTCAAATTAAGCAGGAGTTTTGATTCCCCGTCACGAGATGCGCAGATGTTTATTCTTTATTCCTTATTGTTTGCAGCTGTTTTCCACATTTTTGTTTTGGTCACTGAAAATGCAGTACACATTAAATCAACGACTCTTCCTTGTGAAGCAATACTGGATTACGAATTCTATTACAGCTACTCAAAGGGCATACCAGAGAGAGTTTAGTGTTCGTAATCCCCCAAAGAAACAAAATACTGGGAATGGTAAACAAATTGGAAACAACTGGATCTCTGGTGAGTGAAAAAGGTAAACGTAAGGAATAAAAAATAAACATCTGCGCATCTCGTGATAGGGAATCAAAACTCCTGCTTAATTTGACGTTAAAAACTGGTCATTAATTGAATTTCCAGCCGAATAGATAAAGAATTTTCAACATTTGCTATAGAAGTTAGTATTCTCCCAAAGATCATCTACATTTGAGGTATAATAAATTGTGGCTAGCATCATTCGTTTTGAAATAAAGAAAGAAAGAAATGTTTTAGTTCTATTTAAATCATTCTGTAGTTTAAGCCGAACTTTACGTGATCAAACATGATGAAAACAAATGGAACTTAGTGACATGGGACCGATGGTAAGACGATAATGTAGTATTAATTGAAAGAGAATGATTAATATGGCAAAATGCTATCTTTTATCATAGCAAGAAGGACCATGTATAGGTCATTCGTTATCTCGTGAAACCAAATGCATTTGTGCGCCGTAGCTCATAGTAAGAACCTTATGGCTGGGGCAAGCGAGCTAACTAGCTGCAAGTCGAAGCGTAGCGAGGAAGGGAAGCTTCTCAGTCCACTTATTCCTTCCCGTCAACCGCAGTAGGTTTCACGAGATACCGAATGACCTATAACGATTCCGTGTTGAAGAAAGTTCTGCGAATTTCTATTTCTCTCCTGGAATTTGACTATTCTCCGATCCATTGTGTCTACTAACACCCAGATAGACGCCTTCTCACCCACACCGGACGATTGTGCTGACGTCTGCTGTGTATTCAGAGTGTACGCAGGCAACCCCACAAAGCCCTGCACCGCGCGTCGCCGAAATACGATCGGAGAAATGTTGATGAATATGATAATGGAGCCACCGACGTAACTCAGGCGGTAACGCGTTTACCTGCTGATCCGGATTTGCGCTCGAGCGTGGGTTCGATTCCCTCTTGGACTGATTATCTGGTTGAGTTTTTCCGAGGTTGTCCCCAACCGTAAGGTGAATGTCAGGTGATGTATGGCGAATTCTCGGCCTCATCTCGCCAAATACCAGCTCGTTATCATCAATTCCATCGACACTAAACAACCCAGCAGTTGATGCAGCGTCGTTAACTAACAAGTAAAAAAGTGGAATGAAGAGATGTCGACGGAATGATATCGATGCCTTTGTTGGAGAAACGGAAGAACCACGAGAAAAAAAATCCTCTTTCTACAACAAGTGTCGTGGGATTTTCAGTGAAACATTTCAGATCTTACCGGGACTCAAACCCAGAGCTAGGTAAAATGAGGGGAACGTGGAGAGTGTTGGGGAAATGAAAGGAGGAAACGGGATTATTCTGACTATTACACTTTTACTACGTCACACTACTTTTGACCAATAAAACGGTACGGAAGGACGTCTTTCAACCAATCATGGCTGCTTATCGCAGAATTTTATCGCGTCCCTAGCATTTGTTTATTTTTATCACTACCCTAGTATTTGTTTCTTTGTTTGCCAACATTTCAAACTGCACTGGTCTGGACGTCAAAAAACAGAAAATTTCAAACCACTCCAGTCGATGCACAGCACTTTCAAATATGACTCGCATTGGCATTCAAGAACAAGAATTAATAAAGATCACTGGTCATATATGAAGAGCACCATTCGGAAATCCTGAATAAGTTGAGGGATACACCATGTACATCAACGAGTTCACTTCTTTTACGCACACGTCCAATATAACATCAACTGAACCACCAGCCACTAAAACATTCAATAATTGTTTCTTTTAAAGTTATTCATGTTTATTTTTTATTTCATCATCGTTAATTAAAACATTTTTGTTTATTTCATCATCCCTAATTAAAACTTTTCTAACACTTTTATATTATTTAGGTTATGTTTGTTATAGCTTCTGCTATATGATATTATGTATAGTCACGTATCAGAGATTGTTTAATACTAAGATTTATTGAAAATCATCTGTCAAGTGACGTTGATTACTGGGATCGGGATGATTGAAGTGGAATACAAACCTTTTAATAAAAATGAAATAATCAACAAAGCCTACTTGACTAGTAACCGTCCACAGAGTCCAATGAATATTCCATAGTTGGCACAACTGATAACAAGAAAACATAATCATAAAACACTACTGCCATCTAGCGTAATGTTGAGATGGTACAATAATACATTTGAAGACAGTTGTATTTTCGTAAGCCAATTAATATTTTATTGTATTGGAGTACTTTGTTACTTCTAATCTTTATATACTTTCTTCTAATCGTGTAATAGGCAATTAAATCCCACTCGAGTTTTGATTTTCTCTAGATAAATCAAAACCTCTAGTGAGATTACTGTTGGTAAAAGATTTCTGAAACGTCTTTGTCATCACAAATTCCATCACGATCGGGCCAGAGGACCCTCTCCCGGTAGTCACACTCAGTGTCGTCCTGTTTGTAGTTAAATGATAGGCCTACCACTTGGCCCGCAGCGGTGAACACAAGAGGTGTACTTCACGATAACGGTGCTCTGGAGTTCAAGACCAGCCATGTTACTTTATTTTCAATTTGTGCAGGACTCAGGTTACGCTTCGCTAAGCATATTCGTGAACTGGACTGATATCAATGGCATGTTAACAGTAACGGTAAAGGCCTTGCTGAGGTGACTGCTGGGTATCAGTTAGTGATTTTAAATTATGTTTACAAAGGCTGTCAAATTATGCAGAATGTGTGCGTTGACCTTAAAAATGTGCAGATGCGTGCATTACATCAAATTGAGGATTGTAACAAATTTCTACTCTCGGAATATGTATGGTAAGACTTTCCTGTGTTAAATTTCAACGTACCTCGTTTACATGTTTCGACCTATTTATGGGTCATCTTCAGAACTGGTCGTTGTTGGTCTTGGCGCCACTTGTTCTGTTTCCTGTGAGGGTGTCTTCCTGTAGTATAGTGTAGAGTCAAAGAGTGTGTGTGTTTTGAAGTTGAGTTGTGTGTTTTGACTTTGACTCTACACTATACCACAGGAACACACCCTCACAGGAAACAGAACAAGTGGCGCCAAGACCAACAACGACCAGTTCTGAAGATGACCCATAAATAGGTCGAAACATGTAAACAAGGCACGTTAGAATTTAACACAGGAAAGTCTTACCATATATATTTCGAAGTGATACAGTATTAAAAGTTGTGTAATCAAGATGTAAAATTTCTACCACTTAAAATGAAGGAAATTGGGAGAAAAAATAATACCGGTGTAGGGTCTCGGGATTGATGGCATATCTGTGTGAGCTCCAGGCTAGTTGATCACTTATCTCACTCTGGAATATGTTCTTTCATTGTGATCATCATCATTTCTATTCATCGATGCAGGCCTTGTTGTTGACGCGTTTGTATCTTGTCCAGTAGTCTTTTTTTTTTTTTTTTAATTTAGCCTCTTGAGTATGCCCCAACGAATAAAATTCACATTTAGGGGCTGTACACATGTTGTACAATGTAATTTAACAGATAACAAAACTATAGTCTGTGAAAAACATACAATATGACAAGAATTAAAAAAAGAAAATGAATAAGAACAACAAGGTAACATTGAAGTTTTAGGGAGAAAGAAGTACAGGGACATCATTTTATTTTTCCTTAAAATTTTATTGTACTTGAGTTTTTGAATGTACTTCACTCCCACCCCTTCAACTAATTAAGTTCCAACTGTCTTCTAGACAGAATCAAGGCCGCATATACAGTCATAGTAGCCTTACGGTCATAGTAAACAGTACGTTCCAAAAATATATTCGCGTTTTCCAGTGACGAAAGAGCTTTCAATATTGAATTTTCGCACAGGTACTGTCGTCCATTTGCCTACGTCGTATCCCGGTTTCCCCCACCAGCTTTTATTCGCCAGCTAGTGGCTGGGCTGTCTTAGCTCTTTTCTGAGAACATTAATTTCTGTTAGGAATTGGACGTCTATGTAATATTATACAACTGTCACGTGATTTCCTCCCTTTCTACGACCCTACGGCATAACCACTTGGACGGACAGTAGATAGTATGTCTGAGTAATTTTATCTTTTCGGATCGGGCAGAAGTGAAGATTGAATTTACAGTACGTAAGGCACTCTTTTATAGAGTAGGTACAGAATTATATCAACATGAGTTGCTAGTACGAAGGACGAAACTGGTAATTGCAATTAGGTATAGTAGTCTATAGTGCGATAATATGCACAAAAGAACTGAAGCCTGTATCGAAATGAACGGTCACCATTTTCAAAAATGTGTTTAAATGTCCATATTATGATTATTTTTCAATTTAACTTCATTCTATATATTGTACGCTAATGGGCTGTGGACAGTATAATATACACTGCATAATGAATACGTCCACATGGACAGCTCAGTTCGTGAGTAAAAACACTCATTGTTAATACTGTACTGTATTTTAATTAAACAAAAACCTAATGAAAATTATCAAACTCAAAATCGCGATATTTCCTAGTTTACGTAAATGGATGAACTACTTTTCTTCCCTCCTATATCTAGTGAAGTGATTTCTTTGTATATTACGCCAGTATCATCGAACTCCAGTCGTGGAAGGGGGTAGCAAACGGCTTTGATCCAGAGGTATAGGCAAGTTAATATTAAAAATGTCAGTAAAAATAAAATGATATCCCTGTAGTTTGAAATCATCTAATAAATAAACCAACCGAGAATTAAAATAAATAATCTTGCCAAAAACATTTTAAAAACATTTCTTAAAACACCGGGAATTTGGCAAAAGAGTATGGTATTTATTGTTCTCTGCAATAGGACAGACAGAAATGAAGCTTACCAATAAGAGTATTGAGGGATAATCAGCAAATATGAATAGAATTGACTTTGGAAAAGAGTTTGATGGGTGAATTATTAGTTAATGTTCCAGCAGGCTTTCGTAGTTTTCTTTAAAAGTCTCTCCTGCTGATATTGAATTTTCAGTAAATATAAATGTCCTAAAATAGTAAATAAGTCAAGTCATCGTAAATCTTATTCAGTTGAGGCACTAATCAATAGGCGACCGTTATCGATAGAGAAGGAATCTCGTTTGTTGCAGCGCATGCGCAGTTGGGAAAGCTTGTCAGCAATGCAAAAATAAATTAGAAGTCCCATTTGCGAAAGTTAACGAAACATGTAGGTCGAACTAAAAGGCGCAAAGAGAATAATTATCTATAATAATAATAAATCTGTAGCCGAAATTTTTTTGGTAATTTTCGATTTTCCAAAAATAATTGGTCCTAACATGTATAATTAGCCACCCTGAAACCGAAAATCGCTTTTTTGAAATTTTTGTTTGTATGTATGTCTGTCTGCCTGTCTGTATGTTTGTTACCTTTTCACGCGATAATGGCTGAACGGATTTCGATGAAAATTGTAATATAAATTAAGTTCGTTGTAACTTAGATTTTAGGCTATATGGCATTCAAAATACATTATTTAAAAGGGAGGTTATAAGGGGGCCAGAATTAAATAAATCGAAATGTTACGCTTATTATTGATTTTTGTGAAAAATATTACATAACAAAAGTTTCTTTAAAAATGATTTCTGAGAAGTTTTATTCCTTGAAAAATTTTGATAGGACTGATATTTAATGAGATAAATGAGTTTTAAAATTAAAATAACTGCCATCTAAGGCCGTATATTGAAATAAAAAACAAATGACTTCGTCTATAAGGGGCCTTGGACAGTAACAATCGAAAGCCATGAAAGATAGCCTACAGAGAATGTTTCTGTGTTTGTATGAAGTAATATCGAAAGCTAAATTAACCGATTTGTATAATTAATTATTATTTCACCATTGGAAAGTGTAGTTTCTCTAGATGGAGATAATGTTATTACAGTAACTTCTGATATAATATAATATAATTAAGAAACATGTTAAAGGAATTGTCATTGCACCAAATGAGTGGTCTCTGGACCAAAATGATCGCATTTTAATTATTTGGATGCAATTTAAATTAAGTAACATATTAAACGATTTATCCTTCTATCAAACACGAATGTTCCCTGGATCAAATGTCCTATTTTAATTATGTAATTACTTTATATTTATTTTCAACGGGTGCAGCGGAGCGCACGGATACGGCTAGTTATATCATAAAGTGATATTACTTCTTCTGCTTCTTCTTCTTCTTCTTCTTCTTCTTCAGCTACCTACGTATATTCCTTTGTAGATTTCAATATTTGTAATAATGATCTTTTCTTGTTTCAGGTAAGCGTTGATGTTTGACACACAAAGAGAAAAGATGTTTACACATCATTTCGTGAGGTGGTAAAATCGATACTGTAAGTACTGTTGATATAGAATTTTGAAAGTTTTTGAGATACAAACTATGAGAAATTTCAGTTAGCCTAACAAGGAAAGTATTCAAGTTGTCAGAATGAAATATTGGATATTTATATATCATTAGCAAGAACTAATGATGTAGTTATCGAATCTAAAAAAGAAACATATGATTTTTCAGTGCGTTTAAGTAGAGACGACCTTCACACTAGTCACATTACATACGAAATAAATCGCAATATAAAAAGAATTTCCATTTGTTTACCTTCATGCGTTCGACATAGGACTCCAAACATCGCAGTCATTATTTGTAACAGTTGTCATAAAGTGCACTTACATAAAAATCTTCTTTTAATAATAGCCGGTACTTAAATGTTCGTCATTCTCCATTTTAAAGCCAGTTGAATACTTAAATTTACCGACAGCGTTGTTAGCAATGGTGCGTCGTAGGAGACTGGTCTACGCTACATCCACTCTCTGGCCCAAATTTGAATATCGGACTCGTGAATCGGATGACCCAGGTTTACTGCATTTTCGAAGTCCGGGAATACCAAATAGCGCAACCTGCTCAACAAATCTCTATTGCTGCTTCAATCGAGTTGCTTTTCCCGGCGGTGGATTTATCACAAGCTACTTACGTATTTGAGTCGAGCTTGAATTGTTTTCACCTTTTTAGGGATTCCATCTCTTCTTCTGAAAAAAAAAAACAACAACAACAACCTTTCCTTTCATCTCCTCAGTAATGACGACAGTTGATACTTTCATTCTGGTTTGATGATCGTCCACATGTGCTTCAGCAGTGGATGTGAGGTTAGCAGCCGGCTGGTCAGTCGTGGTCCTTCATGGGCTGTCATACCTTTGATTATTATTACACTATAATACGCTATGTTTACTATTTGCACTATCATAAAGAATGTAGGCCTACATTGATCAGACATTATTTACTCTTTTATGTATGAATGCAAAGTATTTTATTTAATAATGCTATAGCCTACTTATTTTCTGAATAATGTCTGATCAATGTAAGCCTACATTCTTTATGATAGTGGAAATAGTAAGCATAGCGTATTATAGTGTACATAGTGTAAAGGGACTGTCAGATACTGTCTACTTTCAAAAGTCGATTATAAAAAAAAAAAAACTGCTTTTCGTCTCTAGAATAAAATTATCTTTCTCGAAATATTACTTTTGTGGAATATGATTTTTTATTTTTATTTTTATTATACCAATTTTCCTTCATTATGTTAATAATTTCTTTGGTCGAAATTATTTTATTTAACACTTACTTGTACCGGTAATTGTTAACTCATAGAATAAAATAGGTGTATCTAAAAACATCTACATTTTACTCTTATCTATATTTTACTCTTACTATTTTTACAATTATTATTATTATTATTATTATTATTATTATTATTATTATTATTATTATTATTATTATTATTATTATTATTATTATTAATAGGTCAGTTTCTATCTGATGCTTTTCCAATTCACTGCGGGCTAAAGCAGGGAGATGCACTATCACCTTTACTTTTAAACTTCGCTTTAGAATATGCCATTAGGAAAGTTCAGGATAACAGGCAGGGTTTGGAATTGAACGGGTTACATCAGCTTCTTCTCTATGCGGATGACGTGAATATATTAGGAGGAAATACACAAACGATTAGGGAAAACACGGAAATTTTACTTGAAGCAAGTAAAGCGATCGGTTTGGAAGTAAATCCCGAAAAGACAAAGTATATGATTATGTCTCGTGACCAGAATATTGTACGAAATGGAAATATAAAAGTTGGAGATTTATCCTTCGAAGAGGTGGAAAAATTCAAATATCTTGGAGTAACAGTAACAAATATAAATGACACTCGGGAGGAAATTAAACGCAGAATAAATATGGGAAATGCGTGTTATTATTCGGTTGAGAAGCTCTTATCATCCAGTCTGCTGTCCAAAAATCTGAAAGTTAGAATTTATAAAACAGTTATATTACCGGTTGTTCTGTATGGTTGTGAAACTTGGACTCTCACTCTGAGAGAGGAACATAGGTTAAGGGTGTTTGAGAATAAGGTGCTTAGGAAAATATTTGGGGCTAAGAGGGATGAAGTTACAGGAGAATGGAGAAAGTTACACAACGCAGAACTGCACGCATTGTATTCTTCACCTGACATAATTAGGAACATTAAATCCAGACGTTTGAGATGGGCAGGGCATGTAGCACGTATGGGCGAATCCAGAAATGCGTATAGAGTGTTAGTTGGGAGACCGGAGGGAAAAAGACCTTTAGGGAGGCCGAGACGTAGATGGGAAGATAATATTAAAAAGGATTTGAGGGAGGTGGGGTATGATGATAGAGACTGGATTAATCTTGCACAGGATAGGGACCGATGGCGGGCTTATGTGAGGGCGGCAATGAACCTTCGGGTTCCTTAAAAGCCATTTGTAAGTAAGTATTATTATTATTATTATTATTATTATTATTATATTTCATTGTTTTCTGTATTGCTGTTATTTATAATATTTGCTATGTATTTTTATACTGGTTGAGTGGAAAAGAAGACCTAAGGCCTTAACTCTGTGAGTAAAAAAAAATCAATTAAATAAGTGAATAAATAATTTATAAATTGTAGGAAAGATATCACAGTATCATTATTAATGACTAGATTGCATTGTCTAGTTTTGAATCATGAATAGAATGTAAACTACATCACAAATAAGACGCAAATGTCTCCTAATAGTACAGCTTGATTCAGGGATTTTGCCCCCTACAAAAAGTAAATAGACGGACTAAGGGCCGATTGTATAAACCATTTAATCTTAGATCAGAGGTTAAATTGATCCTTGTTTCACCTGAACTTGGAATTTTGTGTTGTATAAAGTCTAGTCTGAGATTAATTTGTCTCAAACTAAAGTCAACTTTGACTAAAGAAATTTCTCCGATTAAGTTAGATGATCCAAGTTCAGTTATTTCTTTTCTGTTTGAAATATACGAGTGACAGATTGTGCAAATAAAATATCCATTATTATTAATATTAATAGATATGTTAGGTACATTTATATATATTCAATTTCTTGTCTTAATACACAAACATTCTTATATTTTATAAGGCTCTATCGTGTTCAGCAGTATCAAATAACATAACCTATAATTATATTATGTTTATAACAACCAATGGATATGATAGGTACATTCATAAATGTTCAATTAACTGTATTACTAAACGAAAATGGTCGTTTTATAAAGCTTTATTATGTTTAGCAGTATCAAACACCATAACATGATAACAACTTGGAGAACAGTCAACCTTCTTCTTATTGTCCGCCATTATTTACATTGCACAAAAAAACAGTGTCTCCAACAGTGTGTACGGAAAGTCGCCAAAAAGTAGTTGTAAAGTCGCTAGATTTCTCATTATCAACAAAGAAAGATTAAATTTTGTCACTATGGGGTGCTAAAAAGGCCACAAAATCCCTATTAAAGCAATATAAAAGTTAAAAGAAATTGTTGTTGAAAAAGAGTTAAAGTCGCTAGATTGGCAACACTGAACAAACCTGTATAACATGGTCCGCGCATCACGTATTTCACCTGTTTATGCGATGTTGCCAAATCCTTTTCACGTGAACTTAGATTGCATTTGAACCAAGGTAATTTGATCGCAGAAAAGTTTTATACAATATAAAAAGTGTCTGAACTCGGTTCACTTTCCGATCTTCGATCAAAGTTGATCTTTAGTCAGGGAGTTTTATACAATTGGGCCTAAGAGAGAGTACTCATCACTGCTGGTGGTCTAGGTAGCACAGGTCAGCCAGCAAAGTCATAATACCTAACATTTCCTTCTTATCATGTGGCGGTACACTCCGTCTTAAAACACAATATTCTTCCACACGTCCCGTTACTAACCTCTACGTCTGTTGACTAAACAGTGTCATGATGACTTATATTTTCTTGACATGAGTGTCCCACAGCTTCGAGCATAGATATTATTTCCAGTCTTCCTCTATCCTCTTCCCCTCCCATGCACATTTGTGATTAAATTTCTTTCTTATGACGCAACACACAGCTCGCTCACTAAAGAAACAACCAAGGACAGGGGCTATTAACGCTGAATCGAGCTGTATAGCGGAGGCACCGATTTTGGCAGATGACCTCGATGACATTTCCAGTAGGCGAGCCGATATTGTTTGTGTAAGCTGCGAGAATGAGATGAGATAACATTCAGAGTCGTTCATATTTTCATAACAGCAGTTCATATCAATTATCCTTATTATGAAACACACCACGGTACAGTCCTACTCAAAGAATGCCTTTAATAAATGTAAATGACTTCCGTTCGCAATGATTTTACAATACGTCTCCTACATTTTCTAAATTAAATTAATTCTTAATTAAAAGGAAAAAGCATTGCATTGCGCATATATATATATATATATATATATATATATATATATATATATATATATATATATATATATATAATCCTACCCTTACCAGATCAATATACAAGATTTGTCCAGTAATAATCTAGGGATCGTCTACTGGTGGTGCGACAATTCAAGTTAATAAAATTACGATTCTTCTTAATAATCAAAATATAATTTGGTTAATTGGGTAAAATTGCATGCTGCGGAAGTTAGATTTATATAAGAGTATAATAAATAGGATTGTAATGGATATTACAAGGACAAAAATTTCTTCACACGCACATTGTGAATAGAACAGAGAAGAAAGCATTTTAAAATATTCGAAATCGTACAAAATATCCGAGAAACCAATTTTCCCTGCACAAATTACACAAATTGAAAAATATAATTACCATTCACAATAAATACTGTATTTTATGGATTCTAAAATGTTGTTTATTAATCTAGAGGTATTGGCTGGTGACTATATTAAATTCCAGCACAACATTCATTCAGAATATGTAGAAATTACACTTTGGATTTTACTAAATGTAGAGGCCTACTATCAAAAGGTGTTACATACCCCCTTAAATACTGTACATGTGTTACCTGTGCGATATCCGATGTTTAATTTTTTAAAATATAATTCATAGTACTGAAACTGCCATATTGAATTCGCACAAATTGTATTATTCGTAATTTTCGTCTGGAAAACCCCTAAGATATCTAATTTAATTTTTCACCTATTTTTGTCCTACTCCACCACTTTAGGGACAAAGTCGGACTAAATAATACCTTATTCGTATTCTGTGATCGCAAAGATCCCCAGATATCGACTTTCATCGAGATCGGATGACATGAGATTTCTCACTCCCTTCTGCCTTTTCATCAGTACCTTAGGATATGGTATTTAAAAATTCTAAGAATGTTTAACCAATATTGTAGAGAGTAACCTTCATTTAAAATTTTACGTCTCTAGTTAAATATAGTTTAGTGAATTTTTAAACTCGTCGACTTCTTTCTCTCTCCTCTCTGCTCGGAAGTAAAAAAAAAAAAAAAAAAAAAACCCTGAAGTTATTTCAAGGGAGTAGCCTACATGAAATTGAATTTTTTTTATTTTCCTTATACATTTTAGAAACAATTCTGAGAGATGAGATGAATAGTCTAACCCAATTTTATGAGTGAATATTTGTTTTAAATTTAAAGGCTGCACGTCTGCTGGTTAAAAATATAATTCGGTATAATTATTTTGATCATTACTGCCTCCCATTTCCCATCCCTTAATGTTCGTATTTCGTAAAACTCAGTCTTATCTATTGACTGAGGATTAACATATATATATATATATATATATATATAAAACAGATTATATTTCCATTTCGTGCAATATTCTGGTCACGAGACACAATCATACACTTTGTCTTTTCGGGATTTACTACCAAACCGATCGCTTTACTTGCTTCAAGTAAAATTTCCGTGTTTTCCCTAATCGTTTGTGGAGTTTTTCCTAACATTCACGTCATCCGCATAGACAAAAAGCTGATGTAACCCGTTCAATTCCAAACCTTCTCTGTTATCCTGAACTTTCCTAATGGCATACTCTAGAGCGAAGTTAAAAAGTAAAGGTGATAGTGCATCTCCTTGCTTTAGCCCGCACTGAATTGGAAAAGCATCAGATAGAAACTGACCTATACGGACTCTGCTGTAAGTTTCATTGAGACAGGTTTTAATTAACCAAACAAGTTTCTTGGGAATACCAAAGACACATATAGACTACTGTAATATTTGTTAGTTTTTAGAGGTGACTGTCCAGAGTGCACAAATACTCGGGCGTGCATGTTTACTCGTATGTCCTACCCATTCCACTGCGACAGAGATATACAGCCGATCTTGCAGCTGTGAGGAACTCGCTCTCCAGTTCACATTAAGAAAATCCATCTGCCAAAATCCCTGGCGCGACCTATACCTGTATCGCGCGCGAAACATGACGTCACGCCAATATAGGCTAGTCTATGAACAACTAACCTAATTTATCTCCGTACGCCCTGGGACTAAATACGATCTCTAGTTATTAGGCTATTTAGCCTAATAATTAGGCTATTTAGCGTCAATAGAATTGCTGGTGATGGGATGGGGGGGGGGCGAGCGATTAAAAAATTGGCCATGAGATTACCTTAGATTCGCCGTACAATTGGGGAATACCTCTGAATAATCCGAATCCGGCAGTCAGTCCAAGCACGAGGCACTACATCCTAAGCTATGCCGGGGCTTGGCTTATTATTAATGAAATTGGGCTACTGCAAGTGTGTATCTGCGTGAAGATTTACACTCCTGTACTTTGTATAATGAGAAAGTGCAAAGAAGAAACTTCTGGCGGTCGGGTTCCATATTCCAACATGATTTCAACCATAACCTTCAGTTCGTATGAAAGACACGTAGAAAGCGTCGTAATCATTGGCTGGTAACAAGGAAGTGCAACTGGGCGCATGCTTGAAATAGGTGCACTTTGTATTTGTGCAGATTCCTACGCGTTTTCCGTGACAGTGCTCACAGCTGCAGAACATCAGCGCCTCTGTTACGTATATGCTACAGTTCGTTCATTCGGACGTCCTACTGAAACGCTGAACACGGCCTAATAAACTATAACTTTCGTACCCATTCCATCCTCATAAAAACTCTGTTTCATCGTATCTGTGGAATAGCGTGCTGGGAGAAAATATCAATTACCTTCATGGCCTACCTAACCTAATTAGACCTAACAAAAAAAAAAATAAATAAAAAAAAAAACAGCCGATACTTAAGTTCTTGATGATAAGGCTTATTTTGTAAACTTAAAATATTTACCATTAAAATCAGGATATTTCTTTTCACCAGTCCGTAGTGTATGTGGTATAATCTGGAACAAAAACTGGGTTAGTTACCAATAACCTTTAATTATACCCAAATTACCCCATGTTTGGAAATAGTAATATGCGTTACAAGAGCGGTATGTTGAAGTTTTCATGTTCGAGGAAAAGTTTGAAAAAGCGAAACGTAGTTGAGCTTTTTTAATTTCCGAGAATTGAAAGAAAACATACCGCTCGTTTATCGTACATTATTTTGTGCGAAGATCGTTTATTACATACCTGAAAGAGGAATTTCTAATTAGTTGCAATGAAATCTCCATCTTGGTTTCTGTTCAATGACGGCAAATTTGCAAAACAAAAATATCTATCTTCAACATTGTTGCTTTAAAATGTTTTCTGTGTTTACTATACTCCAGCAGGCCGTGATATACGTCTGTCTTTTTTTTTCCCCAGTCTATGATGAGTTTGGAATCTTGTTGATTTTTTCACGGCTTCCTTAATGTTACTTGCATCACGAATGCAGTAACTTTAGTGGAGTTGTAGAGTTTACTTAATTTTTGCAAATATTTAAAAACAATAATTAACAGTGCAATTTAAGTGAAATTGCAGTGGTAAGTTTCCAATTTATAATTATTACTATGTTAAACGTCTCTAAAAATAATATGTTAAAAGCCTAAAGCAGTAAAATCAATATGTCACTTAAGCTGTAAGAAGAGGGAAATTGTTATGTGTGTTAGGTTGGGAATACTGAATGTGGAATTTTAGACTTTCCGCGGATTGGTTTTGTGCGGAAACCAAGCAAATACGCACGATCTCGCATAAATGAAATTTGCTAACAAACTATTAATGATATATTATTAAAGTTATTGAAAGCATATTCTAAACATGTGTAATTTAGTTGCTGTATCACGGCTGGTTCCCAACAATATTACTTTGACTGTGACGTGTCTTTTCATACACTGGTAAATAAAGCAATTTTTTTACCACTCAGTATCAGTGTCATCAACACAAAATGTTGACACTCCATGATAGACAATTGTGAAATAGACAATATATATTAAATTTGCATGTCTTTGAAGATTAGGTAACGTTTTATTTATTAAATTGTAACGTATACCCAAATTACCCGAAGTTTTAAATTGTAATTTACTAACAAACTAATGATATATTACTAAATGTATTAAAACATGTTCTAAACATGTGTAATGTACACATCTATGAATTTGGTTACTGTATCTCAGCTGGTTCCCCAACAATATTGCTTTGAATGTGATGAGTCATTTCATAGACTGGTAAAGAAGAAATAGGTTTTTTTTACCGGGCGGTATCAGTGTGTTCAACACAAAATGTTTTACACTTCATTGTATGCAATTGTGAAATACACATTAAATTGGCATGTGTTTGAAGATTAAGTAAAGTTTTATTCAATGAATTGAAACATACCCAAATTATCCGAAGTTTTAAATTGTAATTTACTAACAAACTAATGATTACTTACTTACTTACTTACTTATGGCTTTTAAGGAACGCGGAGGTTCATTCCCGCCCTCACATAAGCCCGTCACTGGCCCCTATCCTGAGCAAGATTAATCCAGTCTCTATCATCATATCCCACCTCCCTCAAATACATTTTAATATTATCTTCCCATCTACGTCTCGGCCTCCCCAAAGGTCTTTTTCCCTCCGGCCTCCCAACTAACACTCTATATGCATTTCTGGATTCGTCCATACATGCTACATGCCCTGCCCATCTCAAACGTCTGGATTTAATCTTCCTAATTATGTCAGGTGAAGAATACAATGCGTGCAGTTCTGCGTTGTGTAACTTTCTCCATTCTCCTGTAACTTCATCCCTCTTGGCCCCAAATATTTTTCTAAGCACCTTATTCTCAAACACCCTTAACCTATGTTCCTCTGTCAGAGTGAGAGTCCAAGTTTCACAACCATAAAGAACAACCGGTAATGTAACTGTTTTATAAATTCTAACTTTCAGATTTTTTGACGCGGTCTGGATGATAAAAGCTTCTCAACCGAATAATAACAGGCATTTCCCATTATTTATTCTGTGTTTAATTTCCTCCCGAGTATCATTTATATTTGTTACTGTTGCTGCCAGGTATTTGAATTTTTCCACCTCTTCAAAGGATAAATTTCCAATTTTTATATTTCCATTTCGTAAAATATTCTGGTCACGAGACATAATCATATACTTTGTCTTTTCGGGATTTACTTCCAAACGTATCTCTTTACTTGCTTCAAGTGAAATTCCCGTTTTGTCCCTAATCGTTTATGGATTTTCTCCTAACATAAACTAATGATATATTACAAAATTTATTAAAAACATGTTCTAAACACGTGTAATGTATACATTCATGAATTATTTGGTTACTGTATCTCAGCTGGTTTCCCAACAATATTGTTTTGAATGTGATGGATCATTTCATTGACGGGTAAACAAGAAACAATTTTTTTTACCGGTCAGTATTATTGCGATCAACACAAAATTTTAATTTTTCCCTTGAAATTATTCAAATCTGCTTTACTGGGAGCTTTACCTGGAAGATTAGATTTGCATAATATATACGTCACTGTGTACGTTAACAGAAAACCACAATTCCAAGTCACACAGAGATTGTGTGCACTCGATGTGGGTCTCTGGCGTTTCGTCAGCTCACGCGAGTTGTGTGGATATAAAAGGAAAAGTTGAGACGGTGTCGGGTGGAGTTCCCGGGTAGCTCAGTTGGCAGAACGCTGGTACGTTCAACCAGAGGTCCCGGGATCGATACCCGGCCCCGGAACAATTTTTCCCTTAAAATTATTCAAATCTGCTTTACAGGGAGCTTCACCTGAAAGACTAGATTTGCATAATATATACGTCACTGTGTACGTTAACAGAAAACCACAATTCCAAGTCACACAGAGATTGTGTGCACTCGATGTGGGTCTCTGGCGTTTCGTCAGCCCACGCGAGTTGTGTGGATATAAAGGGAAAAGTTGAGACGTGTCGGGTGGGGTTCCCGGGTAGCTCAGTTGGCAGAGCGCTGGTACGTTCAACCAGAGGTCCCGGGATCGATACCCGGCCCCGGAACAATTTTTCCCTTGAAATTATTCAAATCTGCTTTACAGGGAGCTTTACCTGGAAGATTAGATTTGCATAATATATACGTCACTATGTACGTTAACAGAAAACCACAATTCCAAGTCACACAGAGATTGTGTGCACTCGATGTGGGTCTCTGGCGTTTCGTCAGCCCACGCGAGTTGTGTGGATATAAAGGGAAAAGTTGAGACGGTGTCGGGTGGAGTTCCCGGGTAGCTCAGTTGGCAGAGCGCTGGTACGTTCAACCAGAGGTCCCGGGATCGATACCCGGCCCCGGAACAATTTTTCCCTTAAAATTATTAAAATCTGCTTTACAGGGAGCTTTACCTGGAAGATTAGATTTGCATAATATATACGTCACTGTGTACGTTAACAGAAAACCACAATTCCAAGTCACACAGAGATTGTGTGCACTCGATGTGGGTCTCTGGCGTTTCGTCAGCCCACGCGAGTTGTGTGGATATAAAGGGAAAAGTTGAGACGTGTCGGGTGGGGTTCCCGGGTAGCTCAGTTGGCAGAGCGCTGGTACGTTCAACCAGAGGTCCCGGGATCGATACCCGGCCCCGGAACAATTTTTCCCTTAAAATTATTCAAATCTGCTTTACAGGGAGCTTTACCTGGAAGATTAGATTTGCATAATATATACGTCACTGTGTACGTTAACAGAAAACCACAATTCCAAGTCACACAGAGATTGTGTGCACTCGATGTGGGTCTCTGGCGTTTCGTCAGCCCACGCGAGTGTTGTGTATATAAAAGGAAAGTTGAGACGGTTTCGGGTGGAGTTCCCGGGTAGCTCAGTTGGCAGAGCGCTGGTACGTTCAACCAAAGGTCCCGGGATCGATACCCGGCCCCGGAACAATTTTTCCCTTGAAATTATTCAAATCTGCTTTACAGGGAGCTTTACCTGGAACATTAGATTTGCATAATAAATATTAAATTGGCATGTGTTTGAAGATGAGGTAAAGTTTTATTGAATAAATTGTAGCATATACTGAAATTATCTCACTATAACCAAATTACCCCGACTCCTCTACGAACAACCTGGATGCGCTTTAAGATAAGTTAAAATTATGTCCGTAAAAAAGACGTTGGAAAGTTCATGTTTTTAAAACGATTTTTGCAATCTAAAGTTTGATGGGAAGTTCCATGGAAACATTAACATTGTGGAAATAAATGAGAAATGAAGTACTTGGAATTTTTGTGTCTATTACGTTGCTAGCCTTGCTGTCATACGAGATGTCCGCACTTTTAATAGATCAAGGCTGCTGAGCTGTCCTCCACCAACAATGCTACGGATCATGGGAGTGGCGGCGATACTTGAGCAAGGCGAGGTGTTTCCTCTGTACTAGAAAGTGGAATTACCCACATTACTTGCATTTCATATTTACACCATCATGGAGATGTCCACACCTGTGGAGTAACGGTCAGCACGTCTGGCTGCGAAACCAGGTGGCCCGGGTTCGAATCCCGGTCGGAGCAAGTTACCTGGTTGAGGTTTTTTCCGGGGTTTTCCCTCAACCCAATACGACCAAATGCTGGGTAACTTTCGGTGCTGGACCCCGGACTCATTTCACCGGCATTATCACCTTCATATCATTCAGACGCTAAATAACCTAGATGTTGATACAGCGTCGTAAAATAACCCAATAAAATAAAAATCATGGAGATACAGTATTTGGAGAAGGATGTTTGTTTCCCATCCACTTGTAACTCTAGTAGGTGGGAGATTAACAGCTCCACTCCATCCACTGTAGCTGAAATGGCAGCGTCTCCCACACGAGTTCGATACCTGGCAAGGAAATTAATATTGCTTCCCTTCCGTAAGCACTGCATGTGTGTGCTTGCATTGTGTTTTCCTTTCTTGTATCCAGTTGTAAAATCATGTCCTGCTGACCTCATGACTGAGGAATCCCGCTAGTTTTGAGTGTCTTGTTTTGGCTAATAACTTGAACAAATATGTTCAACAGTAAACAACCTGAATATTATGCAAAGTTTAATAGTTATGGTGTTGGTCTCAGTAGACATGAGTATAGTCGTAATAATAATAATAATAATAATAATAATAATAATAATAATAATAATAATAATAAGTGGATACATAATGAGGAAATTTGAGAGATTTATATATAATTCGCTGCGAAACCAGGTGGTCCGGATTCGATTCCCGGTCGGGGCAATTTACCTGGTTGAGGTTTTTTTCCGGGGTTTCCCCTCAACCCAATATGAGCAAATGCTGGGTAACTTTCGGTGCTGGACCCCGGACTCATTCCACCGGCATTATCACATTCATCTCATTCAGACGCTAAATAACTTAAGATGTTGGTAAAGCGCCGTAAAATAACCTACTATCTATAATTCTTTTTCCGAAACTGTATATTTAGATCCACTGGTTTCATATGTACAGACCACCACCGGAGATTCCGGATTTGCACTCGGGCTTGAGTTTGATTTCCATTTGATTACAGAGTTTGGTTTCTTAAGAGTTTTTTTCCAACTGTAAAGCGAATGTCAGATATCTCATGACGAATCCTCGGCCTCATATTGCAAAATACATCTATCACAAATTCTATCGACGTTGAATAACCTAGTATTCACGTTTTTATATTACTTGTATTTATTTATATACATCAGCGTTTCTCAAACTATGGTCCGCGGACCACCTGTGGTCCTCGAGGTCTGCTCTTGTGGTCCTTCAAAAAAGACAGAAGAAAAAATAAAATTCAAACGAATTGTGTATCACATTATAGCTGAAAATCTCAGAGTTTGTAAATGACACATGGCAATCACCTTTCACTTTTTCTCCCAGTACTGACATTTTATGAAATTTATTTACCCTACCAGTCTATCGCCTTCCCACTACTCTCAACAAGAAAAGAGGGATTTAAAGCACTATGAACGTGGTGTTTCTCGCCATCTTTTCCCTGCACATCTGGCGCTGTGCCTGCAACCCAGCCAGGGACTACCCGCATTCATAACAGGACCAAAGTACCGAACATTTTCATGTATTTATGACTTTCTTAATAATTTGGTGACACCCAGTCTGCACATTCAAATGGTCACGTACTGTACGTCGTACACCAATAATAGAACATGCAAAATTGCATCTTTACTTGTTGAAAATTGTGCATGTTTCTGCATTAATTCTTTTTTTTTTTATTTCTGTTTTTGCAAATGACGATATAAGAAATTTTCTTCTATTAACATTAACTTAATTAGTTAATACTAATATAAAATTAATTGAATTAAATTAATTTTAATTAATTATTTCTACATTAAAATGAAAGTATACTGGTATTAAAATATGCTACATCTATACTAATAATAAATCTGTAGCCGAAATTTTTCTGGTAATTTTCGATTTTCCAAAAATAATTGGTCCAAACATATATAATTAACCACTCTGAAACCGAAAATAGCTTCTTTGAAATTTTTGTTTGTATGTCTGTCTGTCTGTCTGTCTGTATGTTTGTTACCTTTTCACGCGATAATGGCTGAACGGATTTCGATGAAAATTGGAATATAAATTAAGTTAGTTATAACTTAGATTTTAGTATATATGGCATTCAAAATACATTATTTAAAAGGGGGGTTATAAGGGGGCCTGAATTAAATAAACCGAAATATCTCGCTTATTATTGATTTTTGTGAAAAATGTTACATAACAAAAGTTTCTTTACCAATAATTTGCGATAAGTTTTATTCCTTGTAAAATTTTGATAGGACTGATATTTAATGAGATAAATGAGTTTTAAAATTAAAATAACTGCCATCTAAGGCCATGTAATGAATTAAAAAAACAAATGACTTCGTCTATAAGGGGCCTTGGACAGCAACAATCGAAAGCTATGAAGTAATATCGGAAGATAAATTAACAGATTTGTATAATTAATTATTACTTCACCATTGGAAAGTGTAGTTTCTCTAGATGGACATAATGCTATAATGTTATTACGTAACTTCTGATATAATATAATATAATATAATATAATATAATATAATATAATATAATATAATATAATATAATATAATATGTAATATTATATAATATAATTTAAGTTATTTGAAGGGTTCAGAACCATAGTGGGCCAAACGCCATTTACTGAATACGTAGAAAACAAGGGTTAAAATTAAGTTATTACCATAATTCAATGGAAACCTATAACAAGTAAAATAAAATATACACATTAAATGTAAATGATGTCAATCTTCATTAAGCTATGGTTGCATGTAATAAAAATTAAGAAACATGTTAAAAGAATTGTCATTGCACCAAATGAGTGTCTCTGGACCAAAATGATGGCATTTTAATTATCTGGATGCAATTTAAATTAAGTAACATATTAAACGATTTATCCTTCTATCAAACACGAATGTTCCCAGGATCAAATGTCCTATTTTAATTATGCAATTACTTTATATTTCTTTCTAATGGGTGCAGCGGAGCGCACGGGTACGGCTAGTAAATTATAAATTTGCTTCCAAAGGAAACAAGAGTAAGGTGGTCCGCGGAACTGTTCTGACTTAAAAAAGTGGTCCCCACTTCAGAAAAGGTTGAAAAACGCTGATATACATTAAAAAGATACATTAAAAACTATTATATACCTAAAACAGAAATATAAATTAAACAATTTACCCCGTATGAGCAAACGCTCGTGATCGGGAGATCAAAACCGCACTATAGTTGTTAAAGAGTCTTTTAAAGAACCCGCTGAAGACAAGAACCACTGGAGAATATTGGTTTTAAATATATATCTTAAATTGAATTGGTCACCCCAACAACGTTGTAACAGCCATACGTTAAAATGTTCGGAATGTAGGAGAAAGTATTTTTTGACGAAACATCCAAATTCTAGAACAGGGGTGGGCAACGCGGTGCCTGCGGGCGTCATGACGCCCTCATAACAAGTACTGGCACTCGCCTTATGTTTTTATTTTATTTTATTGGTTTATTTTACGACGCTGTATCAACATCTAGGTTATTTAGCGTCTGAATGAAATGAAGGTGATAGCGCCGGTGAAATGAGTCCGGGGTCCAGCACCGAAAGTTACCCAGCATTGGCTCGTATTGGGTTGAGAGAAAACCCCGGAAAAAACTCAACCAGGTAACTTGCCCCGACCGGGATTCGAACCCGGGCCACCTGGTTTCACGGCCAGACGCGCTGACCGTTACTCCACAAGTGTGGACACACTCGCCTTATGTCATGTATCGTAATTTTGTATATATTTTTAAATGGTTTCGTTTTATAAATAACAGGAAGTTTGTCGAGTAATATTTGAAATTTACCTTCTTTGTTATGCAGTCATAATAAGACTCTGTTGCTCTTGAAATAAACATATTGAACTTAAAAAATAACATCATTCTAAAATCACATTGCAGTCAGTGATGATGAATTTTGGAATTTGGCAGATAAAAAACTTTCATTAATTGATCAGAAAGTGTGCTTTGAAACTCCAGTTCTACTGTGCATCGACTTACACTTGTGAATCGGTATTCCCAACAATGAAGCGTCAAAATACCGATCAAGATTAACCGATTTTCGTCTTGATAATTGCTTACGTTCAGCGATCTCCATTTACGGGGCGCATCCACAAAATAAGTTTCCCGATTTTTTCCCCTTAAAAGTAAACGTAATTAGCCGTGTCAATTGCGCATGCGTAACAGATCTATGACGTATCAATCATATGCCAGCCGGACAGGTCCCGCCTGGTGCCAGTAGCGTGGCAGCAGTGGTCCGAAATGGAAGCTCTTATTCCTTCTCCCGCCGCGCCGCCTGCGAGGTTCGGTCGGTGATAAAGTTCTTTAATGCTCAAAGCATTGCGCCAATTGAAATTCATCGGCAGCTCTGTCAGGTCTATAGGCCGAACATCAAGAGTAAGCAGATGGTGCGTCGCTGGTGTAGGCAGTTTTCCGAAGGTCGTCAAAGTGTCCATGATGAAGAGCGCAGTGGGCGACCGTCCCTCATCAGTGATGATCGTGTTGAGCTGGTGCGGCAGTGCATCATGGAGAACCGTCGCTTCACGATTACGGAGCTGAGCAGCCATTTTCCGCAGATATCGCGATCCTTGTTGCATGAGATTGTCACTAAGCACCTGCTGTTCAAAAAAGTGTGTGCCAGGTGGGTGCCGAAAAACCTAACACCCGAACACAAAATGCAACGTTTAGGAGCAGCACTGACATTTCTGCAACGGTATCACGATGACGGCGACGAGTTCCTCCACAGGATCGTCACGGGCGATGAGACTTGGATTTCGCACTTCACCCCGGAAACCAAGCAGCAGTCAATGCATTGGCGGCATAGTGGATCTCCGGTCAGGACGACATTCAAATAGACGCTGTCGGTACGGAAAGTGATGTGCACGGTGTTCTGGGACAGGAAGGGCATTCTGCTCATTGACTTCCTTCCAAGAGGTGAAACAGTGAACGCTGACCGTTACTATGAAACACTGCGAAAATTGCGACGTGCCATTGAAAACAAGAGGCGTGGAATGCTTACTGCAGGTGTTGTGCTCCTCCATGACAATGCTCGTCCACATACGGCTCGGCGCAAAGCAGCTGTTTTGACGGAATTTGGCTGGGAGTTGTTTGATCACCCACCCTACAGTCCTGACCTTGCTCCCAGCGATTTTCACGTTTTCTTGCACCTCAAGAAATTCCTGTCCTCCGGTGAGCGTTTTGGCAACGACAAAGAGCTGAAGACGTCTGTCACACGCTGGTTCCATTCACAAGCGGCAAAGTTCTACGACTGAGGGATACAAAAGTTGATCCCACGATACGACAAGTGTCTCAATTCTGATGGTGGCTATGTTGAAAAATAGCTGAAACATTGCTGTACCTGTTGCCAATAAATGTTTTCCTGAAAGTGTGTGTTCTTTAAAAAAAAATAGGGAAACTTACTTTCTGGATGCGCCTCGTATATTCCTGATTGCATCAAGCTGACTAACTCCATGCAATGCCAAGTTTCGTATTAATTATTAAGACACTCAAAGTTCGCAGTTGGCAGAGTTTTGATGTTTATGCTAATTTCAATTGTTTATTACATGACAACGTTGTTGGTGTGACCCATTCAGTTGCTGATGATGTTTTAATAATTCGATCGTGAATCTTGATGATAATTGTATAGTTTCGCTTTTCCACTCGTTGCATTTGATTCTCGACTGGATGTCGCATGCTCTACATGTCATACATAACGTCTGTCTCGGCGGTTCTGAGCCTGGAGGAGGCATTACTCCCGACTTCCGTCATCTTAAAACTATTGCGCAGAGATATTAAAAATTCCATGCACGCCAATTCTTTAAATGGCTTTGAAGTTGAGGAGGCTTTGACCTTCTAGTGAAGGGAGGGGCTTCTTTCGAGATTTTTTAAACCGTTGAATTATCTGCAATAATAATCAACGAACAGACATAGAGATAAAATCTCTTTCGTAGTGTAATCTTGTTTGTAGTTTACATACTCGCTCGTGCGCCGATCAGTTCTAAATAATTCTATTTTATTGCTATTCATCTTTGTAAAACTTTTTCCTGGAAAGTTGTATCGTTAACAGGATCATCTTAGAATTAATAATCTCATACAAACTTAGTGAAGTCTTTTAGAGAAATGCATTTTATTATATTGTCTGAAATTGTAGTGAAACAGCAAATTCGTATCTTATCAAGGAAGAGATGTTTCGTTTGGATCTTTTACATTAATGAAAACTGTTAAACCTACAGTTGCATATTGAAATAACACAGAGTTCGAAAGGTTGGATCTGTATCAAGTCACGAGTAGAAGTGGGGAGGAGAAGAATAAGAATAAATATGGAACGAACCAGAAAAAGATCCTGCTCTCTGATACCGTTACACTTGACAGACTCTTTGACGAGAGGAATTACTCGTCTTTTATAACCTCGTACATATCAGTGGACAAAGAAGTGATTTTGAGTTTCTTGCTCTTATTTATCTGTCACTATTAGATTTGGAGGTCAATGTAGAGTATCCACCGGCCACTGAACGAATATTTCACACTCTTATCACTGCCAATGCTGCGCTATAAACCAATTTTCGGCAATCTAATGTAAAAGACTGCCTTCAAATATTTGGAAAGTTTCAGAGAAAATACACAAATTCAATCTTCTAACACGATTTTTTTGTTTTTATGAATTAAGTAATTTGCTGGGAGACATCGTTAGATATAGGCCACTCTTACACTAAACCTGGAGTAATTTAAGCTTATTAATCAAATAAATGATTCTACCTCCTGGTTTTTATATGCTCACCTGTATGTAATTTCTATTTTACACATATTGTATTGTTATTTTCCACCCAAAGATCATTAAGAATGCTGAATATTACTTAATATCTACTATCTTTCTTCAAATAGTGTTTATATGCCATGTTAATTTTCATTTGTTTTCATAAGCTAACAATGATGCACATTCGGAGCAACATACAAGAAATTATTTTCCTACACAATCCACGCTATATTCACGTTGTTTTGAAATGATTAATCGAAGATGGTTTGCTTATTGTTTATTACAGCACATTAATTGTATGTAATTTCTATTCCATACGTTTTTTTTCTATCCCAAGATCATTAAGAATGGTGAATAATATTCATGCTTGTTTCCTGTATTTCTTAAAATATGTGGCATGTTAGTTTTTATTTGTCGTTATTTACGTGAAAATGATGGGCCAAAAAATAATAATTTCGTACTCACTCCACATCCCTATATTCACATTTGTTTTTCAGTGATTTATTAAAGAATGTACCGGTATTTAAAAGACTAATTTAGAAACATGTTACATAAATCATCCTTGTGCCAAAAGAGAATGCTCCCTGGACCAAATTATATTAAAGAATGTACCGGTATTTAAAAGACTAATTTAGAAACATGTTACATAAATCATCCTTGTGCCAAAAGAGAATGCTCCCTGGACCAAATTATATTAAAGAATGTATCGGTATTTAAAAGACTAATTTAGAAACATGTTACATAAATCATCCTTGTGCCAAAAGAGAACGCTCCCTGGACCAAATTGTCGTATTTTGCAGTGGTCGTCAGTACTCGCTGAAATGGTAATAATATAATTATGTTGTACGTAGCAAGATCGATTATTCAATTGATAGGATATTTTATGAGGTTGTCATGACTGAGATATCTATTGTCAATTGGTTTTATTTGTCAGAGGGCCTTAACTGACGGGTATATAAGGACGGCGCTCTTAGGGGTTGAGGTCGGGGTTTGGGATGGCCCACAAGCAACAAGTTATACTAAGTATGTTTAGGATTAGTGTAAAACTGGCCTATGTCTCCTATAGTGGGCGGGACATAAGTAACATTCACCTATTTGGAATATCTTTGGATTTCATACTTCATTGTCAAACTTTCCCCTTTTTTTTTTTTTTTTGTTCATTTTCGTCGTCGGATAGGCTGTTATTCTAGAACTTGCTCCGAAATTCGAAATATAAAGAATTTTATTATCATGATTAGAAGTCGGCGGGCCGCGTTTCTCTTAGGCGCCGGTCCGAAGGTTCGTGGGTTCTATTCCCGTCTCGGACATGAATGGAGTCCCTTGCTAATGTTCTATCCTATCCTGTGTGTTTCAGTGGAGGCCTGTACGATCCGCCGGCCCCAGACTGATCTCTTTAGAATCCGATTTTCTGTAGAGTTTTGTTCAATTTTTGGGATATTAGCGAGGTGTAGAAGATGTGTAATAAATTAAACGTGAAACGCTGTGTGGCAGAATTTCTGTACATGTGTATGTTATGCTCTCTTAGTCACAACATTTCTTAGTACAGCTATAAGATACATTTTATTGCCATCACACCTGGCACCATTGTGCGCTCTGAGAACTCTCACACTTCAATTGTTTTTTGATTTTCTCCGTTTTCCTGGAAAAGAAGCAAGGCGAAGAAACAATGTGTTTTACGTTTCTGTAAACATCTTTGAATTGCGTTCTACGAATCGTGAAGCAAGACTTGTGGCGTGTTATATAGAGGGAGAAGAAATTCTGTGAAGAAGTGTTTATATGAGAAATAAACAAGGCGTGGCTAGTTGTGAGCTATGAATTATGGGCAGCGGATAGGATTGTACAGTGACGTTGTTGATGGACAGAGTCCACAACTGTATTCATTTACAGTTGCTTACAAAGCCCTCAAATAGAAGTAGAGGACAAGCATTCAAAGGAGTATGGGGGAAAAATAACAAAATACGCGGAAGAAGATATGAAGTAAATTCGGAAAGAAAGAAAGAAAGAATAGGAAGTAATGTGGAACAATAACGAATAAGGGAAGTAGAAAAGACATTAAAAGTTAGAGGCGAAAGAGGGGGCGAGAAAAAGATATAAAAGAAATGGAAGAAAAGTAGTAAGGAAAAAGGAATAGAGTACAGAACAGGAAAAAAGAAAAATGAGGGAACTGAAGAGACAAACGAAGGGGGTAAGAAGCAGAAGAAAAGAAGCTAATATCATAAATGTAAAACGAATGAGGGGAAAAAGAAAAAAAACAATGCAAAAGGACAACAAAGCAGGAAACAGAGAGTAAGAAAGCTAAACATGAAAGTCGAATAATTAAAGAAGAAAAGCAAAAAAAAAAAAAAAACAAAGAGAGAGAGAATAGAAGGGATAACGAAAGGACAGTAACAGAAAAATAAGAATGGGAAAGAATGGAAATTATACACTGGAAAAGAAGCAAGAAAGAAAGAGAAATAATAAAAAGAGACGGAAGGATAGAAAGAGGGAAAAATTATAATATTGTTAACTGATCAAAATTTACATACAATAGTTTTCTGGTTCAGCAGATTGAAGACAAGAAAGAAAGAAACAAACTAACAAACAAAGTAGTTTACATTACTTTGTATATTTTGATTTCGCCTCCTGGATTACTAAGGCGGGCTGCAGCAAATCAGATGAAAATGAATTCCACCACTTCTGTAATGTTGCACGATTATGAATCAGGGCTATTTATATGCGGATCACAGCTTGAAGATGTTTGCAGACAACCTGCAGGGGGGGGGGGGAAGAGCTCAATGAATAATGGAATATTATGCTTAAAGGGAAACTTCTTGCTTAAATATGTGTTGTTTTTTAATTATCTCAAATTGTAAAAACTGAACTTCCAAAAAAGTCTAGAATTTTTATAAAGTTTGTATACTACTACTACTACTACTACTACTACTACTACTACTACTACTACTATTACTACTACTACTACTACTGTTGCTGCTCTCTCTAGGTGAATACACGATGAGACTCCCATACTTTAGCGTCGGCACGACGCTGAACCTTCACCTAAAGGTACGATCACACGTCGCTACTTTTGCAGCGATGTAATACAAAAAACTGCGCAACTCTTGTACTGCGACGTGTGAAC
The DNA here is from genome assembly GCF_040183065.1 of Periplaneta americana. Taxonomy (NCBI): domain Eukaryota; kingdom Metazoa; phylum Arthropoda; class Insecta; order Blattodea; family Blattidae; genus Periplaneta; species Periplaneta americana. The sequence goes on from NC_091121.1 coordinate 195,051,993, forward strand.
AACGGTGCAACCCGTAAAGTAGCGGCTGCCGAACCTGCTGCTCGCTACTTTTCCATGCTGCGCGCAACTTAAAAGTAGCGACGTGTGAACAGGGTTCTCAGGGTTGCAGCCGCAGCATTTTTGATATCGGTTTTGTTGGAACTTTTGCTGCGGTTGCAACCAGTGTTACCACCCAAATGTGCCAATGATACTTTTATTGTTTGGATATATTTTAATGTTAAATGTGATGAAAATAAATTATTTGTAACAGTTATTAAACACACAACACAGTCTGAGCATAATTGGTGACGATATAATTCATTTTTTTTAATTTTCCGTAGCGTAGTTCCAAACAGGAGGGTTGCCAACATTGATTACGTGAATATACTGTTGGTTATCATTTAAGTATATAGGCGTTTTTAAAAGCTTTATAGTAAAAATAATGTCAATTTCTGAATACTAGATAGGACAGAAAAGCAAATAATAGATAAGGAAGCTTTCGCATGAGTTTCTTAATAATGCGAACATAACCACAAAATGTATATTGAGAAGTCAACACGGAGATGGGAACCTGCAGCATGACTGCGGCTGCAAAAGTAGCGCCTTGCGTGTGAACTAGAGTTGGGTCGATTCGTGAACGAATCGTTCATTCGAACGACTAATAATAAAGAATCGTAAGAATCGATTCGTGGTATCAACGAATCGTCGTTCAAAAGAATCGTAACGAATCGTCGTTCAAACGAATCGTAACGAATCGTCATTCAAAAGAATATGAAGGAATCGGCATGGTATCGTAACCCACGATTCTATTCGTTGTTTGATGTAACCTGTCAACGGACATTTCCGAACCGTGTCGAATGCTCCCGAGCGAGAGTGAAATCAAAATATGTACTGCATTTGTTAAGTATGGAAAATAATGAACACAAACCTGAAATTTGCATAGTTAAATAGAGATGTAATGCAAAAAATGTACTTCATAATAAGGTTCAGTTGATAAATTATAATTTAGAGACATTATCTTGGGTAATTTTGTAGACTAATGGAGTCCATACTGAATGGTTCCAGCCAATGAGAAAGAGACAATCCAATGTCTCGCCTCTTATGCCATCTATGAGAGAGATGTAGAACGTTTTTGTTCTACGCGTGGTTTGCAAAGGAAAGTGTCTTGCGACGATTCAAAAGAATAGTTGGAATCGCAGACTGGGAAGAATCGTGAACTCGTTGACGATTCAAAAGAATAGTTGGAATCGCAGACTGAGAAGAATCGTGAACGAATCGTTAGAATCGATTCGTAATGTATGATTGAATCGTTGGAATCGACTTCTGAAAAAGAATCGTATTGCCCAACTCTAGTGTGAACAGGCTCGCAACCTCAAGTTGCAACTTTTGCAGCACTCGGGTTGCGCAGCACGAAAAGTAGTGTGCAGCGCGCAACTTTTGGCTTACGTGTGAACACGACACGCAACTTTTGCAGCTGCAGTACAAAAATAGCGCTGCAGAAGTAGCGACGAGTGACCGTACCTTAACACAGCACAGACACCATATTGACAACGGATAAGCAGCCATGCCATAAGTGGGATTGAGACCCGTGACCATGGTTTCCACTCAGCGTTAAGACTGCTAATTAGCCATTCGTAAATTGTGGTCTGGATTATTATTATCATCATCATTATCGTCATCATCATCATGGTCACAATGCTATGATATAGTTAGTGAATCAGTAAGATTATTCTAATTTCACAGTTTGAAACTGTTCAGTCCAACGCTTCCTTGGTTTTCTAACATTAATGTCTTGTCATCTAGTTGAAAAGTGGAATATTGCATTCATTCATAATATTCTACTCAAGGGCAGATCTTTCACTGTAAACCTAACATTCTTCAATCTATCCTATTTTCTGTCTTCCTCTTAGTCTCCGCATATGATCCATTTATATCTTCTTTATTTTATTTTATTTATTTACTTATATTAAATGTGCTGTACAACAGCCAGTGGCCAATTACAATAAAAGTACAATGAAGTAATCAAAATAATGGCAATTAAATAAAATGATAATTACAAATGAAATAATGGAATCATATAAATGAAGAACGGAATCATATAAATAGTATTACAAAGATATGCAAGATGACGAGAATATTATAATACAACGACAATAATGACATTGGATGGACGGAATAAAATGGATGACTAAAATACTTAAATAATGACAATTAAATAAAATGATAATTACAAATGAAATAATGGAATCATATAAATGAAGAACGGAATCATATAAATAGTATTACAAAGATATGCAAGATGACGAGAATATTATAATACAACGACAATAATGACATTGGATGGACGGAATAAAATGGATGACTAAAATACCTAAATAATGACAATTAAATAAAATGATAATTACAAATGAAATAATGGAATCATATATAAATGAAGAACGGAATCATATAAATAGTATTACAAAGATATCCAAGATGACGAGAATATTATAATACAACGACAATAATGACATTGGATGGACGGAATAAAATGGATGACTAAAATACCTAAATAATGACAATTAAATAAAATGATAATTACAAATGAAATAATGGAATCATATATAAATGAAGAACGGAATCATATAAATAGTATTACAAAGATATCCAAGATGACGAGAATATTATAATACAACGACAATAATGACATTGGATGGACGGAATAAAATGGATGACTAAAATACTTAAATAATGACAATTAAATAAAATGATAATTACAAATGAAATAATGGAATCATATAAATGAAGAACGGAATCATATAAATAGTATTACAAAGATATGCAAGATGACGAGAATATTATAATACAACGACAATAATGACATTGGATGGACGGAATAAAATGGATGACTAAAATACTTAAATAATGACAATTAAAAATAATTGTAATTGAAAATGAATGGAATCATGTAAATTAATAAACAACAAGATAATATAAAAGGTAACGAAAATATGTTAAAATAGACCTACATATTTAAACAAAAGACATAAATTAAACTGACATAAAACTCCAAATTATATGCTACCAGTGGCTTGTGCAGCAAATGCTGCTGCAAACTAAGTTCGTTAGACGTTCAAATAAAAATTTTTCAGATTTATTTTCAATGAAGAATACTTGTCTTTTTGATAGTTATTTGCTTCCATAATAATGAAACATACTCCCTCTGAATGGATTTTTTTAGGCCAAATACTTTTTCTTGAACCTACCCAACTTCAGTTTTTGAGTTTCAACGCGAAAACGCAAGTATCAATGTCAGGACGATAGCAGTAGCCATTTCAGGTCATTGTGGATTTTAGGCAAAAGTTAAAAAAATGTCAGGTTTGCTAAGCTTTCGAACAATAGCATTTTCGTATAGCTGCTGCATGAAGAACTTGAAATGTAGAGCGTAAAATCATTTTATCCTACTAAGGGCCTGTACTACGACTCTCGGATAAAGTTCTAGTTTAAACTTATCCGGCAGATGGCATATTTAACCGGAAGTTGGGTTGTAATTGCGTACTACGACTTTTGGTTATGTGCAATCTGGAGGCTAAACTTCCAGATTAGCAATCCGGGAGGCAGAGTAGCAGATTGGCGTTATCCGGAGGTTGGAACTCGGTGTTGAAATCAAGATGGCTGCACGTTGTACAGCTGGTGATTTGAAGGATCAATTTAATTTTGATACTGATTCTGATGATAAGTTCTGGAGCAGATGCTTCGTTATATCAGAACAGCAAAACGAATTAGGCCGCGTCCAAATAATTTTTAAGAATGGGATGACGAGAAATTTTTTTAGACAGTTTCGAATAACGAAACCTACTACATGAAATCAATTATCAACTGAAACAAGACACAGCTCGTAAGTACACAGTTAATAATAAGCTACACTATTTCGGTAGGTATTACATCAATATTTTGTATATAATAGCACTATAATAATTACTTTGAAGTACAGTAACCTGTAATACAGTAGAAGTGAGGTTAGAATGTTGCTTCATGCAGGTGTTCTGTTGCCCTTACAAGGTATGAAGGTGATTGATATAATAATATAGGGCAACCTACAATAATAACAGTTTCAAAATACTTTTATATAAAAAATAATAACAGTATATAATATATCAAAATCCTTTATATGGTAAACTACCATTTCTTCACAATTGCGTTACCACTTTAAGATACAAATGTATTCACATATTTGGGTTCTAGTCAAGTCATATGTACCATAAACGAAAGAAAAATTGAGTGCCGACACCAATTTCCCAAATAAAGGTGGAAAGTTGCTGTGAAAGTGGAGTGCGGTGGAGAGGTACGGGTAGGCGGGATCGCTCTATCGAGATAGAAGGGTAGGCGGCAGGGAAGGGCAACACATTCATTTCATTACTGTGTTTCCTTACTAATTAAAGGGAAAAGACAAGTTTTCGTAAGATCGAGTTAGTGACAGGTTAGTATGATTTGCATATATTTACAATTGTCTAAAAAAAAATGTCAAAACTACATCCAAACCTCTCTCTTCCAGGCTATCCTGTAGGGAGCCTTGCCTTCTTTTGGTAACGCTATTGTAAAGATTTACCGGTAAAGTTGTAACCAAATCTCATTGTTTATACATTTTTCCAGAAATAATGCCTTACCTCCAATGGACCAACTACTACTGGTATTGAGATTCTATGCCACTGGGAGAACATTGACAACAGTAGGAGATTTTTGTGGGGTCCACGAAGTTACAGCAGGAACTGTTGTCAATCGAGCTAGTGCTGCACTTGCTGCTTGGTTTAATTGAAGTGATGACTTTTAATGCTTCATTGGGAGTAGTTTTATTTGCTCCAGTAATTAACTGCAAGGCTTATTCCCCCCCCCCCCCCCAAGGGATTCTGTCTCTTTTTGATGCTGTTACGAATACTTCTGAATAGTATTTTAATACAGGTTTTATGTATATATTATAGGTCTTGATTAAAGTTTTCCTAGAACTGTTTCATTTTGTGTCTGCTAGTTGTTTAAGTCAACTCTCCGAAGATAGATTGGAATACCAATAAGGCATCACTCATGAGACAACTGTCAGGAGATAATGTGGTAGGGTGTCAAGTTCCCTTCTCCTTCCTTGCATATATTGCTCACCAGTAGGAGTAGGCCTAACATATTTCATTAATCACACTTAAGATATGCTTGCTATATACGTATTATTATTTAACAAACTGTAACAGTTTATTAAATTTTAGACGTGACAGTTTTTCTTCATTTCCTGAAAGTTTTGGAATTGGCATTTATGTTTTGCAAGGGAGCTGTTTCATTCACGCTAGGCCTAGTGATTCATGTATGCAAACATATTCATATCGTTACTTTTTATATATATTTTATTGCTTGGATCCCTCACAGTGATGTCTTAACAGGCTAAGATGATTCAAACACAAAGGTTTGATAAATACATTTTAAAAATTATGACCAGGTACACTGTAGGCTATTTAAAACAATAAAAATGCACTGTATCTGCAATTCAAATTTATTTTACATAAGCAAAATATGGTAAAACAACATTTTTCAAGAGGCACATTAATTGAAGCGTCGGCTGGAACAACGTTATAAATTATATTTGGTAAAATTTACAGTAGCTGCAAAAATGTGTATATGCGTACAACTTTGTTCTTATGAGGGTAGCAAACTTTTGAGTGGACAAATTTCACGTACTGCATTGATGGACAGTTGCAAGCCAAGGAGTATAGCAAGGTAACATGACATACAACATTATTACATGGAAACACACGGAATGAAAATTTTGTAACTTACAACGTTGTTCCAGCTGACGCTTCAATTGTATTCAGGTACTCTGTGAATGTGTACTTAAAACAAGAGAGATGCACTATAGCTGCAATTAAATTTAAAATTTATTTATTTATTTTGTGTGAACAAAACACGACATTTTTCAGGAGACACAATAAGCATAATCATGTATCACATCCACTGTCTCATTATATATGCTGTGGTACATGTCATATTTACAAATTAATAATATACAGGCTAATACATAAGAGTACATAGTAACTGTAATTAAACACAACACAAATACATATGCAAATACACAAAACTTGGAAAACTGTGGCAGAGCCAACTTCAGCTATAAGCCCCATTTGTTAGAGATCTGCACGGGCCATAATTCTTAGGCCCGGCCCATCTCGGCCTGATCTGAACCAGACCCGAACCCAACCAGAAACCTTAGATTAGCTAATTATCACCTGACTCGAACCTAATCCTGAAGACTAGCAGATAAAGCAGAGGCCAGAGACCACAGGGATCAAGAACAGCTGCAAGAGATTATCACTCCATTAGAAGGATGAGAAGAAGTAATCTCCCAGTCATCCAGGTCAAACAAATCTGGTCAACAAAATTAAACATATTTTTTGTTAAAACATAAAGAATGGGTGATTATTGTAGCATTTACTTTCTGCCACTAATTGAAGATGTCTTTGTAGATAGACCACCCATTAAAGAGGAGGAAAAAGTAATGTAAAAACTCCAAATCTTACTTTTGATATTCCAAACCCCATCTCTTTGCAAACATGAGGATATGACTTACTTTTATTTCAAATCATTCTATGTTATAATGTTAGCATCCAACTTTCAACTAATGTATTTTTTAAAGAAATCACTGTAATAGTACTGAAGTTCATGAATTTCTAACATCTCAAGTAAAAGTAAATCAACATTAAACTTACAGTTCACAGATGGAGAAAGATTTTTCAATGTGGCTAATGCATTCCTCAGAGGCTTGCTTTTTCTTTCTTTCTTTTTTTTTTAAGCATCCTTGGGGTGTAACTCGATCAGCTATTATCCCATTATCAGCTGAAATATTTAAGAGAGGGATATATGCTTATATTCAGATCTTTCTGAGTTTAGCCTACACTACCTACACTGAATAAACCAGTAATTTCACTTAAAACTTACTTTCATTACACTGTGTAAATACCTGTACAGTGGAAGACCTTCACCTGCTGCACCAGCTGACTCTGTAATATTTTAAGAGTGGAATTAATTCATAAGATATTTAATTCTGGAGAAAGATTATGTTTTATCATAAATGTGTGGACACTTCAAAGTCAGCAGCTGTAACAGTATTGTATTTTCTAACGTGCTATTAATCCAAACTCATTTTTAACAATAAGAAAGTGAAGCTGCAATAAAAAAGAGAGAGAGAGAGAGAAAACCAAGCAAATAGTTCTATTGTAAATAGAGTGTAGTCAGTTTCTGTTTTACCTTATGAAAAGATATTTTTCAGTTTTTCTGTACACAAAAAATCATTCACAAGTTTCAAAGTGAGAATCCTCACGGTAAAATTGAAATACAACTTAACATAATGTGGCCTAATCTAATTACAAACCCATTACAGAGAAATCTCAAAATAAATTCTTCAGTTTAGTGTACTTTCTATTTTTAGGCCTACATTTATAAATTTCAAATTCCCACTCAAATCCCACATAATATTATAATACAATGATGTTTAGTTTTTATGACATCCATTTCTTGTGACCATTTCATCATTATGTACAATTTATATTTTAACATTTTTTTTTTTAACTTTTGCATCTAATTTATCTACTGCTTGCTGCAGATTTCATATAGTATGTGTGTTAGTTTTATTTTCAACATGTTGGCTGAAAATGTGTTTACATGTTACAGCTATTTCAGATTGGAAAAGGATCATACGTAGAATGTGAAAGAATGTTTTGTAGTATAAATCAAATTATCTGGAGATATTGTTGGGATGTCCAGTTTCACTTCAAAAACTAAAGAATTGCACTGTGAACCTGAATGGTAATAATAGAAATAATAGTATTATAAAGTAATACCGACATTAAATTAAATTTGTATAACAATTTTCAAGAATCTAATATTTTCTTTTATCTCTAAAGCTCATCATCTCTTCTTCTGACTCTTAATTCCTTACACACTAACCTCATTCGTGTTATTAGCTGCACTGGTATCAGTGGAACTTGGTTTAGTTACTACTTCGGCTGTAACAAAAGTAAGTAAGTAAATAAATAAATAAATAAATAAAAAGAATTCAAACTTGTGTTATACAATTTCCTCTGCTTATTATGTAATAATTGTATAAATTAACATATAAGTGAACTTATGCATTGAATATGAATAAAAATCACTGAGAAATCACTTAATTGTAGGAGAATTAAATCACTTACCTTGGCTAAGTTTGGATTTGGTTTTGCTTCAGTTGGAGGGGCTCCAATTGTTTGTAGTCTGCATTGTCTCTCTGCAGCAGCAATTTTCTTTGTGTTCTTTTCCAAGAATTCAAATTTGCTTCTCAGCTGTTTTCAGGTCCTTGTATTTGTGCTGATGTTACTATATTCTTCCCATGCTTCATTCTATATTACTAAAAAGGAAGTAAAACTAGGTTAATTCCATATGCAACCTACAACATTAGAAGATATACTGTAATTCTCTTTTTCCCTTATCTAAGTTTCTATACCTAAATAAGCAAGACTTTTAATGGACGATTGTCAGTACAATATCAAACATGACTATACTGTACATAGAAACTTTGGAAAAAACTGAATATCTTCTGTTTCTGTGTTATTTTACGAGGTGTTGAATGTGCATTACAGTGAGTGATTATAGTCGAACTGGTAGCAGCAACAGATATTGCATTTTAGTGGAAACGTCTCTCCACCTCATGCTGTTCTTTTAAAAAATAATGTTAGGCCCTATCTGTGATCGAATGGTATTATAGGCCTAATACAAAATATCCGCCCATTTACTAACAGTAAAATACGTAGGCCTAACATACTGAAATATTGGTAATTTGCTAGGAACAGTGTACCTTGCTGTACTAATGTTGGTTAGAAATCCCAGGCCAAAAACATCATTCATTATTATCAGTATCAGTGAACGTTTCTTTTTAAACGAGTTACTATGCCTTCGACCCATGATTTGAAGCCGTGAGTACACTATTTCTAAAAAATTACCGAAATAGGCCCTATTCACTAATAATGTAGGCTATACAACAAACTGAAAGCACACATAATATTAATTACAATACAAAAATAATTGCCACCTACACTTCTTGTGCAGTTACACATGAATAAAACAATGATTATGGAGAAAAACGCACTTTTCCTGGAACCCGCACCCGTCCTCTTTAGGCCTACTAATTAAAACCAAAATATCATATTGTAGGAATTATTACTATTCGAAAAGAAACATAACCTTTAAAATCTTACCTTTTGCTTCCATGTAAAGTTTCTTCATACAGTATGTGTAATTTTCTGTTCTTCACTCTGTTATTTTCTTGGCTGGAGCTTCAGCATTATAATAAATAATAACAATAATGCTTACAATTAAACCTCAAAATAAATAGTAACATATAAACACGGAACATAAACATGAAATACGCGGGGAAAGGTATACCAACGCAATAAATTTCACTACATTTTCAGTAACTTCATTGCCAACGTAATAAAAATGTTACTATATCTTCCGGATAACAATCCTGCAGTTCAAATCCGCTGGTAGTACAGAACAAAATATTTAACTTCCAGATTGCTAAACTGGAGTATACGAATCTGGAGCTTTAACAGGCGATCGTAGTACAGGCCCTAAGAGATTTTGCTGAAATGATCTGGAGACTACACAATTTTCTAGGCCTCTTATTTTATCAGTAAGTAATACCTTTTGATCTTTCCTTATGAACTGTAATTTTTGCGCTCTTTCGAGCCAATACTGAAGACAATGACACATATCAATATCTACACTACACCGCCATTAAGTATATGAAAAAGACCCAACCCCACTGGTTTAATAAGTATAAAAATATTTGATTTTTAATAACAATATTAATATCTTACTTAAGTTTTGTAGTTATATATAGCAGTCACTCAGTAAATTATAGAAATGAAGATCTAAATTAAGATATTCTCTACATTTACTTACATAACCTCAAAACGTGTCACTTTCATGTCATCAATATAGCATCAATATTATGTACAATTAATGAAGAATAGACGCACCATGATAATAATATTTAATTTCTAATGATAATAATGTCATCAAACCACCTCAAGTTTCGTAGATTTGAATATCCAATATACATCTGTACTCAGAAAATTATTATACACTGCAGAATCAGTTTTTAATAACAAATTAAATTGAGCTCTAAATATGTCGGCAATCCTGCAGGTCATGGCCTTCGTGTAATAGTCTATTGTTTATTGTAGTGTGTGTTTTGTTCTGAAATTCAATCAAGTCGGCCGTGATTCGATAAAATTAGTTCTCAAAACTGACAACAGATGGATTTTGGAAAATAGGAAAATTATGTAGGAAAATTGACATTTCACTGAAAACTACTACTTTTCCGAAAAACTTTGGGTTCCAAGCTTCAAAATGAGGGGTCATTTATTAAAATCCGTTCAGCCGTTTTCCCGTAATTTCCATTACCAGTTCAAATTATATATATATAGATATGATAATAATTATTATTTATTTTAGCTGGCCTTCTCTTCCACTCAACCAGCAAAAAGTATACATACTCATATGAATGAACTTAAAGACTATAAAGAATACAACAATTTGATTTGTATAGAAGTTACGCGTATAGGCTACAAGAGTTACTTATGAATTAAACCGTAAAATACTATGAACTATTAATCAAACAATGAAATACAAACTGTGTAGTAGAATTAAACTAAAATACGTAGAATGTTAATATATTTCAAATAATGTTGAATAATAATCAGAAATTATTGAGAGACAATTTTGAAAATATAGCGCTATCAGGATGATGTCTAAAGAAAGAAGTTAACATATAGTCATTATAATAAGTGTTAATTGCTAAGGTTATCTTTTAGCTATTTTTAAAAATGTTTATTGTCTAGCAGTCCCTAATACTTTTAGACAAGGAATTCCATTGTCGCGAGGTGGATACTGTAAAAGATGATGAATAACAAGGTAACAATGTCGTCTATCATCTGATATCTTCTTCTGCCCATAACTCTTCTCCCGTTCACCATTCCTTCCAGTGCATCCTTCAGTAGTCAGTTTCTTCTCATTCTGTGACTCAACCAATTTTTTTTTTTCACTTCCTGGTTCGTTTCAGCATCATTCTTTCTTCACCCACTCTTTCCAACACAGCCAAATTGTTTATTTTCTGTCCATTTCACACGCTCAATTCTTCTCCGTGTCCATATTTCAAATGCTCCTAGTCGCTTCTCTTCACTTCGTCGTAATGCCCATATTTCTGCTCCGTAAATGCCACACTCCACACAAAGCACTTCATTAGTCCTTTCTCCAGAGGTCCACAGAAGATGCTCCTTTTTCTGTTAAAAGTTTCTTTTGCCATTGCTATCCTTCTTTTGACTTCCTCATGTTGCTGCTTATAGTACACCCCAGGTATTTGAAACTATTTTCTTTACTGCCTGACTTACAATTGGCACGTTTACCTTCTTTATTTTCATTCCTATGACCATGGTCTTCGTCTTGTTTTCATTTATCTTCATCCCATACTGCTCACACCTATCATTTAGCATATCCCTTAGTATCGTCTTCTTCCAAGAACGCCATATCATCAGCAAATCTTATGCCTTTAATTGTTCTTCCTCCTACTATCACCCCTACCATGTCTGAAAATGGTTTTTCACTATAAATCCTCCAAGTAGATGTTGAACAGGTAGGTGATAAAGGGCATCCTTGACGCACTTCTCTCCCTATTATTTTGTGGAGTATTTGTCGTTGAAAAAGTTTGTCATTTTCGTCAAACACTATCACCATCATCATTATTTTGTCGCAACCATTACAATCACTACAATATCTTCACCGCCATTGTCAAACATCATCAACCTCATCAGCTAGGAACAGCATAACAGCATCTCCCTATTTCGTTAAAATTAATCTTGCTGTGCTTTTTGTGTCATAATTTTTATAATAGTCATTTAAAAAAATCGGTTTCTTCATTATGTTTAAACTATTACAGGATAAAGATGATATGAGAATATGATCATTGATGTGGAGGTCCACACCTGTGGAGTGGTTAGCGCGTCTGGCCACGAAACCAGGTGGCCCGGGTTCGATTCCCTGTCAGGGCAAGTTACCTGGTTGCGGTTTTTTCTGGGGGTTTCCCTCAACCCTATATGAGCAAATGCTGGGTAACTTTCGGTGTTGGACCCGGGACTCATTTCACAGGCATTATCACCATCTCATTCAGACGCTAAATAGCCTGAGATATTGATAAAGCTTCGTAAAATAACCTAACTAAAATAAAATAAATTGATGTGGAGAAAGAGAAATGGGAAGTCATTCTCGGCAGAGTACTACTGGTAGTTTGAAATGGCGGCACGTTTAGAAAGTTGGCCCACCAGTGAAAAGCGTGCAGGAATTCTGTTTTTGTGCGAAAGATATCGTGTGACCATGTGTTTTAGGTTTATGGTCAGGATGTTATGAATGTTCATACCATGTCGAAATGGGATCTCAAATTTAAAACAATACAAACGTCATTGTGACAGTGATAGGCAGTCAACAGCCATAACAAACGGTAACATGCCGTGCATTGATATCTTGATCAGAGGGGATAAAAGTTTGACACCCGATTTAGCGAATGTGTTTGTTGATACAGCGTCGTTAAATGACCAATAATAATAATAATAATAATAATAATAATAATAATAATAATAATAATATCAAATCATTACTAATCACGTAATCTAGCGTCGAACATGGAAAAAAAAACAGTAATTTAGGTTTCTGAAACATTATTGTCTTTAACATTCATAACAATAATGTACAAGGTGACGACCGTCAACTGCATTATGAAGAGTTCAACGGCGAACTTGTCAAAATCACAGAAAGTGAAACATTTTGGGGCAGCAGAGCTTTTAAAATAGGGACTGTCTGGAAAAAAACTGGACGAATGGCAATCCTATTAATGTTACTGTCTTAGGCTGGTATTCATAGTCGACACTTTGAATTAGAGTGTGGAAGACGTGAAGTGTGTGTGGTTCCGTTGCAGAATCGACACTTTGGTACAAAGGTACGCTTTGGATGAAAGTGTAGTTCCGACCAAACTTTGAACCGAAAGTGTCATTTTGTATAAAAATGGCGCACGTCTTGGAAATTGTCGAGTTTTTCAAATGTATGGAAGAAATTGCACAATTAGTGGAGAGTGTACCTCTCATACTGAGTTTCTACTCCGGTGACACAAGAGAAATGGAATTCTTCACATTGTCAGACTAAAGGCTCATTCACAATGAAAATTAAACATAACGTAAGCGTTAACTTAAGAATATAAATGTTACGGTAAAATCAAGAAGTCATACCATCATTCACGATGGGGACATAAACATAACCGCAAACCTACTTGGTAACCATGGAAACATAACAACGACGCCATTTCCTCATATTCTGTCGTATACTTCAGCGCTCCACGATTGTGTTCTTTTTGTAAATCACGTAAGCATAAGCATGAAAGTTTGGTGTTTGCAAACTTTCATGTTAACGTCTTACGATAATGTTTATGTCAATGCTTATGTGAATCATTGTGAATGATCCCATTTGGTAGCCTGAGCGCAAACTTCTGTGTTTATGTTACGGTTATGTTTAATTTTCATTGTGAATGGGCCTTAATAGTGTGCAGGAAGATCTGTATCGATGAAATCCGACTGTGTTTGCAACATCCGTTTTCAGGCATCTGTTCTTTTTTAATGAAGAAATTCGGGATTCACTGCATAATCGTACAGCATCTTTAAGAGGATGCTCAGAACGTATGCTGGACGGGGAATACACAAGCGTTAGATAATAGAGAGACAGGAAGCGACGTCATATCAGAGAGGAAGCGTTGTCATGTGTGCTGACATCGAAAGGGACAACAGTACTTCAGCTTGCTAATTTCCAACGCTTTTTTAACTAATTTTTGTTAACAAATGTGTTGTTATTATCTGTACACACAGGGACATCATTTTATTTTTACTTCCATTTTTATTGTACCTGCATTTCTGAATGTACTTCACTCCCACCCCTTCACTAATGTCCTTGCTCCCGTCAGACACACAAACTTACGGCCGCTGTTGCATTCGAAGTCTTCAAGCAGTGAAGTAAACACTGCAGTGTATAGTGTGTTTCATAAATATGATTACGTTTTCTATAGAAGAAAGAACCTATATTAATAATATCGTACTAAAAAATTATATTCAAGAAACGATAAATTCAATTTCAGAGAATATGCTTCAAAATGTTTTTAATAATATGCGTACTGATATGAAGCCTGCATTGTAATGAACGGCAACCATTTTCAGCAACTTGTTTAAAAATTCAGATTAGCTTATTTTGAATTGAGGTGGCTAGAAGCAAAGGAATGCTAGTGACATTTGTAATAACATGAGTTAAGTGCATCCAGTGTAAGAAAAAGTATCTAAAATTTTAGTGGCAAAGGGATATTTTAATCGCATCACACATTAAAATTTAAATAAAAAATTCACCGATTTTACGAAAGCTTAAATATTTAAACCCCATTTTCTCAAAAGTAACTTAAGTGCACTTACAGCCCTTTACTTATGACCCCCTCATTTTAAATGCACTCTCTATATTGTATGTTAACATCAATAATTAATATGCTAAATAAAGTAGACATTACATAACGAACATAGCCGCCTGAAAAGTTGAGTTTTTGAAAAAAAAAATGTTACTACTCTACTGTATTTTGATAAATTCCATAAAAGTGATGATCAAACTGAAAATCGTAATATCGTATTTCCCTACAACATAAATGGATACACTACTTTTCTCTCCTCCTATACCTAGTAAAATGATTTGTTTACATATTGCACTAGTAACATCAAACTCCTGTAATGGAAGGGGGCAACAGAGTTTCCGAGTATAACCAGGTTAATGCTAAATATGTTGGTAAAAATAAAGTGATGTCCCTGTATATCCTATTAACAGAAATCTTTGCAGAGTTTTGTTTTAAATGTTTGCTTAACACAACGGTTGGTGTATCGATTTTCTTGGCCGAAATTCAAGTTCGGTATCGGTCAGTTACACAGAAATTGTACTAGATCGGAGGTTCTCAATCTATGGTACGCGTATCACCAGTGGTACGTGAACCACCGATCATTATGATCATCATCCAAACAAGTATGCTATGGTCCAAAGCCCGTTACGGTCTCAATGGGTCATTCTCTGTCCTTTTTTTTGAACGGCCTAAGGATCTCTTCCATTGGGGACGATATTGAAGCATGACTTTTGGAAGTCTATTCCGATTCATTCGTTGGACATGGTTTTTACATGCAATGAAGATGAACTTCAGTGTTCAGTGCATAATCTAAATATGATCAGCGCAAAATACGACATGGAAATCACTAGGGCTAAGAATTGTATGTTCTTACATTGGGTTTAATGCGCCTCTCACTTCAGGTACCAGTACGTAATTGTGTTGGGGTGGGGGATTTCAGTGTGTTTCGTTCAGCAGTGAACTTCAGTTGATGGGTTACATTACGACCGAATACTGCTATTCGTAACAGGTAACATTCAACGTCTTGTAAAGAAGAATAATAGCAAGATGCCGAGGACGAAATTAACTTTGTTAACAAAATTACGCCATTTAATCTCCAGTGGCGTAGCATGAAATTTTGAGCGGGGGAAGCTAACTCAAGTTGTCTTTCATGCAATATGAGAAAACGTATTACAAAAATATAGCCTTAAGATAAATAGTAGTCAATGTCAAATCAGCAGTCGAAGATTGGTTGGAACCTCGTAACACCGATAAGGCATGACCTCAAATGGTGTATAGTAAAATACGATTTCACGGTTTACACATATCTCTAACAAATAGACACGCATACATACAGGGACATCATTTTATTTTTATTTCAATTTTTATTGTACCTGAGTTTTTGAATGTACTTCACTCCCACCCCTTCAACCGACTTCCACACAGATCCAAGACCGCATATACAGTCGTAGTAGCCACAGTACGTTCCAAAGATATGTTCGCATTTTCCAGTGACGAAAGAGCTTTCAATATTGAATCATTTTCGCACAGGTACTGTCGTCCATTTGCCTACGTCGTATCCCGGTTTCCCCCACCAGCTTTTATTCGCCAGCTAGTGGCTGGGCTGTCTTAGCTCTTTTCTGAGAACATTAATTTCTGTTAGGAATTGGACGTCTACGTAGTATTATACAACTGTTTAAAATAACTTAAATAAAAGGGCCTCGTTAAGTAATTAACTGTCACGTGATTTCCCTCCTTTCTACGACCCTACGACATAACCACTTGGACGGACAGTAGATAGTATGTCTGAGTAATTTTATATTTTCGGATCGGGCAGAAGTGAAGATTGAATTTACAGTACGTAAGGTACTCTTTTATAGAGTAGGTACAGAATTATTTCAACATGAGTTACTAGTACGAGGAACTGGTAATTGGAATTAAGTACAATATGTTATAATTAGTGCGATAATATGCACATTAGAACTGAAGCCTGTATCGAAATGTATTTAGTATCCATATTATGATTATTTTTCAATTTAACTTCATTCTCTATATTGTACGCTAATGTGTTGTAGACACTATAATATACACTGCATAATGAATACGTCCACATGGACAGCTCAGTTCGTGAGTAAAAACACTCATTGTTAATACTGTACTGTATTTTGATTAAACAAAAACCTAATGCTAATGATTAAACTCAAAAGCGCAATATTTCCTAGTTTACATAAATGGATGAACTACTTTTCTTCCCTCCTATACCTAGTGAAGTGATTTGTTTGTATATTACGTCATTATCATTGAACTCCAGTCGTGGAAGGGGATAGCAAACGGCGTTGATCCAGAGATATAGGCAAGTTAATATTAAAAATGTTAGTAAAAATAAAATGATGTCCCTGTACAACACTAGCTCACTCCTGTCATACTTAGAAAATCACAATATTAACGGTGAATAGATACAGTATTAGTATCATTACATAAGTATGCGTCTGTATTTTGAATGTGTCCTTCATTGACAGCAAGGGAGTCGGTCGTTTGTTTCTTAGATCACACTTTTGTTCGTAAGTCATCTTGATAATAGAATTACCCTAAAAATTCAAGTAAATTGGTGTCAGGAACTGTTATTTCACTCATTATTTATTATATCAGCCACAATGCACACTAACACTTCAACTGAACACAACTGACGAAAAGGGATAACTCGGAAACTACTTATTTTAAATGTAAAAGCTAGCTTTTGCGAGCCTTGCGACCAGGTTAGTTTAGTTAGAAAGGGATGGAAAATCTGCGGGGTGGGTTACACAGAAGAATGAGTGTAAGAAACCAGTCTGCTTGGAAGCTGGTGTGTGCAGGCTTCTAGTTTACTGCTGCATCACAAATCATCCTGAGCTGCCGCATCACAATATTTAACGCGTAAATATGAATTCTATTAAAATTAATAAATAATTTTGTCCATAAACTGCAGGTTTATTATAAAATTATTATTAACTGGGGAAGCTGAGCTTTTTAGCTTACATTGACGCTACGCCACTGAATCTCAGCATGATTTTAAGCCTTCGATGCAAATGACCTAAAGCATCACATTGACTACGCACGAACCTTGCTTACATTTTCTAAACTGAATTTAAACTCACTTGCTGCTTTCACGTTCTCAGCCGTTAAATACTCCGTGCTTGCTTTAATTTTTAAATCGGTAAATAAAGCTACTTTTCCTGTATTGACCAAAAAATTCTTATCCAGAAGGGAGAACGAAGAAAAGAATGTTCACGTAACGCCTACGGAATGCGTTGTTTTAAAATATACGTACGTAAAAACTGTATATTTTCACAACATATAAAACCTGATTTGTTTACATAAATGTTTCCTGTTAGTATTTTTCTAGCTAGAGTGTGGATTTAACGCACACGTTTTCCACTTTCTTATCCCGTTTTTGCAATGTAAATACATAAAAAGTGATACAGTAATCTGTTGTAATGGTCATTTCTGCTGACTTTCCTGCCTGTACGTAAGGCCTCCTTTGTGGTTCTGTCCATTCTAAGCCAAACTCTTGAAGTATAAGCACAGGAGAACCCCAAATATTTACTTCATATCCTAGATCACATATAGATTGATCATTCCTACGTTAAAATCGGTTGCATTTTGAAGAGAACAACCGCCAGGATCGCCACCCGTCCGCCGTAAACGAACACGAGATGGCAGTACAGTCGCTAATGCAATTGATTTTTTTTAGTTTTAAGATGTTTTTATTAAAAGTACCAGGTTTCTTGGACCCTTGCCTTTTACAAAAATATGATTTTATAAATTGAAATGTAAATAGGTTTTGTTAAAGAAAATTGATTACTAAGACCGTCAAAGACAGAAGTATTTGTTTGAATTTATGTTATGTCTCTTAGTAAAGTAGATGATGAAGTAGATCTTGAGCAACCAGGAAGGGTATATGAAATTCATTGTAGAGTTTGACATTGTTCGTGAGGTAGTGTGCACCAGTGATTGCTCTGCAGACAGCTCTTTGAATTCCTTCCAGACTCTTCGGGTGGCGAGGATGAGCTTGGCCCCATATCTCACAGCAGTAGTGGATGTATGATCTGTTGACTGATGTATACAGCAGGACTTGTGCTTTCCTTGAAGTCACACTTTTGAAAAGTGGATAGAGTGCCGTGTATCTTTGAAATGCTTTGTCTCTTATGTTTTGAATGTGATGCCTGTAAACGTTTGTCTACTGATATTTAACTGATGTGGTAAAAGGTATTATTTGATTTTGAATACTCAGTTGGTCTATAATCCTGGGAAAACGTTTAGTAAAGACCATCAATTGAGATTTTTCGCCGTTTACTTTTAACCTCCATTTGGTTGACCATTGTGTTAATATATTTAGGGCATTTTGCATGTTGACACAAGCTGCATGAATATTAAAATGTCTGGTAAATATGACAGTGTCACCAGCATAGAGACTATGTAGGCAGTCTGGCATTGTAGGCATATCCTGGACATAAATGGAGTAAAGAACAGGTGCAAGAACAGATCCTTGAGGAACGCCTGCTTCGATGTTTCTGGAGATAGGGAGGGCTGCTCCTATTCGAATTTAAAATTTACGATTTTGAAGGTAGTCAGCTAGCAGATGAATGTAAATATCAGGGAAGTTTAATTGATGTAGTTTATATATCAGACCATTGTGCCATACCTTATCAAACGCCTGTTCAAAGTCCAGCAAGGTAGCAACTGTATGGCTATGCAGTTCATATGTGAGTTATGACGTGACTCCTTATGTAACCACTAGATGGCAGCATAGTAAACCTGACAAAAGTTTTTACTGTCAAAGCCTATAAAGCAGAGCAATCTGGGTATATATGATCTAGGCTTTATATATATATATATATATATATATATATATATATATATATATATATATATATATATATATAAAGGCAGCCGCGGCGAAAATGCGACTCACGGGCACATTGTGACTCGCAGTGCTTTTCTCTCGCTTCCTACCTACAACCCCTACCCTCTCACTCACTGGAGTCAAACTCCGTTCTGTTTGTATTTGTCTCGGACCTGCGAGTGGCGTATCGTCGCAATATCTCTCTCGAAACCATGTACCTCTATAAAAAACGAAAGTTTCAAGTAGGATGGGAGGATGCATTCTTTTGCTTACAATATGATGAAAATATTAAATGTATGATTTGTTCACAAATATTACTAGGAAAACGGTTGTATAACATAAAACGACATTATAAGTTACTACATGTTACTGATGAAACATTCAAAGATTAAGTGTTATTATGATGATGATGATGATTATTATTATTATTATTATTATTATTATTATTATTATTATTATTATTATTATTATTATTATCATTATGTCTGTACGTCGATTCTTTTACAGCAGATGTATTTTCAATTTAAACTCACGGATTTACAATGTGACGTTAAATGATAGCTAGATGTAAGGACTTGACAGATATTGAACTTTTCAAATCTTTGGAAAAAAATAAATATTTGAAGCTTCGTTCTTTCGCTTGCTCTGTTGAAGCCATGTTCGCTGTAACTTACGTTTGTGAAAAATTATTTTCAACAATGAAAGTAGTAAAAATCAAATTTAGATCACGACTGACAGACAAATACCTTCGTGATCAACTACGATTGGCAGTAAGTGACATAATTCCTGATTTTGAAACTTTGTCGCAGAGTCATTCTGAAGACAGTTAATTTTAGGTTATGATAATGTGTCCTATGTTTTCTTGTTCATTTCTTTCTTCGTTACACGTCCTAAACATTAACTTCCCCTTCGGTTGTCCGCCTCCCTCCATAGGTGCTATGCACGTTGCAGCTTACACAGTGGCTCGGCGCACCATGGCCTTTTGGCCACGGCTCTATAAAGGTATCAAATTTTTGTCTGTTAGAACACTTCATTCTTTCGCTGTGAAAGATACTGTATATAGAGAAAACAAATTGGAAACACTAAAGCAAATAATACATTAAAACATAATATGAAGAGTTTGCGGGAAAAAACGATGAATGTCACAGTTTTGTTAAGGTTGATGTCATTATCTAATTCAATGGATCACTGCGAAATTTAATGTTGTTCTTATGAAAAATGGTAAAAAGGAGAATTATCACCACGAATACAGTAATCCTTTCCTTTATTTTCTATAGAAACAGCGCTATATCTTGCAATTATAGACTCAATTAAATCATTATGTAATCCTTAATATAAATGTGACATTCATCGTTTTTCCCGCAAGCTCTTCATATGTTAGGGGTTTTTTATGATGGGACACATATACAGCCACAGCAAACTAAATCCAGGAAACAGGAATCACTTCTGTACTAGTTGTGGAATATACACCCAGCAAGCTATTACTTCATTAAAAAAACACTGTAAGTATTATTGAGCACGATGGGGAGAAGGGAAAAGAGTTGACAATTAAGGGAAGAGAAATTATAATGAACCTACATAAACAGCAAAATATTACAGTGAAATAGGCAAAGTTGTGAATAGAAGCCGCTTTACAGTAAGAACAGTAATCAGGAATTTCATGAAAACAAAGACAATGATAAAGAAGCCGCGAACAGGGCAACTGGGAGAGGAGATAGATTCTGAAACTAATTAAACAAAATCCCAGGATTATTTAAACACAAATAGCAGCAAAATTAAAAGAATATTCAGGAAAAGAAGTACATCCCCGTACAATAAAAAGAGTACTACTCAAAAATGTGTACCACGCAAGAGCGGCAAGAAAGAAGCCCTATATAAGCTAAGTAATTATGAAAAAGAGAGTGATGTTTGTTAATGGACATGTGACCAAACATACAACGTCTTTATACTCATCTTCCTATACTGTAGAAGTACTCGCCTCTGGAATTTGTTACCTAATGACGTCAGGGACTGCCGGACTTTTATCACAATTCAAAATTAAATTGGAAAATTTTGTCTTAGTTAATCGTTTTTTAGGTATTGCTAGAAGTATTGATTTGTGTTTTTTTCTTTTTCTTTTTTTTTTTTAATCTAGATTAAAATTGCAAGTTTCTTGTTTATGTTAGATAGGATACAATTAATTATGATACTTAATCACTCATTTAAAGTTTGTGTGACTGCAACCTGCGTATATTTTTGTGTGGCTTTACTTTGTTTATAGTGTTTTTTTCTCTCTCTCTTTATTTCTTGTGTAGCTTTACTTTGTACATAGTGTATTTTTTTCTGTTTATTTCTATTATTGTATTTGTATTCCTGGTGTTGTGGAAGAGAAGGCCTGATGGCCTTAACTACACCAGAATAAATAAATAAATAAATAAATGAATAAGTTTTTGGAAAAATCTCATACCTGGTATTTGATCTAGGCCATAGATATGTATAATAGAGTGAAATATAAATTTGTACATCTTTATTCTGCCGATGTGCTTATATTTTTGCCCGTGACTGTATACTGTTTTCTTCCCTTTTTCTCTTACTTGGGAAAATCCGGTATGAGTTCGATTCTTATAAGTCAATCCGGCCGTTGATAGCTTCCTTTAAAAAGTAAGTTGGTTGTTTCCTTACTCCTTGTTTTGCTTTCCGCTGAACAAAGGAATGCTGCAACACTTTTGCTCATCCGACACGTTTCAAATTCAAGGCCACTTGTAGGATTTCCGTCTTCACGAACTTTGCAGACATTTTTAATGAGGGCGACCACTGAAACGGCGAGTCGTGTTTGCGTGCCCAGTAACTTGTAACGATAAGCATTGTTGGATCACTTCTAAGGACAGTTTACAGATGTTTCAGAATTGAGTTTAATGACGAGTGACGTAACTAAAAAACAAGACAAAATATATGGTGGTGAGAAAAATAAATCTGTTGCCAATTATTTTTAAATTTAAAAGCCATAGTTTTGAAACAGTTGACCAATTCAATGGTAGAGCATTTGGTCTTACAAATACTGGTAACACCTATAGTAATCGAAAATCAAGCATATGGAAGATATTTATATGGTTCCAGACTTTTGATTCACTCTATTATACTTATGATGTATATTACACCATGTCTCTAATAGTAATATGCGTTACAAGAGCGGTATCTTGAAGTTTTCATGTTCGAGGAAAAGTTTGAAAAAGCGAACGTAGTTGAGCTTTTTTAATTGCCGAGAATTGAAAGAAAACATACCGCTCGTGTATTATTTTGTGCGAAGATCGTTTATTACATACCTGAAAGAGGAATTTCTAATTAGTTGCAATGAAATCTCCATCTTGGTTTCTGTTCAATGACGGCAAATTTGCAAAACAAAAATATCTATCTTCAACATTGTTGCTTTAAAATGTTTTCTGCGTTTACTATACTCCAGCAGGCCGTGATATACGTCTGTCTTTTTCCCCCCAGTCTATAAATGCGAATTTAAAACAAACGGTAAGGTTATGTAATGATTTATTTTTCATTTTAATATTTTAACAATATTATTATATAACATATTGCAGTAATAACATCAGCATCTGGAATCTTGTTGATTTTTTCACGGCTTCCTTAATGTTACTTGCATCACGAATGCAGTAACTTTAGTGGAGTTGTAGAGTTTACTTAATTTTTTGCAAATATTTAAAAACAATAATTAACAGTGCAATTTAGGTGAAATTGCAGTGGTAAGTTTCCAATTTATAATTATTACTATGTTAAACGTCTCTAAAAATAATATGTTAAAAGCCTAAAGCAGTAAAATCAATATGTCACTTGAGCGGTTAGAAGAGGGAAATTTGTTATGTGTGTAAGGTTGGGAATACTGAATGTGGAATTTTAGACTTTCCGCGGATTGGTTTTGTGCGGAAACCAAGCAAATACGCACGATCTCACACAAAATGACTTTACAAATTTAGGAGTGTGTAGTGCCTTATGCAGTAGAGTTACAAAATTGTTTGGTACATTAATTTATACGAAAATAGACCAAGTTTTCGTGGTGTACTGCTGTAGTATCAAATTCTGCTACCACGAGCGCCAGGGAAGTTAACTTTCACATGCTAAGTGAAGTGTGTTTGAAGAATCGAAGTAAAACAACCACAATTGCAGACTTTGGGGCAGCGAAAATCCTTACGCAAATCTGGAACATGTTAGCGACAGTCCGAAAGTGAATGTGTGTTGTGCTTTAAGGGTATATGTACGTGAACGACCACAAATATTATCAGAAAATGCAGGCTCCAAATTTCTAAAATTTTATAAGAAAATGAACTCACAATTGTACAGAAATTACAAGGTACCACAACAAGACTTATTAGAACTTAAATATCTGATAAAAGTATAAAAAAATTACTAATAATATTTTTCGAACCAGTTTTATCAAAGTATGAAAAAAAAAATTCTGCAGTTACATCATTTGGTAACCATAATATTGTTGTGGTCTCTCTGACATCTTTAATATTTTTCCTGCATGTAATAAACACTTATTTTTGAAACGTAGACTACTCTCAGACATGTAGAGTTGTTTATTTTAATACAATTAATTTTTTATTTGTTTTATATAAAATATATTAAAATTTACATAATGTTTTGTGATCTAATTTTTCTATATTCAAAGAAACGGGCATTATTGTAGTCTACCTTTTGCATAAATGAAAGTTAAATCAGTGTACAAAATTTCAGAATTCTATCTCTAATGGTTGTGGAGTTATGAAATAATACTTACGAAAATTGTCAAATTTTGGAAAATTAAATTCAAAGTCAAAAGTGAACTCTAAAGAATATTATTAGTAACCCTTTTTTATACTATAATAAGTCTTGTTGTGGTACTTTGTAATTTTTGTCCAATTATGAGTTCATTTCCTTATAAAGTTTTAGAAATTTAGAGCCTGTATTTTCTGATAATATTTGTGGTCATTCACGTACATATGCCCTTAAGCAAAGTTAAAGTTTACGGTCCTTTCTTTCTTGAAGAACAAACCATAAAGAGTCTCGTTTACCTCGATATGTTGGAAAATTTCCTTATCCCACAGATAGACGAGGATGATGATCAAGAACTCATTCACAAGACGGCGCACCATATCACTACCTCATAGAAGTCCGAGATCTCCTCGATGCCCGTTTTCCAGGTCAGTGGATAGGTCGAGGTGGACCGATTGCATGGCCACATCGTTCTTCAGATTTGAAACCCCACCAGTTTTTCTTCTGCGGTTTCATTAATGATCTAGTGTATCTTGCCAGCTAATGTTGCTCAGCTTAGAAATCGACTCGAATTAGGGTTGTAATTGACGAAGTATCGCCGGATATGTTTCAGCGAGTGTGCCAAGAAATTGACTTCAGGTGGGATGTCTGCCGTATGACCAATGGCAGCCATATGGAGCCCTACTGACTATTTGAAGTAAAACTTGATGTAATTTGCTAACATACGACATCTGAACCATTTGTAATAGTCTCCACAATATATTTCTTTGTGCTTGCAAAGTTGTAAAGTTCTTTTAGAAACAGGGTGTATTATTTGAATGTGTGCCCCATTATTGACACATACTGAGACTTTACAAAATAATGTGAGTTGGTGTGGATTCGGAAGCATTGTATATACTTAATCCCCAACCCTGACGGTCAGATATAATGTGGAGGATTTATCAGTTAGCGAGGGCTACAACTACATGACGGTCCACTGATAATTGCGATTATGATGGAATGGAAAATTAATGGAATGGTGACAGGGGGGAGCGATGATATTCGACAAAATCAGTTTCAGCACATTTTTTGTCCGCTATAACTTCTACTATTTCGTCTCGCGGTAATTAGAAACGTAGGTTCCAAAACTTGTAATTTGCTTTCTTACAACTTACAGGAAACCCATTCGATAGACTAGAAACAAAAGCAAGACAATATAAAAAAAATTATCAGCAGGGGGGGAGAGAGAGGGAGAGGGGGAGGGGGAGGTGGAGGGGGAGAGGGATATATATATATATATATATATATATATATATATATATATATTGATTTTCAAACAATTCAGAGCTTTCTAAAGTATTTTAGTGACGAATCATAAATCATATTAATATATTAACGTGTAAATTTCTGAATTACGTACCAATAAACATTACGACGAAGTGAAGAGCGAATAGAAGCATTTGAAATGTTAATATGAATGAATGTGAATGCATATATTTGTCTACAAGCAATATACCTTTCGGTGAGGCGGTACTTCACATTATTACTATACAGTGCCGTCTCACCCTTTTACACGCCTCTCGTACAAGTCAATTGGGACATTACTTATTTTTAATTTATAATTGCAATTCCTCCACTAGTCCTTTCTTGTCTTTCATGAATTCTTCCTCTACTTTACTCCTAACTCATCATTATACCAAAATACTGTAACACCCCTCACTCTACATCTGTAATTATTTGCACTTTTCACTACTCCCTTTTCCACATTGCTACTTTTTAGGTCTTAGTTTTCTTCTCTCACGATTTATTTCCCCTCCACACCATTTCCTTAAGTCATACCGGTTTTTCACCTTGTTTTCCCCTCTTCCTTCATCACTGCTCCCTGAACTATCTCCTACTTGCGTTACTCCACTTCTCGTCAGCCTCAATTTAGATTTTAGTTCCTTCACCCGCTGCGGAATTGCTCCCATCTGATGTCCACCATTTCCATTAGCTTGAATTGGGGTCTTGTTCTGCTGAGCTTGCTGCATACCAGTTCGCATCACTCCTGTTTTTTCTTCAGTTGTCATTGCCTGCTTTCCGGAAATTTCCGCTGAGTTTCATACGTTTGCATTTGAAATGTGGATATGGAGAAGAATGGAGCGATTGAAATGGACAGACAGAATAAGAAATGGAGCTGTGTTTATGGCTGGTGTTAACTATTATACTGTCAAAGTTATTTGACAGAGATCTTTTATAAAATATATGGCAGCATAATTAGTTTTATTTTATAAAATATAGTGTCGTCTGCCATCTTGCCGGTTGCTATGACTCGATCGCAATAGATTCTGACATTGTTTTTCACATATATTCATAATTAGAACCCGGGTGTTTCATCTAATATCACTATAATATCTGGACATGTGTAATGGAGGAGCCGGCTTAGCGAAGCAGCACAATCTATACGAACTTATCAGTCACGAGTACACAGAAATCTTGTTTGGACTGAAGTGTTTTAGTGTGCTCCATGTCCCACCCAATAAGCACCTCTGTACTTCTACCTCTATTTTATCTTCTACTAGAAGAGAAAATTAATAGAGTTTATTATTTTCGCTCGAAATGTATTTTGTGCGAGATCGTGCGTATTTGCTTGGTTTCCGCACAAAACCAATCCGCGGAAAGTCTAAAATTCCACATTCAGTATTCCCAACGGAACACACATAACAATTTCCCTCTTCTTACCGCTTAAGTGACATATTGATTTTACTGCTTTAGGCTTTTAACATATTATTTTTAGAGACGTTCAATATAGTAATAATTATAAATTGGAAACTTACCACTGCAATTTCACCTAAATTGCACTGTTAATTATTGTTTTTAAATATTTGCAAAAATTAATAAACTCTACAACTCCACTAAAGTTACTGCATTTGTAGCCTAATGCAAGTAACATTAAGGAAGCCGTGAAAAAATCAACAAGATTCCAGACTCATCATAGACTGGGGAAAAAAAGACAGACGCATATCACGGCCTGCTGGAGTATAGTAAACACAGAAACATTTTAAAGCAACAATGTTGAAGAGAGATATTTTTGTTTTGCAAATTTGCCGTCATTGAACAGAAACCAAAATGGAGATTTCATTGCAACTAATTAGAAATTCCTCTTTCAGGTATGTAATAAACGATCTTCGCACAAAATAATGTACGATATACGAGCGGTATGTTTTCTTTCAATTCTCGGAAATTAAAAAAGCTCAACTAAGTTTCGCTTTTTCAAACTTTTCCTCGAACATGAAAACTTCAACATACCGCTCTTGTAACGCATATTACCGGTACTATTATTTCACTCCATTTTGCAATCATTTTCTTCGTTTAGGTCTACTAACAAATTTAATTAGTTTTCTTTAGTTGCCGATAAAATTTGGTATTTTGCTTTCCTTTGCCCCTTTATAGAATTGATTTGACTTGGTTGAACAATCCCATTAAGAGTTTTGGAAGGTTCTCTTGTCAGGTGTGGAAGACTAATGCACTGGATAACTTTAAGTTATTTCATTTCTAGCCAGAAAATTAACGAGAAACTTGCCACACTCCGTGTTCTTGTGACTGATTAGGAAAGTTGGTTTCCTGTAAACGCAGATCGATAATAGTTCTGAATAAACATTCTTAGTTATTGATCGACACGTAATTGCTAGAATGCCCTTGTCACAATTAACAAATGTGTATAAAAAGTTTATGATAAAGTAGACGATAGTAGTCATAAATAATGGCCATCAACTGGACATACTGGGACACAGAATGCTGTGAAGTCCTTCATAAAAGAAAGTCATTCATACATTTTAGTATTCTTATGGAGCGTTGTATTGAAGTTCTATACTCTAGCGTTTCGTGTGTTGTGTGCTGGCCACAATGTTCTAGGAATCCCCTAACTCTACAGTTTTGTTTTGGGCGCTTGTGTTGTGAAGATAAACTAAGTTGTTGGTGATATCTATTGATCTGCATGTCATGATCACGGCACGATATGTTGGTAGCCTTACGTACATTATACAGAGTGATTCACAAGGAAAGGTCAAACATTTAGGCCCAATTGTATAAAACTCCCTGACTAAAGATTAATTTTGATCGAAGATCGGAAAGTGAACCGAGTTCAGACACTTCTTCTATTGTATAAAACTTTTCTGCGATCAAATTACCTAGGTTCAAATGCAATTTAAGTTCACGTGAAAAGGACTTGGCAACATCGCATAAACAGTGAAGCATGTGATGCGCGGACCATGTTGTACAGGTTTGTTCCGTGTAGCCAATTTAGTGACTTTAATTCTTTTTCGACGACAATTTTTTTAACTTTTATATTGCTTAAATAGGGATTTAGTGACCTTTTTAGCACCCCATAGTGACAAAATTTAATTTTTCTTTGTTGATAATAAGAAATCTAGCGACTCTCAAACTACATTTTGGCGAATTTCCGCACTCTGTTGGAGACACTGGTTTGTTTTGTGCGTTGTAAATAATGGCGGACAATAAGAAGAAGATTGACCGTTCTCCAAATTGTTATGTTATGGTGTTTGATACTGCTAAACATAATAAAGCTTTATAAAACGACAATTTTCGTTTAGTAATACAGTTAATTGAACATTTATGAATGTAACTATCATATCCATGAATAATTGCTAGTGTTTATAAACATAATATAATTATTATAGTTGATACTGCTGAACACGATAAAGCCTTATAAAATATAAGAATGTTTGTATATTAAGGCAAGAAATTGAAATATATATATATATATATATATATATATGTAATAATAATAATAATAATAATAATAATAATAATAATAATCCGTGGCGCTACAGCCCGTGAAGGACCTAGACCGACCAGCCGGCTGCTGGCCTCACGCCCACATGTCCAAGCAGAGGTGGACGATCATCCAACCAGAATGGAGGTATCGTGTGGTTAGCACGATGATCCCCCCAGCCTTTATAGCTGGCATTCGCAACCGGATTTCGCTACCTATCGTAGCTCCCCAAGTGCATCACGATGCTGGGTGGGCACCGGTCCCATACACTGGCCGAAATTTCATGAAAAAATATAAATGTATCTACCATAATTATATATATATATATATATATATATATATATATATATATATGAATAACAATGGTTATTCTTTTTGCACAATCTCCATTTGTATATTCAAACAGAAAAGAAATAACTGAACTTGGATCATCTAACTTAATGGGAGAAATTTCTTCAGTCAAAGTTGACTTTAGTTTAAGACAAATTAATCTCAGATTAGACTTTATACAACACAAAATTCCAAGTTCAGCTAGAACGAGGTTCAAGTTAACTTCTGATCTAAGATGAAATGATTTATACAATCGGCCCTTAGGATGTGAATTCTGAGGTCATTCTGAGTGAAAAAGTTCATATGAATATAGGTCCGTTTTCGAACGGTTACGGAGATATGGCTCTTTGATTTCACAAAAACTTCTGAGATTCCATTGTACTAACTCGAATTTAGAGACAGATAACGGACAAATTTAAAGTTTATATTCACGTATGCATACACATCTAATATTCTAGAAGTCGGGGTCGATTTTTTTGCACACTTTCAAAGATACCTAATTCTGCTTCAGTGCACTGTTGCGCTCGGGCGTGAATCGCGCTCATCGCTCGGGAGAGTTGCACGTGGTTGTCTTTATGCCGCATCCAAAATACGGTCGATTAGCGCCTCTCTCGTTTTTACCTTCCTTTGCTATACCAAGTCTTTCATCCAACCCCATAGACAGTAAATACTCTTCGATATGGTACCCTTCTGTTCGGAAAGCGTTGTTAATATTCAGCGACGGCACACAAGGAACTTCCATCACACAAACTATAAACATACACAATATCGGCGTATTCTGTAGTCGAAAATTTAAAAGGCATCTTGAAAAACACAACTTAACACTTCCGATAACTGTACCTGTATAACTGCTGTACTGTAGGCAGCTGACTGAACTGCTGTGAACTGATGAGTGATAGCGTTTTTGTTGTGACATTTGTAATGCCCACCACCCGGTTTGTTTCTCTTCTCTTATCTACATCGCTCACAATGCAGATTCCAATGTTACGTCATTCATCGGTGACCTTGTCTCACTTCAGCAGCATTTGGTAACGTCTGATTCACATTGGGGCGAGACGTTCTACCAAAAAAAAATGCATCTAGCTCCGTCATCGTTCGAAAACGGACCTATGTTCATATGAACTTTTTCACTCAAAATGGCCTAAGATATCGTATCCTAAATTGTTTACCTTTCCTCGTGAATCGTCCTGTAAAGTACGAATTCAAGCTAAATCATTTTCATAATGGTTACAACTTTGGCTTTCTAGACCGGAGACTCGGGTTCAAATCAAATCCTGGCGTATGGGACGAAATAGAATTTTATGCGAGATCGTTCGTATTTGGTTGTTTTCCGCACAGAACCAATACGCGGTAAGTGTGAAATACCACATTCAGTATTCCCAACGTAACACACATAACAATTTCCATCTTCTTACCGCTTAAGCGCGACATTAATTTTACTGCTTTAGGCTTTTAACATATTATTTTTAGAGACGTTTAACATAGTAATAATTATAAATTGGAAACTTACCACTGCAATTTCACCTAAATTGCAATATTAATTATTGTTTTTAAATATTTGCAAAAATTAAGTAAAGTCTACTACTCCACGAAACTTATTGCATTCCTGATACAAGTAACATTAAGGAAGGCGTGAAAAAATCAACAAGATTCCAGATGCGGATGTTATTACTGCAATATGTTATATAAATAATATTGTTAAAATATGAAAATGAAAAATAAATCATTACATAACCTTACCGTTTGTTTTAAGTTCGCATTTATAGACTGGGGGAAAAAAAAGACAGACGTATATCACGGCCTGCTGGAGTATATTAAACACAGAAAACATTTTATAGCAACAATGTTGAAGAAAGATATTTTGGTGTTCCGAAGTTGGCGTCATTAAACAGAAACCAACATGGAGATTTCATTGCAACTAATTAGAAATTCGTCTTTCAGGTATGTAATAAACGATCTTCGCACAAAATAATGTACGATACACGAGCGGTATGTTTGTTTTCATGTTCTCGGAAATTAAAAAAGCTCAACTACGTTTCGCTTTTTCAATCTTTTCCTCGACCATGAAAACGTCAACATACCGCTCTTGTAACGTATATTACTATTTAAGAAGAGAGTGTATTCCTGTCTATAGATTTTGCAGCTGTTTTGGATTTTATTTGTTCTCCTTCGTCTTCAAGGTTCCAAAAACTGACCACGCCATCTCTTCATAGGTCATCACACTAATCTTTTTACTTTCGGCTGTCATTGTAAATTTTTGTGTGTAATTATGTCTGGACGTATTATGTGCTGTAGTTAACATTATAATTACCATAATGTGTGCAATTTAGATTCACCTTCAGGTGATGTTCGGCGAATAATGTCTAAAACGACAAATTGATTTACAGCTTAGGAGTGTAATGATACGAAACACGCATAGGTAATTATAATAAGCAAGTTAAACAACAGAAACCTTCTGTGTCTTGCTGATGAAGATGAACCCGGAGGTTCATTGCAGCCCTCACATAAGCCCGCCATTGGTCCCTATCCTGAGCAAGACCAATCCAGTCTCTATCATCATATCCCATCTCCCTCAAATCCATTTTAATATTATCTTCCCATCTACTTCTCGGCCTCCCCAAAGGTCTTTTTCCCTCCAGCCTCCCAACTAACACTCTATATGCATTTCTGGATTCGCCCATACGTGCTACATGCCCTGCCCATCTCAAACGTCTGGATTTAATGTTCCTAATTATGTCAGGTGAAGAATGCAATGTTGCAGTTCTGTGTTGTGTAACTTTCTCCATTCTCCTGTAACTTCATCCCTATTAGCCCCAAATATTTTCCTAAGAACCTTATTCTCAAACACCCTTAACCTATGTTCCTCTCTCAAAGTTAGAGTCCTAGTTTCACAACCATACAGAACAACCGGTAATATAACTGTTTTATAAATTCTTTCAGATTTTTTGACAGCAGACTGGACGATAAAAGCTTCTCAACCGAATAATAACAGGCATTTCTCATATTTATTCTGTATTTAATTTCCTCCCGATTATCATTTATATTTATAATAATAATAATAATAATAATAATAATAATAATAATAGTAATAATAATAATAATAATAATAATAATAATAATAATAGAATTGTCGAAACTATACCGCTATAGCTCGCAAATAAAATGTATTAGAGTAATATTATGAATATAGGCCTAAGTGAAAAGCAGTATGTCAGAATGTATTGCGATGGAGTCATAGCAACCAGCAAGATGGCAGACAACACTCGCACAGTTATTATGCTAGTGATATTAGACGAAAGATTGTTTCCAAAGCCAGACATCGTGTTAATTATTGAATTTTGAATTTGTCAAAGATTTCCTGGTTTTATTTTATAACTGTTGGTATCTTGGATCAAATTATACAGTTGTACCTGTAAGGTCAACAAGATATAATATATTACACAGCAGCGTTAGGACGGCTTTGCTGTGTCTTCAGACATGCTGAATCGACGTCCATTCGATGAGGCGAGGCAGTGACAGGAAGCAATGGACGTTCGAATTCCAACTCTCATTTCCTCCGACTTCCTGCGATCCTGGAAATCGATTAAGACTTGCATTGTTTTTTTTTTAGCGTCCATAAAATGAGAAATGTTAAGAGATAATTCAGTAGATGATGATGATAATCATCATCGTCATGGTCAATATCATAATTTATTATCACCACTAAGATAATAATCTATAATTAATTAGACCGTGTGGAGTGTTATGAATATTCTTACGACTTTCTTAAGCTCTTTCCTTTTTCATTTGTATTTTAAAATTTGTTTTGAGGATATTCTTTCATTGTGATGTCACCGGTTAACATGGTAATATTGCACAAATTTATGAATTGGTAAAACTTTCAATTTCTTCCACATACATTTAATTTTCTTTGTTATTCAAAAGTGTAAGGACAGAGTTTTTTCCGCAAATTTAATATCTGCAGTTTTCGATGCCATTATTTTTCTTTTTTTTAAATTAATAATAGTAATAGCCATATATAATAGGTCCTAATAATAATAATAATAATAATAATAATAATAATAATAATAATGAATAAATAATAATAATAATTTATTTATTTATTTATTTATGTATTTATTTATATATTTATATATATATTTTTGTATTTATTTATTTATGTATTTACGTATGTATTTATTTAGTTATTTTTTATTTATTTATTTGTTTCGTTATTTATTTAGTTATTTTGTTAGTTAGTTATTTTGTTAGTTATTTAGTTAGTTATTTAGTTATTTATTTAGTTATTTATTTAGTTAGTTATTTATTTATTTCGTTATTTATTTAGTTATTTATTTATTTAGTTATTTATTTATTTCGTTATTTATTTAGTTATTTATTTATTTAGTTGTTTAGTTAGTTATTTTGTTAGTTATTTAGTTAGTTATTTATTTAGTTATATATTTTGTTAGTTATTTATTTAGTTATTTATTTATTTATTTTGTTATTTATTTATTTATTTAGTTATTCATTTAGTTATTTATTTATTTAGTTAATTAGTTATTTAGTTATTTATTTATTTATTTATGTATTTAGTTATTTAGTTATTTATTTAGTTTTTTAGTTATTTAGTTATTTATTTATTTAATTAGATATTTATTTAGTTATTTATTTATTTAGTTGTTTATTTAGTTAGTTATTTATTTATTTAGTTATTTATTTATTTATTTAGTTACTTATTTATTTATTTATTTATTTATTTACAACAGGCCTCTTCTCCACATCACCAGAAATACAAATACAATAATAGAAATAAAAATCACACTATAAACAGTAAAGTCACACAAAAATGTACACAGGTTGCAGTCACACAAACTTTACATGAGTGATTAAGTATCATAATTAATTGTATCCTAATTAATTAACTAACATAAACAAGAAACTTGCAATTTTAATCTAGAGTAAAAAACACAAATCAGCACTTCTAGCAATTACCTAAGAACCATGAAATAAGACAAAATTTTCCAATTAAATTTTTAATTGTGATAAAGTCCGTCAGTCCCTTGACGTCATTAGGTAACGAATTCCACAGGCGAGGTATTTCTACAGTGTAGGAAGATGTGTAAAGATTTTCTGTGATGAGGGATAGAAAGAAGTGCTTGATGCCGGTTTCGAAGAGTTGTAAGAAATTGAAAGCACAATAGCAGATAATTCGGAGTAGAAGCATGCGCGATCATCGATGGAATGAAAAGAGAAACGGGAGTGTTCCGAAAAATCCACCATCAATACAAAATTTTTCCACCACGAATTCCACTTCTCGGCTAGTCGCGATTTGAACCCGGGTCTACGACCTGTGATATCGTTGCACTTTATCGTTTGGCAGAATCAACACAAAATAAATTTTAAAATATGAAAAGGCAATAATTATTTTTGGAACAATTGAAAATAATGGTCGTTGTGCTGAATATTAACTAAAGAACGCTTTTAAAGCTATGTGAAATGTGAAATTTTTACTAATAGTATGTGGTCGTGAATTAATGGATAACTGAACATGCACAAAAGTGCTCCAATTATGTGGGTTGTAAAGCAATATCTGGCCTCCATGATTATACCGATGTGCCTTTGGAATGGGGAATGATTGAATTCCACGCAACCCTTTTATATCGGAAATGAAGTGGTGATCGATTAAAATCAATGGAGAGAATATTCAGTACGCAACGCACCGGAAAAAAAAACGGTGTCATATAAAATTATCCTTTCTTATATGAATTAAAATTCTGTTATTGCCTCTTTCCACCTTTTATTAAGCTATTAGTTTTAGTCTGTTATTTAGCGACGCTGTATCAACTACTGGATTATTTAGAATGGATGGAATTGGTGACAGCGAGATGAAGCAGCAGATTCGCCATTGGATTACCTTATATTCGCCTTACATTTAAGGAAAACATCAGAAAAACCAATCAGGTAATTAGCTCAAAGAGGATCACGCCTGAGCGTGACTCTTGATCAACATGCAGACGCGCTACCGACTGAACTACTATGGTGTGGCCTGTAACGCGTTAAAAGGTTAGGTACAGCTTAAAGGAGTAAAATTTTGGAAATATTCAACATTTTTCTCTCCATTACTCTATCTTGTGCAATAATGGAAATTAGTATGTGTAAAACACTGTCCTTCTGCTATACGATAAAAATATTTTTACGATTAAAAAAAATATTTATATATTTTTTTCAAAATTCAAAATTCACTTTGCAGTGATGAAGCGTTTCCCTCATAACTGAAAAAGTATCCAACATTCTGTGATGAATTTTTTTTTTTTATTTATGCATGTCATATCTACAATATGATGCAAGATCCGATATATATAAAAAAAAGTAGCCAAAGAACATTATATGCAAGAATGGAACGAAAGATGGGTCAATAGTGATAAGGGAATTCTTACAAAAGAGCTATATTTTCCAACGGTCTATGATCGTAATAAATGTAAAGTAATAACGCCAAATTTCGTACTGACACAGTTTTTGACTGGGTATGGAAAATTCGGGGAATACTTAAATAGATTCCATATTAAAGACGATGCAACTTGCATTTGTGGGGAGGAATCTCAAGATGTCAAACATGTATTATATGATTGTCCAGTCTTTTGCCGTGAAAGATACGAGCTTGAGTTGTTACTGAACACTTTAAATTATACATTTACCAAACTGTTAACCAATATACTTACCAACTCCAAATCATAAAAGTATTTCATGTCCTTCTTGAATAGAATATTCGTCAAACTGTAAAATGTTAAATTATTCCGGGAAAAAAATCGATTAGTTCTAATCAACTATAATGAAACTGTAAGCCTTCAATTTCGCATACTATAATATTGTACTATTGGTTTTAATTTTTATTTTAATTAGGCATTTGATTTCTAATTTTGAGCCATTTCTTGTAATACCTGATTATTGCCAATTGTTGTTACTAAATAATGTATTTAATTCGTAAATTTTAAGCCATCTCTTAGTATAGCTATTTATTGCTTCTAAAATAACATGTTTAATAGCTATTATATATATATATATATATATATATATATATATATATATATATATATATATTCCTATAACCATTAGATATAAATATAGAGACATGCCTTGAGGCTTTATGAAACGACCCATTCTTTCATTAAGGTGCATTCTTGTACATAATTCATGTGAATTGTAACCTTGACCACAATTTTGTATGATAATTTTATTATTGTTTATTGCTTATAAAATATGCATTTTGATACCAACTATAACCCTAATATACCTCAGGGTGAAATAGGGTTTATTAAATTGGATAATAAAAAAATATGATGCAAGATCACGTCTGTACCTTTGATAGATTGTCTGATAAAAAATAAATTCATTTTTAAAAAATGGTCAAATATCAGTATTTTCTTGTAACACAAAATAAAAAAAAAATATTATTATTTATTAAGGAATGTAGTTAAAAGAGCATAATATTGTAAACATGAGTTTCAGAAATAAAATAAAAGAGAGAGAACATGAAAAAGTTAACAAGTTTATGAGTTATGAGTGAAATGCTTCATCACTACACAATGAACTGCCACCATTTAGAATTTTGAAAAAAAAAAAAATATATATATATACTGTATATATATATATACTGTATATATATATATATATATTTTTTTTTTAAATCGTAAAAATATTTTTTCATGTAGCAGCAGACAGTGTTTTACACATACTAATTTTCATTATTGTCAAGATACATTAATGAAGGAAAAAAATGTTGAATATTTCCAAAACTTTTACTGCTGTAAGCTGTACCTAATCCCTTAAAGGAAGCTGTAATTTCACATGAAATTTTATTATCATTCATGCAAAACACAGGATCATTCTTATTAATTTGCATATCTATTTAGTTTTAAAACAATGATGTTTTGAACTTCTGAAAAGTCTGCACATATTTTTATATCTGGTCTGAGGATCTTTTCCCTTAAACATTCAGTTTAATATGAGGTTAAGAAGCCAAGGGTATAAGTGCTCTTAAGTTATATTTGAGAAAATGTGGTAGAAAGTATGTAAGTCTTCTTAAATGCAGTGCATTTTTTTTATTTCAATTCTAGTGTGCGTTGTGGTATTCCTGTGTCACCAAAATTTGAGATGCTTTAACTTTCCTTGGATGCAGTTAACTTATGTTCCTAGAAATGTCACTTGTACCCCTTGGCTTCTCACCCCCTCACATGTCTTATATGTCTTCCTATTTCCTATATCAAGAAGGAACTTAACAAGGAAATTGCACTTGAATGGAATAACTTAAGTCACACAGAGTTAAAGGCTGTGTGCTGTATCTTGTCTCACTGTGAAAAGAGAGAGAAAGGATATGTTTTACCTCGTCTGTGTTGTTATGGTGATGGGGGAGTGGAGCGGTGCCGTCCATCCATCCAGTGGCGGAAGGGACTAGTTGATGCATTCTGTAGCGCAAAATAATATAACAAAATATCTCTCTTCGTACTGTGTAGTTCCGTCACTGAGCTTGTCTTTCAAGAAACTGAGTTCCGGTAGCCTGTACAATAACAAGGTTTTGAAAGGAATCCTGAAAATTTACAACCCTCCTATAATCTCCACCCTCATTTGAAGGGACTTTGTTTTATTGCTACTGAGACAAGATAAACCTTACCAGGTATAGTGTGCACTCAGTGTTGGTTGCTTGACGGTTGTCAGCCCACTTTGAGGTCTGTGGATTTTGAGGGAAAAATTGGATCGGTGTCTGGTAGAGTTCCCGGGTAGCTCAGTTGGTAGAGCGTTGGTACGTTTAACCAAAGGTCCCGGGTTCGATGCTCGGCCCCGGAACAATTTCTCCCTCGAAATTATTGGAATCAACTTTATATCTGAAGGCTTGATTTGCAAGTTATGGACTGGCGGTGTAAATGGGAAGATCACAAAAGACTTATTTTTTCTGACAGTGCCCCACCTTCTATCGTCAAAATACAGTACTTCGCACCAGCGTCCATCCTCACACAATTTGTAAGCGGACACGGGAGGAAAATTCAACATTTACTTTGAACGCTTCAAACTTCCCTCTCAAAAAGGATGCGTGTGTGAGTGTTGTGAATCACAACAAGAAGGTAAACTTGCGAATTCTAAATGAAGCAGTAGAGCAAGTTGACAGTTTCAAATACTTGGGGTGTACTATAAGCAGTAACATGAGCTGCTGCCAGGAAGTCAATAGGAGGATAGCAATGGTAAAGGAAACTTCTAATAGAAAAAGGAGCATTTTCTGCGGACCTCTGGAGAAAGAACTAAGGAAAAGACTAGTGAAGTACTTTGTGTGGAATGTGGCACTGTATGGGACAGAAACATGGACATTACGACGAAGTAAAGAGAAGCGAATAAAAAGCATTTGAAATGTGGATATGGAGAAGAATGGAACGTGTGAAGTGGACAGACAATAAGAAACGAAGCTGTGTTGGAAAAAGAGTGGGTGAAGAAAGAATGATGCTGAAACTGATCAGGAAGAGAAAAAGGAATTGGTTGGGTCACTGGTTGAGAAGAAACTGCCTTCTGAAGGATGCACTGGAAGGAATGGTGAACGGGAGAAGAGTTCGGGTCAGAAGAAGATATCAGATAATAGACGACATTAAGATGTATGGATCATATGCGGAGACAAAGAGGAAGGCAGAAAATAGGAAAGATTGGAGAATGCTGGGTTTGCAGTGAGAGATCTGCCCTTGGGCAAAACACACACACACACACACACACACACACACACACACACATATATATATATATATATATATCAAGTATTGGAAAAAGTATATACAATATATAGATGCTTAATTAAGCTGTAATAATAATAATAATAATAATAATAATAATAATAATAATAATAATAATAATAATAATTCTTTATTTATACTGGCAGAGTTAAGGCCATAGGGCCTTCTCTTACACTACCAGGTCACAAAGTATACAAGCAGTTAAAATTTAACAAAAAGTTACTAACATATTACAAAAAATATAATAATAATAATAATAATAATAATAATAATAATAATAATAATAATAATAATAAAAATAGCATATTAAAATCGACTCTAAGCAACATGAAAATAATACCATAATAGAAAAAAAGAAAGTAAAATACATTGGAATATAGTGAAAGCAACTCATTTAGTACAAATGGTTAATATGGAAAACGTAAGGAAGAATATAACAAAATGGAATGTAATAAAATAATAATGAAAAAGATAAGAAATACGAATATTAAATAAAATTCACGATAAAAAGGCTATGATAATAAATTCATCGGCTGATAAAGATGACAAAAAGGGGAAAGGAAGGAAAAATAAATATATAGTCTATATTTTTACAAAACTATCGCAGAGAAAAGGGTTTATAACTGAAAGGAATATGACCGTTGAGATTAACACCATCATCAACATCATCATCATCATCATCATCATCATCATCATCATCATCATCATCATCATCATCAACGACAACAACATTGTCTTCTATACTGTTAGATGACAGTCTTGAAGGTTTTATATTTTTATATCTAGTATTATATAAGGACGAGAGAGAAAAAGGACGATAAGCAAGGAGAGAAGAAATAGGACAAGGATAAGGAGATGAAGTAGAAGGATGACAAATAGAAGGAAGAGAAGGGGTAGGTGGGGAAGAAGATGAACATAAGTAAGTGGAAAGCGACTCTGTTTAGATTTAGTGTATGTGGGGAAAGTCCTGTTATGCGCGAATGATCATAACTGACTTGGGTAATATGTTTGTGCTTGTAATTTATAGAACGTGCCTACATTGCGGTTGCAATAAAATTCATAGAGGACAGGAAGTTTGCACTCTTCACTTGCACGAGTGGCAGTGTTGTATTGTTTGTAGGGAAAAAGTCTGGCTGAGTCCATTGAATGAAAGAAGCTGCTAGTGACACAGTAACAATACATTATAGAGACAGACAATGCCATTATTACGTCACCTGGACGCGTGTCATTGGCTGGCCTCGTCCCGGTTCTCGTAGGAAATGTGCCGACCTCTAAAACGAGGCCCTGCTTTAATTGCAACAGTAATAGTAATAACTGGAAATTGCATTCAAAAACTTCGCGAAAGTAATATAGTCGTCAACGTACTTGGTCGTGTGAATGTCTGTTGTCCTTAAGCGTCCTACGCTGAGAACTTCTGCTGTGTGAAGGGAAATAACTGACCTCACTTTAGAGAGACTTTTGTTTTAGTTGATGCACTGTGACAGACATTTTATGCTTAGTCCTCAAATACATTTTTCGAATTGTAATTAAATTTATCTAGCAGTTGATAAAGCGTCGTTAAATAACCAACTAAAAAAAAGTACTGCAGTTTATTATTGGTTTGTTTCCAGATAATCCTAATACAGTCAACTCGAACCTTAGAGAGTAGTTTCTACTCGTTTTTAATGAATGTATGGATGAAAGAACGTGTCAATAGATGAATAATTAGGGGATATACGACTAGATTAAACTAGGTAGGTAGTTATGTATTGGTGTGTATATAGATCGATAAATGAGCATGATTTTGAACTCCGATGTTCTGGTCCTTTATAGCGTCGTTTATAAATAAGACACGAGTTAAGCCAGGTATAAAAATTAATATTTTCCAATATGCTCCTCATGATTATTGGATGAATGATATTCCTTCCAGAACAGGATTATCATATTATTTCATAAGGAATCCAGGACAAGTGATGGTATATATTTTAATAATGTGGGGTGCGTCTAAACTTTTAATTTTGTTATATTTTTTGTTAATTTATGAAGTTTCCTTTGAATTATTGATAAAGTCTGGAAAAATAATGTCATATTACAGCTTGATCTATACAGAAGAATGTACGATACAGTGTTTAAAATCTATCAATAATAATAAATCAACTTCCAAAGAGAAATTTGATAACACAATCCCAAGGGAAAAAATGGAACTCTCTGCATCAGAATCCACAGTTAATTCCCGATTTACCATGAAAATCGTCTGTAGCTCCATTTAGATTGGCAACAGGCCATGATTTTTTGGCTAAACACCTGCATAGAATTGGAATATATCAGTCCCCTAACTGCCCATTGTGCAATTCAAACCAAGAAATGGATTCGGAATACCTCAAAATCTGTGCTTCATTGGCTGGTCATGATAATATCTTTGAAAAATATTGGAGTGCAAGAGGTCAAATGACTTTGTCAAACGCCTGGCATTAGAAAACAACAACAGCTTCCAAAGAGAGTGTCCACACCTGTGGAGTAACGGTTAGCGCGTCTGGCCGCGAAACCAGGTGGCCCGGGTTCGATTCCCGGTTGGGGCAAGTTACCTGGTTTAGGTTCTTTCCGGGGTTTTCCCTCAATCCAATGTGATCAAATGCTGGGTAACTTTCGGTGCTGGACGCTGGACTCAGTTCACCGGTATTATCACCTTCATCTCATTCAGACGCTAAATAACCTAAGATATTGATAAAGTATTGTAAAATAACCTACTAAAATAAATAAAATCCAAAGAGAGTATAGAATAAATACATAATGCATACTATAACAATGTCGTTTTTACTTCATACAACCTGATAGGAGGAGCCAGGCGGCCTGAACATAGGTTGGATAGGATCTTGAAGAAATGAATAAGAAATTTAAAACATAATATATTTTATAGAAAGTAGGAAAAATTTGTATTATTCCAATTTTTAGGCATTCCAGGACAAATATAACTCAATCCAGGACACAGAACACACCATTAAAATCCAAAACAATGCTGGGAAATCCAGAACTTCTGACAACTCTGTCCCAGAGTGTATTTCTCGACAAAATCCTTGGCTGAAGGTCGACAACTCTCGGTTTCTTTTCACTGCACTTGAGATGGATAGGTGACGTCACGCTTATATCATAAAACAGTGTAAGCCGATAATGCAGCCTATAGTTGCTTCTAGTTAGAGCTTCATGAAAATGTGCCGTTCTGGCTGCAGCCTTCCTGGACATACACGCGGCCAGGTGCTCCACTGCTGCTAAGGCCAGTCATGAATCACCCGGTGCATTGTTCCAAGGAGACAGAATTTTTTCCCCCTCTTCACCTCCGGTGCATATTAGAGTCATTTACTTTCATGGTTCTTGACTTCTTTTGTGGTAGACAAGTAGACAGTGAAACTCGACTTATTCCTTAAATACGAAAGAATTAAAAACGTTCTCCACTGTGGCTCAAGTGGTAACGTTTCCGGCTGCAGTTACAGTGAATCCGGGTTCGATCCTAGGTACGGAACTCGAGATTTACATCCCTTTCATTGCCATCAGGCGTATCGTATTTAATCACGACGTGACCATGGAAATAAACTACCGGTATTGTATTTGTAAATGCCTGTTGTTTGTTAAGAATTTGAACAAGAATGTTCAGTAAAAAAGCGTCATAACGACGATAATAATAATGATAATAATAATAATAATAATAATAATAATAATAATAATAATAATAATTATTATTATTATTATTATTACTTACTTATGGCTTTTTGAAGAACCCGCATAAGCCCGCATGAATAAACGAATAGCTGTTGTAATAAGTGGTGGATTGGCAGCCATGTTCGTACGTCAACTGTTTTTCCGATGTCATTTTTTGAAAACAGCCCTCGTTTTGCCGATCTGCAGCTGATATGACAACAGGATGGAGCATCACCTCATTTTGGTGTGAGTGAGGGACTTCTGGAACCAGTAATTCCATGAATGTATT
Source organism: Periplaneta americana (assembly GCF_040183065.1). Lineage (NCBI taxonomy): Eukaryota > Metazoa > Arthropoda > Insecta > Blattodea > Blattidae > Periplaneta > Periplaneta americana. Next base: position 195,094,881 of record NC_091121.1, read on the forward strand.
GGACATCGTGGCACAACAGAATGGCCACCCAGTTCATGTGACCTAATGCCATGTGATTTTTCGCTGTGGGATATCCTGAAAAATGATCTTTTGTTCAGAAACCGCAGGATCTGCATCATTTGCGATAGATGATCGAACAGTCATTCGTGAAAATCAATTAAAGTCGCGAGTTATGTTCTCCCATCTGTAAATCAGTGCCTAAACGTTGTGAATTGTGTATCGAGAAACAGGGCCTCCATTTTGAACAAAATCTGTAAAGGAATGTGTAGTCAAATGTAATTAAATGAAAGGAAATGTTTGGGAAAAGCGACTTTTAACTCACTCTGTACATATGAGTTATTCTGATTGTCTCTTTATTGAATGATATAGTAGGTTAGAAACAACAAAGGACGTAAACAAATAGACTTTTTTCATAGCAATCTTGTTCTAATGAGCTTCTCTGGGTATCGAACACTTCTATCGCATTTTAATTCCTTCCTTAAGCTTTAAAGAAATTAAAGAAGTCTCCAGAATCTTTGCAAGAACGCTAAATTCTGATTTTTATGCTTCGATCATCAGAGAACACCAGGCTAGCACAGATTTGCACAGTTCTGCGCCTTGTGCAATTATTAATGTTGTTGTGGAAGTCTTCTTACCCATCGCAATGATGCTGGAAACTGATTTTTCTGTTTTTGAATATTGAGTCCGCAGCATTCTCACAGGCTTGCTCAGATATGTAAGCGCAAAGCAGGAAACCTGGTGATATGTATGCAGGTCACATTGTCCTCATAGCGACAGGTAAGACTCTTAGTTTAGCTGCTCGTAGACTGCAGATGATCTTGGACCACCTCCAATCATGACTGGAGGGTCAAGGTCAATGTTGAAAAGAGTCGAGTTTTTGCACTAAAATGTTATGTTTTATTTAATGACGCTCGCAACTGCAGAGGTTATATCAGCGTCGCCGGATGTGCCGGAATTTTGTCCCGTAGGAGTTCTTTTACATGCCAGTAAATCTACTGACATGAGCCTGTCGCATTAAATGCCATCGACCTCGCCCGGGATCGAACCCGCATCCTTGGGCATAGAAGGTCAGCGCTATACCAACTTGCCAACCAGGTCGACTTTTTGCACTAAGCTAGAGGCTTGTAGACAAGTCACCATCACCACCACCAACACCAATAGTCAACACCGACCCTGCTTGGACAACAGATGTGGAGGACCCAAATTAAGTAGGCTACAGTATTTAGGTATACTGATGGATTCATGTCCCATGTTCTGTGACCACGTCCTGAACACCATTAACTCTAGAATGTCATCGTACGTAATTTTGACGTATAAAGAGTAAACAATTTATCCTCACTATTTTTCCCGTCGAGCGAGCTCCTCCTCCTTGTAGGTATGCCACCATCTGTAATTTGATGTCAGTCGTGACAGCAGGTTGCAACTTGCACGATTAGCCAAGTTATTGTAAGATATATTTTTGGAAGTGTACGTCAGATTTACGTATCAATATAGTTAATGGAAAATTTTCTGTCAGTGCAGCTTATTTATATTCTTATAAGTATGTTTTATCTAACAAGGTAATACTGGATGAAAACTTATGTGATGATCCTGATACTACTCTGCAAATTATAAATGAAAGTTCAGATTATGGTGCTGAAGGCAATGTAGAGATTGAATATGAAGCTGGTGACAGTGACAAGTACCGGGATGAAGTTGCAGCTCAGGGAGAAAAAATTAATTGAAGATATTGTAACTTTTTTACAAAACAATAATGTAGTTTTGTTCTCACAACAATAATTCCTTTCTACAATTTAATTTAAACACTCCCGTCAACAATGGGATTTCCACTCCACACAGCAACACAGTATTCGTTATTGCACTCCACAGACGACAATGACAATTCACTTTGATTATTGAGAACAACAATGTACTGCCAATCTCAACTAATGTTCACAAAGCACTATTTACAAAACAAAACTGTCAATTCTCAGTTCGTTTGCCTTGGCTAGTTATTCTAGCTCATTCACTCAAGTTCACAGTATATCGAACCCAAGCCTTCTAGAGACAGTCCACTGCACTCGAACTCCGGTCCCCCAACTGCGGTCCACCGCACGTTGAACCACAGACTCCGGACACTCGCACAGTTGCGGACACACACTCAAGTCGAACTCCGGTCTTGAAGCTGGTTTCACTGCTACACAAGTCAGTCAGGCTTGCTGACTAAAAAACTGACAACTGACTGCAACAACTCACTTGGATCTCGTATTTATAACTAAACCATAGTTTCCGGAAAGTACTATGCTGGAAATTTCTACAGATGCCCAGAAGATGGCGCCTATCTAGACTTCTCTGGATTTCTCCCCTCTCCCTTCGTCACAGCACATGCCCCAGGAAGCAGATGCGCGCGCAACTTCATTTGCCGCGCCGAGCCACCGCCGACCTTGCCCTCCTTCTGCCAGTCGCGAGATCGTATCCCGGCTGTCACAATATAGTAGGAGAGATTGAGAATAATTGCAGAAAACAAGCGAAGGGAGAAAGAAGAAAAAGAAGCAAGAAAACAGGAAAAGGGAAACTGACCATGTATTCCGCCACCGAAGAAAAGAAAGAATAAAATTGTATTCTGAAATATTTTCATGTAGTTAGATTTATATGGATTTTTGTTTCCTGTAAATTTATTTTGATATAAGCAGAAACTAGAAACAAGAAACAAATAAAACTAAAGAAAAGAAACAAAAATTATATTCATGAATAATTCCTTGTAGTTAGGTCTGTATGATTTTATATTTCATGTCAGTTTATTTTCATTAAAATAAAAATCATATTCCGAAACAAATATAGTGCCTCAAAACACTCTTTTCGCCTATTACGTCATTTTTACGTATCAATAGTACAGTCTGATCCGTTTGGGTATGGATAATATTAATTTATTATTATGAAGATATCATGATAGGAAAAATTTCTTACTGATTATATTATGATTAAAAGATAGGAGTTTCCATATATGACAATAAACAATGCATAATCTGAAAGGACAAATGAAAATCGTAGATAATCAAAATGGCTACAACAAATCAATAGCGGGCACAATGTGTTCTTTGGTATGCTAAATTTGAGAGTGTTAAGAGTTCAAAGGGAATTTCGACGTGAGTATGGTGTGCGTAATGTATCTAAATACGATTCTATAATGTTGTGGTATCGAACATCTGTAGAAACACGTTCTGTGTGAAAAAAACGGTCAGAAGTTCGCAGGCGAAACCCAGTACGAGAAGCAGCTATCTCTTGGCTTGGTCCCCAAACTCCCTAGATCTAACCCCTCCTGATTTCTTCGTGTGGGGTTTTGTTGAAGACATTGTCTATTCACAGAAACCCAGGAACATTGATGATCTCAGAGTAAAGATTACTCAAGTTTTCAACAAATCACCCCTCTTACATTACAACGGATATGGACTGAATTGCATCTCCGTTATGAGTTGTGCAGGGTGCGCAATGGAAGTCATGTTGAACTCTGAGAAACTGAGAAAACAAAGGTTATAATTAAGTGAATACCACAATTGAATGAAGCATGTAGCAAGTAATATAAAGTATGCACATTAAAACTAAATGGTAGGTCAATATTCATTAAACTATGGTGTTCAGCCCCATAGTGAGCCAAGCGCCATATATTAAAAACAGAGAAACAAGGGTTAAAATGAAGTGAATAACATAATTCAATGAAACATATAGCAAGTAGGGCCTAATATAAAGTATGCACATTCAAACTAAATGATATGTCAGTCTTCATTAAACTGTGATATTCAGAGCCATAGTGGGCCAAGCGCCATATATTAAAAACAGAGAAACAAGGATCAAAATTATGTAAATACAATAATTCAATGAAACATATAGCAAGTATAAGTATATAAAGTATGCATATTGAAACTAAATAATATATCTATCTTCATTAAACTGTGATATTCAGAGCCATAATGGGCCAAGCGCCATATATTAAAAACGGAGAAAACAAGGGTTAAAATTAAGTGAATACCATAATTCAATGAAACATATAGCAAGTAATATAAAGTATGCACGTTGAAACTAAATGATATGTCAATCTTCATTAAACTATGGTATTGAGAGCCATAGTGGGCCAAGCGCCATATATTAAAAACGGAGAAAACAAGGGTTAAAATTAAGTGAATACCATAATTCAATGAAACATATAGCAAGTAATATAAAGTATGCACGTTGAAACTAAATGATATGTCAATCTTCATTAAACTATGGTATTCAGAGCCATAGTGGGCCAAGCGCCATATATTAAAAAGAGAGAAAACAAAGGTTGAAATTAAGTGAATAGCAGGAATAATTCAATGAAGCATATAGCAAGTAATATAAAGTATGCATACTTACTTACTTACTTACTTGCTTTTAAGGAACCCGGAGGTTCATCGCCGCCCTCACATAAGCCCGCCATTGATCCCTATCCTGAGCAAAATTAATCCATTCTCTATCATCATACCCCACCTCCCTCAAATCCATTTTAATATTATCTTCCCGTCTATGTCTCGGCCTCCCTAAAGGTCTTTTTCCCCTCCGGCCTCCCAACTAAGACTCTATATGCATTTCTGGATTCGCCCATACGTGCTACATGCCCTGCCCATCTCAAACGTCTGGATTTAATGTTCCTAATTATGTCAGGTGAAGTATACAATGCGTGCAGTTCTGTGTTGTGTAACTTTCTCCATTCTCCTGTAACTTCATCCCTCTTAGCCCCAAATATTTTCCTAAGAATCTTATTCTCAAACACCCGTAATCTCTGTTCCTCTCTCAATATAAAGTATATACATTAAAACTAAATGATATGTCAATCTTCATTAAACTGTGGTAATCACTTAAATTTAACCCTTGCTTTCTCCGTTTTTAATAAATGGCGCTTGGCCCACTATGACTCTGAACCCTTGAATTTGAATGAAAAGATTCACATGCATTATAGAGGATTTCACATTAAGAAAAAAGCATTGAGCATATGGGACTATTCCATCAAATGACCGTTGCCATAGAAACGCCAACTTACCACATAGCTTGTACATACAATGTACTTGGTAAAGCCCATGAAACCGTTGCTTTTTTCTTAACATGGAATCATAATATAGTTGCGTGACAAACGCTGTTAGACTTAGCCCGTACGTAAGGAGGGAATGTAGTTATCAATTAAATAGTCTGCAAATTTTACTAGTCGTTCATCTTCTGGTCGTATTGATGACAGCTCAATCCCGAAACCTTCGCCCACTTCCTTAGGTTCCAAGTAGAGAAGTCGAAAACAATGTCCTAACCATTTTCGTATATCAGTCTTCTTAAATTTCGCTCTATACTCTAAATCCCACTTTATAATTTTATCGCAGACCTTATTTTAAGGTTGAGTTTTTTGCGTGATACACGTCGTTTAAGAAATATCAAGTTAGGTAACCGCCGAGTGACTGATGGGAAAATTTTGACAGTGAGTATGCTCTTCTATTATGAAAATATTCGTGCCGAGAAGTGAGTGTGATGACATACCTGGATCGCGTGACAAAAATTAAAGACAAAGGAGAGAGAACAGTCTGATTGCCCAATATGGTGATTTATAATGTTTACAGTACTGTGAATTCTTGTCTCTGTTATTTCCGTCTTGAAATTAATAAGCAATTAAATAAATAAATAAAAATACTTTAGGAAGTCAAGCTAGCTCTGCTGATAGAGCGTTAGATTACGGACTGGAAAAATGCGGGTTCAAAACCAATGGAGTTTTTCAGGTCTTGTACATTCTAGAAGTATTCTGGAGTATACTGGTACTCAGTATCGTATGCAATTACTAAGCCTTTCCTGGGAATAAAAGGCGGCCAGATGTGGTTCTGACTGCATTATCTCCTAGTACCGAGGCCAAGAAAGCATGGGAGCTCTACCACCCTGTCTTATGCGTGCATCAATGGCATGTATACATACTCATGTAAAATTAATCGATCTTCAGTAGCATGCAATGTTACAAAGTTGTCCTTCATACCATTTAACTACCGATCTACGAAATGCTCTGGAATCTATATAGGTTATGCTGACAAGACAACGAAAAGAACAGAAACTCACACTAGGACAGGGATGTATAAGAAAGAGCACGTGAACAATGTTCGGTAACTCCGCATGTTCCTGGCTGTATACAGGGTGTTAAAAATAACGTTTGTGCGAGATCGTGCGTATTTGCTTGCTTTCCGCACAAAACCAATACGCGGTAAGTGTAAAAATACCACATTCAGTATTCCCAACTTAACACACATAACAATTTCCCTATTCTTACCGCTTAAGCGTCATATTCATTTTACTGCTTTAGGCTTTTAACATATTATTTTTAAAGACGTTCAATATAGTTTTTTATTGGGTTATTTTACGACGCTGTATCAACATCTAGGTTATTTAGCGTCTGAATGATATGAAGGTGATAATGCCGGTGAAATGAGTCCGGGGTCCAGCACCGAAAGTTACCCAGCATTTGCTCGTATTGGGTTGAGGGAAAACCCCAGAAAAAACCTCAACCAGGTAACTTGCCCCGACCGGGATTCGAACCCGGGCCACCAGGTTTCACAGCCTGACGCGCTGACCGTTACTCCACAGGTGTGGACTTCAATATAGTAATAATTATAAATTGGAAACTTACCACTGCAATTTCACCTAAATTGCAATGTTAATTATTGTTTTTAAATATTTGTAAAAATTAAGTTAAGTCTACTACTCCACGAAACTTATTGCATTCCTGATACAAGTAACATTAAGGAAGCCGTGAAAAAATCAACGAGATTCCAGGTGCCGATGTTATTACTGCAATATGTTATATAAATAATATTGTTAAAATTTTAAAATGAAAAATAAATCATTACATAACCTTACCGTTTGTTTTAAGTTCGCATTTATAGACTGGGGGGAAAAAAAATACAGACGTATATCACGGCCTGCTGGAGTATAGTAAACACAGAAAACATTTTACAGCAACAATGTTGAAGAAAGATATTTTGGTGTTCCGACGTTGGCGTCATTAAACAGAAACCAAGATGGAGATTTCATTGCAACTAATTAGAAATTCGTCTTTCAGGTAACTTGCTCAACTACGTTTCGCTTTTTCAGTCCTTTCCTCGAACATGAAAACGTCAACATACCGCTCTTGTAACGCATATTACTATTACAACGTTTCAGGGATGATAGAGGAGGTAAAAACAAACATCCCTTTTAAGTGACGGAACTTTAGCAGATGCGCCGTTTTGCCGCTAGATGGCCTGAAGGCTACATGACTTGACTTCCGTCACAACACACACTGGTTAGTTCTGTTTGTGCACGACCATCTTGTAGGGCCTTATCTGTTGCCTAACACTCTCCGTGGTGGTAATTATTTTGTTTTTCTACGCGACGTCCTACCAGAACTTTGAGAAAATATCCCATTGAACATCAGAGAACGAATATGGTTTCAGCATGACGGTGCCCCTCCACACTTTGATCGTCGTGTCAGGAACCACCTAAATACTACATTCCCCGATCGTTGGATTGGCAGAGGTGGGCCGGTACCGTGGCCACCTCGATCACCGGACCTAACTCCACTGGATTTCTTTTTGTGGGGAGACGTGAAACGTTTTGTGTGTGAGACACCGATCGATACGGCAGAAGACTTAGTTGCTCGCGTTGTTGAAGCTGCACATGTTATTAGAGACAATGTTGGCCTTTGAAGCGTTGCAGACACTCCACAGTACGAAGGTACCAGTTGTGCAATGCCTTCAATGGACGGCAGTTTGAACACCACCTCTAAAACGACAATTGGTCTTGTTCTTAATGGATTATACTAACGCTTACGTTCACAATAAACGACGCATCTGCCAAAGTTTTGTCACTTACAAAAGATATTTTTTTTTGCTTCCTCTATTATCCCTGAAACGTTGTAAACGTTATTTTTAACATCCTGTATTGCTGTACAGGTTGCAGTGACTAAAGGAAAAGAATGAACAAAATGAACTTTAAATAAAATCGAGTTACATTAATTCTCTACACTTTTCTTTAACTTTTTTTATAAATAAAATAAAATAATTTCACACCAGAAGATTTATATATGCGACTTTCAGTAACCAACCAAAAGTTACTTGTAATTTTCAGTACCAAAAAATAATTTGAAAATAGCTGCGTCCACGTATAAAACTTCTCAAACTGCTGAAGTATAAAGTCATTGCCATTGTAATGGCGTTACTGTGATGCTAAAAATAAATCTTTTAAGATGTATTTTTGCCAGAATCGCTTCTTTTATTTCCGTCTCACACTAGCCTTTACGTCTGGTAGAATATTATTTGAAGAAGCAAATCTAAACATAGCGCGCTTACCATTATCGAATGGCTTCGCCCTTATTCTGGGCTTTGTTAGGCTCATCTATAATATATATATATATATTTTACCCACCTATAGGCCTACGTATGTCCTGCTGAAAATCATAATACTGTAATTTTCGCTGCAAATTTAAGAATCTTCAGTTACATTTCATAATTTAAAGAATTCTAAATCTAAGGAAGTCGTCATTATTATTTGAAAGATCAATTTTTCCAGCTACAACTCTGGAGGCAAGTTTCCTGCTCTATCTGACTTGTGCATGGACAACCCTTGTACCGCTTCCCTTCTTGTCCTTGTAGGCAGTCATGTCAATTGATGCCCATAGGTGCAAGCGCGCGCTTTAGAGCTCAGGAGAGCCTGAGCGCTTTACAGCGGAAAGGAAAGAGACAGATGAAAGAGGTAATATATGCCGCTAGGTCGAGCTATATACAGGGATGGCCAGCACTGATGCAATAGATAAGGGAAGAGAACTTATTAAAACTGTATCCATGTAGATTTGTTTGAGAAGTATAAGTGCATTATAAGAATGTAAGTTTTAATTTTAATGCTCATTTTTCACAAGTTTGTTTTCCTTTTATTCGAAGGAAATATTTTCTCAACTTTTTTTTATACAAAAGTGAAATTTTCAGATATAGATCTATTTATTCAATAGCCTTACAGGTACTGATACAATGTTTTCGTAAATATAATATACGTATTACTGAAGATAGTGTACTACAAATTTTGAAAATATTCGCATGGAAAATGTTTGTAAGGAAATGGATTAACAAAGCAACTACTGTTACATCATAAGCAAAAGATACGTGCCCATGTGTTGTAAAAATGTCAGCTCTATAGCTTCAGCAGATTTCGAGAAAATAATTTAATATTCTGATGATAGGAAGTTGCTCACCGATATCACCTTAAAAGCATAATGCGATAAGAGTTTTGTTATGTAATATTAGTTACAGTTAAAACATATACATAGGTAACTTTGATCTGTACTATACTGTTGTTTTGATTAGTTCATTGATTACTTTTATAAGGTTAAAGATACCATCAATATAAATTCCAACTTATCATGCCATACTCAATGGATGTCACTTTCTTTATGAATAATATTGTGACAGCGACGTGAGATTCGAACTCACGACCAGCGTCCCGCAAGAGAGAAAATCGCGCGGAGCACTTTGGAATGGCGCGCGGCTGAGAGGGGAAAGGGCCAACGCGGCGAGAGAGTGGAGAGAGTTTGCGCGCGCATCTTCTGCTTGCCTAGAGAGGCCGAGAAATCCGTCGAAATGGAAGACTCGCGAATTTGAACTTTCGAGGCTACGTCGCTGTGGTTATAAATTACGGTCGCGAAGGAACGACAGCAGTTTTCAGTTGATTAGTCAGCCAGTCATTGAGAAAGCCAGAGCAAGCAAGCCAGTCTTGTGTACCGGAGTTCGACTCGAGTGTGCGTCCGCAACTGTATCAGCATCCGAAGGCCTGAGTTCGAGTGCAGTGGACCGCAGTTGGAGGGACCCGAGTTCGAGTACAGTGAACTGTCTCTGAAGGTCTGTGGTTCGAGATACTGTGAACTCGAGTGACTGAGATAGAAGAACTGTGAACTGAGAACTGGTAGTTCTGATTTGTAAATAGTGCTTTGTAAATATTAGTTAAGATTAACAGTTCATTGTTGTGCGTAATAGTCCAAGTAAATTGTCATTGTCGTCGGTGGAGTGCTATAACGAATACTGTGTTGAGTGAAGATCCAATTGTTGACGAGAGCGTTTAAGGTGAATTGTAGAAAGGAATTATTGTTGTGACGAATAAATTACATTGTTGTTACTAATAAAATTCACAATATGTTTCACCAGTATAGTTGTACTGCTAAGGAATTTATGTGAATATTCCTTCTTAACTCGTTATTACTGTTCTCCAACCACGAGAAAGTCTCTGCGGAATGAAACGCAGCGGGGTAATGCTGTGAATGAATGTTGATGTCGTAAGATGTCATAAGGTCACAGACGTGGATACTCGTGTCTCTATTGGCTAGCTCTCACAGCACAAACAATAACATTGATGCACACATATTTATACTACCCTAGTTAAAAAATTAGATCACTGTTAATCTCCTGGTCTTTTAATCCCTCCATACAGGAAATAACATATGCAGGAGAGCGCATGGTTTTTAAACTGACGTTATAACTCTAATATTATCTATCCACTTCGCTCCAATAGATGACGCAATAGTAAGCACATTCCTTTCACGGTTGATCTCCTGGTTGGAGAACAGTATGTTATTAACGTTTGTGCGAGATCGTGCGTATTTGCTTGGTTTCCGCACAAAACCTATCCGCGGAAAGTCTAAAATTCCACATTCAGTATTCCCAACCTAACACACATAACAATTTCCCTCTTCTTACCGCTTAAGTCACATATTGATTTTACTGCTTTAGGCTTTTAACATATTATTTTTAGAGACGTTCAATATAGTAATAATTATAAATTGGAAACTTACCACTGCAATTTCACCTAAATTGCACTGTTAATTATTGTTTTTAAATATTTGCAAAGATTAAGTAAACTCTACAACTCCAGTAAAGTTACTGCATTCGTGATGCAAGTAACATTAAGGAAGCCGTGAAAAAAAGCAACAAGTTTCCAGACTCATCATAGACTGGGGGGAAAAAAAGACAGACGTATATCACGGCCTGCTGGAGTATAGTAAACACAGAAAACATTTTAAAGCAACAATGTTGAAGATAGATATTTTTGTTTTCCAAATTTGCCGTCATTGAACAGAAACCAAGATGGATTGCAACTAAGTAGAAATTCCTCTTTCAGGTATGTAATAAACGATCTTCGCACAAAATAATATACGATACACGAGGTATGTTTGTTTTCATGTTCTCGGAAATTAAAAAAGCTCAACTACATTTCGCTTTTTCAGACTTTTCCTCGAACATGAAAACTTCAACATACCGCTCTTGTAACGCATATTACTATTAAAACACAACTGCAATATTAAGAAATTGGTGTTAGTAATCTACTTTTGTTTTACAGACAATATAGATAATATCAAACAGAAAGAAGCCATATAAAAATAAAGACACAAAATTTCACGTTCCGTTTGAAGTTTGTGCACCACTGTTTTCTTAACGCAACTGGCTGCTTATTTCTCCTTCCATACCTAGCGCTTGATGCCCCCGCACGACGTCAATGTCAGAAAAATGCGCTTTGGTTTGACATCGCTGTTGTAGGGGAAGAGAGGAGAGCAATCTTCCCGTTGCGTGCGCTTACCCGTACAGGCTTGAATATGCACCACTGCTCTGGGAGGTAATTAAATTATTCCATTTCTTGTCGACAGTCGAACCCAAGTCTGCTGGATTATGCATGTGTAGAAGCTGTCGTTTGAGTCACAGCTTATAGACTTTTATAATTCCGAAAAGCATCATGAATCATAAATCTGAAAACGGACTCAAACACATGTTACTCTCTTGTTACACTTAGTTTTGTGGGTGAATCGATAAATGTAGTTAATAAATGATAAACTAGTCACCTCATTCAAGTGATGCTAACGTATTGATCTGGCCTCATTCCGATCAGTTTTCTTAGGTTTCTAGTTGTGTATTTTAACAGCAACATAAATCATGCTATGCCATACTACGACTTGCATTACTGACATTTCATTCTGTTAGATAGCGTGAGTGTTCAAAACATTATCGTTACCATGCCAACGCTTCTAATAGCCAAGTACGAGTAGATATTTGTATGTTTTATCCCTAACACTGTCACGTGACCGTTGTCTGACTAGGCCTATACATTTCAGTTGATTTCCGCTCTAGGTCGTGGGATTAATTGCAACTTTTCTTTGTTTACACTAATATTTTTAAAATATATTTAGAATAGTAAATATTCGAAAATTTTAATACACCAAACACCAGATTAAGCAGAATGAACTATACTTTCATAAAGTGTAAGAAATAAAAATGTCAATTATTTTTCATTTTGGGTCTTGATGGCTCCCCTTAAGTGACAAGTGTTCTAACATATTTTATTTTAATTTCCAGGTACGTTTCATTCTTTCTGACGGGCGTCCCGGCGACGACGTGTGCAGTGAGTAACTATTGCAAACTGTAAGATTGTGAGTATTTGGACATTTGTTCAAGTAGGAAAATAAATTCTTATCCTTGTATTTAGATGACATTTATTCAGTTCATATCTCGTTCAAGATAGGATGACCAGACGTCCTCTTTTGTCCGGACATGTCTTCCTTTTTTAGACCTTTGTCCGGAGTCCGGACCGATTTAAAAAAAATCAAGAAATGTCCTTTTCGCAACTTGTATGTATGCCTGATATTTTGAAATACCTGATTTAAAGCCTTTTACAACTAATTTGCCTGTAGATGACAGCGCATCGATGGAATATATTCTTTGCCAACGATCATAATAAATTTTTGGGTGTTACATTTGACGATTGTTTGTCTTGGAGACCCCATTGCACAAGTGTAATTTCTAAACTCAACAGTATTTGTTATGAAATCAGAATTTTGAGGACGACAATAAATCACGATGTATTAATGTCTTTTTATTTTGCACACGTTGAGTCAAGGATTTCATATGACATTTGTTTTTGGGGATCTGGAACCATGCTGAATGATATATTTATGGCTCAAAAGAGTATTGTCAGGTGAATAGCGGGCGTTGACAGTAGGACGTCTTGTAGGGAATATTTCTTACAGTATAATATTCTCACTATTTATGGTATATATATATATATATATATATATATATATATATATATATATATATATATATATATATATATATATATATATATATATATTTTAATGTTTTACAACTAATTTATAAAAATCTGTCTGATTTTCACTAAAATAGTGACTTTCATACTTATGATACTCGTAACAAAAATAGTTTAACTATTCCAGCTCACCATCTTACAAATATTAGCAGAACCTATATGGTCTTTGGTATCAAAATCTACAATAGTTTGCCTGAGGACATCAAATTTACAAAAAATACTCACAAATTCAGGAATTATATAAAAATGAAATTAATAAATTTGTGTCCCTACAATCTAGAGGATACACGCATGGGCCCTTGAAATGAAATGAATAATGTATTTTATATTTGACATAGTTTAAATTTAATGTAATGTATATATATATTTGACCATGTTTATGCATATATTATGCCTTCGACAATAAAAGTTCTATCTAGCTATAACTCTCTTTGCTTCTCTTTGTTATGGTCGTTGCTCATAGGTTGCTGATAAATTGAGAGATCGAGATGGGAATGCAAATCTAAATAGATATTTTCTATCCTCTTTAATAATTACAGTTCCCTTGACTTCCATATGTAGCTAACTGTAAAATCATTATTATTAAGTTTTATCATAATTTTATTATTTTGTAATAAAATAGATATTAATATACTTTTAAGTATGATATAAGCCTAAATCTGTACTGTAAATATTTTGTAACAAAATTGATATTGAGATAAATTAAAGTATAATATAGGCCTAAGCCTAAATCTAAGTACATATTTTCTGTCCTCTTTTTTCGAACAATGTTCTCCTTTTTGAAGGTTTATGTTCTCTTTTTATCAACAGTAATCTCACTAGAGGTTTTGATTTATCTAGAAAAAATCAAAACTCGAGTGGGATTTAATTGACTATTACACGATTAGATGAAAGTACACCGTGTTCCGCTTATAAGTATAACAAAAGAAATAGCTATAACTTCTGAATTAATACAAGTATATAGTTGAAACCAACTGCTACAAAGAATGAAAACTGGGAATTTTTGTTACCTTATGTTCCATAAACCTCAACATGGCTTCCATTGGTGGCACGGGAAATATCCAACCGGTATTCAACCTCGACCCAAGTGTTATGAAGCATCTGTGGTGTAACATTGTTGACAGCAGCATAAATTCTTTCTTGTAAGTCTGCCAAATCACGTACTGGCGTCCTGTAGACCTGGTCCTTAACAAACCCCCACAGGAAAAAATCAGGTGGTGTTAGATCTGGTGATCTGGCAGGCCATGTGATGTACGGTGATCCTCTTCCGATCCATCTTGCAGGGAATTGTTCGTCTAAGAATGTGCGAACCATGTTGGCAAAGTGTGGTGGAGCCCCATCTTGCTGGAAAATTGCTCCATCTGGGAGTTGTGGCACAGCATACAGTTGCAACATATCCAGGTACGTGTTTGCAGTGACTGTCTTTTCAGCAAAGAAATAGGGACCAATGATTCTGTCACGCATGATCCCACACCAAACATTCCATTTAGGGGAATCCCGTTGGTGTTCAATTACGACACTTGGATTTTCCGACCCCCAGATGCGACAATTGTGTCGGTTTACTTTTCCACTGACGTGGAAGGTTGCCTCATCTGAGAAACAGACTCGAGTTAGAAATGTGTCGTCATGTCCACTTTATCCAACATTGTTTCTGCAAAGCGTTTTCGTTCCAGTTTATCATTCGGCGTAATCATCTGATGAAGTTGCAGCTTGTACGCTCGCAAACGCAATCTTTTATGGAGCACTGTATGCACTGTTGTTGGTGGGATGTTCAACTGCACACTAGCCTGTCGAATGGATTTCCGCGGGCTTCTCTGAAATGCCTCGCGAATGCGTTCGACATTTTCGTCAGACACTTTACGCTTGGAATGTTTACCTGCATTAGACAACAAACTTCCTGTTTCTCTGAGCTGCCTATCCCATTTCATTATTGAGACGTACGTCGGTACAGCTTCCCTCGGTCTAAGATTGTACTGACGGCGAAACAAGCGCTGTACACGAATTATGGATCTATGTTCTGCTAATGACAGCACACAAAAGGCTTTCTGCTGTGGCGTCCACATGCTGACTGACTAAAGATACGATACGAATTCTCTTATTTAATGATCTGCGCATGCGTGAGTCTTCTAAAAATAAATAACAACAATGGATTAAAACTTCCCAATTTCCTCTTTACAATGGTACCAATCTTAACCCATTTGCATGCATTGTTATGAAATTATAACTATTTCTTTTATTATACTTATAAGCGGAACACGGTGTATATAAAGATTAGAAGTAACAAAGTACTCCAATACAATAAAATATTAATTGACTTACGAAAATATAACTGTCTTTAATTAATGTATTATTGTACCATCTCAACATTACAAATATTACGCTAGATGCATGCTAGATGGCAGTGGTGTGTTATAATTATGTGATGTTATCAGGTGTGCCAACTATGGAATCTTCATTGAACTCAGTGGACGGTTACTAGTCAAGAAGGCTTTGTTGATTCAGTTTCATTTTTATTAATACATTTGCATTCCACTTCAATCATCCGGATCCCAGTAGTCAACGTCACTTGACAGATGATTTTCAATAAATCTTAGTATTAAACAATCTCTGATACGTGGCTATCCATAATATCATATAGTAGAAGCTATAACAAGTGTTAGAAAAGTTTTAATTAGGGATGATGAAATAAACAAGAAAAGTTTTAATTAACGATGATGACATAAAAAATAAACATGAATAATTTTAAAAGAAACAATTATTGAAAGTACAATTTTCAAATTTGAATGTTTTAGTGGTTGGTGTGAGTGTTTTATATTAGACGTGTGCGTAAAAGAAGTGGAATTCGTTGATGTGCATGGTGTATTCCTCAACTTATTCAGGATTTCCGAATGGTGCTCTTCATTTATTTGTAAATAGGGTTTCAGGGAAGATGCATAGCTATGACCAGTGATCTTTATTAATTCTTGTTCTTGAATTCCAATGCGAGTCATATTTGAAAGTGCTGTGCATCGACTGTAGTGGTTTGTAATTTTCTGTTTTTTGCCGTCCAGACCAGTGCAGTTTGAAATGTTGGCAAACAAAGAAACAAATGCTAGGGTAGTGATAAAAGTAAACAAATGCTAGGGACGCGATAAAATTAAACAAATGCTAGGGACGCGATAAAATTGTGCGATAAGCAGCCATGATTGATTGAAAGACGTCCTTTCATACCGTTTTATAGATCAAAAGTAGTGTGACGAACTAGAAGTGTAATAGTCATAATTATTTTGTAATAAAATAGATATTGACATAAATTAAAGTATAATACAGGCCTAAGCCTAAATCTAAGTACATATTTTCTGTCCTCTTTTTTCGAACAATGTTCTCCTTTTTGAAGGTTTGTGTCCTCTTTTTTCGAACAATGTTTCCCTTTTTGAAGGTTTGTGTCCTCTTTTTTCGAACAATGTTCTCCTTTTTGAAGGTTTGTGTCCTCTTTTTTCGAATAATGTTCTCCTTTTTTTTGAGGTTTGTGTCCTCTTTTTTCGAACTTTGTGTCCTCTTTTTTCGAACAATGTTCTCCTTTTTGAAGGTTTGTGTCCTCTTTTTTCGAACAATGTTTCCCTTTTTGAAGGTTTGTGTCCTCTTTTTTCGAACAATGTTATCCTTTTTGAAGGTTTGTGTCCTCTTTTTTCGAACAATGTTATCCTTTTTGAAGGTTTGTTTCCTCTTTTTTCGAACAATGTTCTCCTTTTTGAAGGTTTGTGTCCTCTTTTTTCGAACAATGTTCTCCTTTTTGAAGGTTTGTGTCCTCTTTTTTTCGAACATTGTTGTCCTTTTGGAAGGTTTGTGTCCTCTTTTTCCGAACAATGTTCTCCTTTTTGAAGGTTTGTGTCCTCTTTTTTCGAACAATGTTCTCCTTTTTGAAGGTTTGTGTCCTCTTTTTTCGAACAATGTTTTCCTTTTTGAAGGTTTGTGTCCTCTGTTTTCGAACAATGTTCTCCTTTTTCAAGGTTTGTGTCCCCTTTTTTCGAACAATGTTTTCCTTTTTGAAGGTTTGTGTCCTCTTTTTTCGAACAATGTTTTCCTTTTTGAAGGTTTGTGTCCTCTTTTTTCGAACAATGTTATCCTTTTTCAAAGTTTGTGTCCCCTTTTTTCGAACAATGTTCTCCTTTTTGAAGGTTTGTGTCCTCTTTTTTCGAACAATGTTATCCTTTTTGAAGGTTTGTGTCCTCTTTTTTCGAACAATGTTTTCCTTTTTGAAGGTTTGTATCCTCTTTTTTCGAACAATGTTCTCCTTTTTGAAGGTTTGTGTCCTCTTTTTTCGAACAATGTTATCCTTTTTGAAGGTTTGTGTCCTCTTTTTTCGAACAATGTTTTCCTTTTTGAAGGTTTGTATCCTCTTTTTTCGAACAATGTTCTCCTTTTTGAAGGTTTGTGTCCTCTTTTTTCGAACAATGTTATCCTTTTTGAAGGTTTGTGTCCTCTTTTTTTCGAACAATGTTATCCTTTTTGAAGGTTTGTGTCCTCTTTTTTCGAACAATGTTATCCTTTTTGAAGGTTTGTGTCCTCTTTTTTCGAACAATGTTATCCTTTTTGAAGGTTTGTGTCCTCTTTTTTCGAACAATGTTCTCCTTTTTGAAGGTTTGTGTCCTCTTTTTTCGAACAATGTTCTCCTTTTTGAAGGTTTGTGTCCTCTTTTTTCGAACAATGTTATCCTTTTTGAAGGTTTGTGTCCTCTTTTTTCGAACAATGTTATCCTTTTTGAAGGTTTGTGTCCTCTTTTTTCGAACAATGTTTTCCTTTTTGAAGGTTTGTGTCCTCTTTTTTCGAACAATGTTGTCCTTTTTGAAGCTCTATGTCCTCTTTTTTTTATCAATATGAATCTGGTCACCCTAGTTCAAGAGTTTCTTTCACTTGTAATTTTCCATTGTCGTTAAAAGGAACATCGAGGGAAAAATTACAATAAAAATAATGCCCTAAAATTTGGTTGCCTTTGGAACCAGTATAATATCTTGGTGTTACACTTTAAAACTGAATTATTTTTTGCGGAGAGCCAATGGTTGATTGAACGGTTAAAATATGAGTGTAATGCTTCCTCACACGTGTGGAACATTTTGACGAGACTGTCGCACACGTTATAAATCTACAAGCAAAGTACCCTGCAGTCTGCACAAGGCGACTTCGATCGCCCGCAAAGTAGAACTAGATTGATAACGTGAAGTAAAAGCTGTGGTGCGTAATTAGTGTACAAACCCATAAATTACACTCGGAACTGTAACAAGAAGTTGACGTTCAGAATTGCGTTCCTTTCTGATTGATGACAATGTGTTTGTCGTGTCGAATGTTTAAGTATATCCACGGCCCTTAACATGTTAATGCTGTAGGCCTAAGTAAATACCACGGCTGTAATCTTCATTCACTAAGATGATGAAATTGTAGACGATTGCTGTACGCTGTATTTGTGTCGCAGGTTGGACGAAAAGATGGCGATATAATCGCCTTTCAGACGAAGAGACGTATCTCCAAAACATCGATTTCAGAGATACACAGGTTTTGAATACGTCCATATGTAGGTTACCAGAGTGCTGCATTGGAGTTAAATCGCTCGCTTGAACTCGGTCGAGTGTCGCACCCTCGAGTGAGATAAGATCGGTCGTGATACGCTCGTAATAAATAGAAGCACAGTACAAGGTCATCTCACCGACATGTCTTATCTTGTATGGAAGGCGACAGATAAGATACACATATGTTTTGCTCACACGGTAAAAATAAGGCTTTATTTTCTGCGTTTATGACAAACGTTTAATGGAACAGTCAATGGAACGTACCAAAACAGGAACATGAAGTTATAAATAAAATAGTATGAAAAACTTCGATATACAGTTATTATTGCTAATTAATAATTATTCAATATTTGATTTACCACATAACATATATAATATGATAGGTCCATACATAGTGTACTTTCAGAACGGCCCCGAGGTTCACTCAGCCTCCTATAAAATTGAGTACCGGGTCTTTCCCGGGGGTAAAAGGCGGTCAGAGCGTGGTGCCGACCACACCACCTCATTCTAGTGCCGAGGTCATGGAAAGCATGGAGCTCTACCTCCATGCCCCCCAAGTGCCTTCATGGCATGTTACGGGGATACCTTTACCTTTTACCATACATAGTGTTCCACCTATATACTGCAACAATGTAGAAACGTTTTACAAAATATTACTGATATAGCAGTAGATTAATAACAATATTAGCACAGAGATAACGTCACAGAAAATACAATAAAACGAATAATCATGCTGCACAACTGTTACAGACGCAAAGATTGATACAGTAATTATTAGAGATTATTATTATTATTATTATTATTATTATTATTATTATTATTATTATTATTACTAGAAAACTTGATACGGTTCTTGCATTATCGTGATTGTGTTCTCCGTTTATAATAATTACATTTACATCCAATAACATCTATCAGATGTGGCAAAAACAAAATCACTCCTGTGTGGGGGGGGGGGGTGGAACATTTACCTACAACATTTATATTACATTTTAAAGCAAGTTTTGTAGTTGTACTATGGAGAGGTTAGTTAAACACTGCAAAGTTTTGAGATGATAAACATCTATGATGTTACTACTCTCGGCTCCACAAGTAAAGAACCCTGGCCTCACACCACTTCTGCACAGATGACAGTGATTGACAGGCCAGTTAGGGGAAGCTGTTGCCACGTTTGCTCTTGGCTGGACTCTTTAAATGTATTTTCTTTTGCAACTGGTTGGATTCTTTCAAAAATGGAAAATTCACAACACAGCATTCTCGGCGGTCCCCTGGCGGTATCTTTGTCCAAAGTTTCACTAATTGGGGGAGTGTGTCTGTCAGATTTATGCTTCCTGAACCCAACCCTGCAACGAAGGTTCTTTACTTGTGAAACCAAGAGTACACAGTTCATCACTGTAACAAGAACGAATGTCTAACGCTCGGCTTATACCGTTCGAGGATTTATCGCTCGTGACAATTTTACCCATCTTGCATGTGCGCTACCTATCGGATTATGCATAAAACTACTTGGCGCTCGAGCGAAAACGTCCGATGCAGACTCTGTAGATTACATACTGAAGAATTCAAGACCGGCGTATCTCAAAAATCCATTTTTTGGAGTTAACGTCTCTTCATCTGGAAGACGATATAGAATGCAACGAATCACTGATGTTAAAAGTACAGGCAATGTACGAGTATTTAATGTTTTAAAGACGTTTACAACTAGCAAGGTTATTTACCTCGAAATCCAACGTCGGCGAGAAATAGCTGACGAATTTTACAAATTCAGCGAGATTCCCTTTTTAGCATGAAAAAGTACAATCATCGCTCTTAAGAAAATTTATGCGGTTCTTGAGAGCACGCATTGCAGACGCTTGGACATCCCTGTATCATAATTATGCTAATAAAATATCATCTAGTGGTGTTCATGAGGAAAGTAATGACGTTAGGATCACATTGACGAATATGATGATAATGAACGTGATTTTAATGATAAACATGATATCGAAAATAACAGTAATAGTTGGTAGTAATAATAATAATAATAATAATAATAATAATAATAATAATAATAATACTTAATGGATTTTAAGGAAACTGGAGGTTCATTGCCGCCATTTGTCCCTATCCTGAGCAAGATTAATCCAGTCTCTACCATCATATCCCACCTCCCTCAAATCCGTTTTAATATTATCTTCCCATCTACGACTCGGCCTCCCAAAGATCTATTTCCCCTCCGGACGCCCAACTAACACTCTACATGCATTTCTGGATTCGCCCATACGTGCTACATGCCCTGCCCATCTCAAACGTCTGGATTTTAATGTTCCTAATTATGTCAGGTGAAGAATACAATGCGTGCAGTTCTGCGTTGTATAACTTTCTCCATTCTCCTGTAACTTCATCCCTCTTAGCCCCAAATATTTTTCTAAGAACCTTATTCTCAAACACCCTTAATCTCTGTTCCTCTCTCAAAGTGAGAGTCCAAGTTTCACAACCATAAAGAACAACCGATAATATAACTGTTTTATAAATACTAACTTTCAGGTTTTTTGATACCAGACTAATGACAAAAGCCTCTCAACCGAATAATAACAAGCATTTCCCATATTTATTTTGCATTTAATTTCCTCCCGAGTGTCATTTATATTTGTTACTGTTGCTCCAAGATATTTGAATTTCTCCAAAGAATAAATTTTCAATTTTTATATTTCCATTTCGTACAATATTCTTGTCAGGAGACATAATCATATACTTTGTCTGACAACCCTGATCTTCTACAGCTAATTAGTTTCAATATTGGTGAATCAAATTTGAGAAAGCGATCTCATTTTTATTTACCGACATCAAAAACACAATCTCATAAAATGTCTCCACTTTTATTAATACTTCGAACTTACAATCATCTATCAAATAAACAGGAATTAGATTTTTCGTTGTCGTACAACATAACCAAGAACCATGTTAGTTATAGTTATAATCAGATATCCTACTAATTGGAACACGTGTTCTGTAGTAGTGAATTTCTTAAATAAATAAATTAAGCCTATTAGGCCTACTATGTAATACTGTATATTGAATTTATTAACATAGTGTTGTATTTACTCTGTAATTTGCCAATTATAGCTACATTTTACATTTTTGGCTATGATATCTATACTTAACTCTTTTTAATTTATTTTTGTTTGGTATTTTTCATTTATATCTACAGACGTGGACAAATTATTAGCAAAATTGAGGTTTCTTATAGTATAATTTTACAAAATTTGAATTTTCAATTTAGACTACAGTTGACATTTTTACATATTTCTGAGTACTATATCATAAAAATGTCAACAGTAGTCTAAATTTAAAAGTCAAATTTTGTAAAAATTGAATCAAACGCAAACTTACTAGGCACTTGGTCAGTAATTGAGACTCGTTCAGACATGGTTTCTTGTAAATAGTTCTCTTAATCTATCACAAAATATTTCAGTATCCGGTAATTTCATCGCTATAGAATTTTGTTATTGTAGGTTTAATTTGTAATTCAGTAAATACAAAAATATTCCTTGTTCTTAACTTCTATGATAAAATGTCTAGCTTTCATTAATCAGGTAATCTTATCGTACTTTAATTTTTATTATAATTGTAATTGTAAATGTAATATTAATTGTAATTTTATTGTTCATATTATAGTTGTAATCCCCTGGTAGAGGGGCAGAGAAGGCCTGACGGCCTAATCTCTACCAGGTTAAATAAATAAATACTAAATACTAATACTAAAAATATGTCACAAAAATCGTAAATTTTGCTAATAATTTGTCCACGTCTGTATATCTGTGTCTTTTATTTAGGTAGTGTCTATTTATTTTGTTTTTTTTATTTTTAATTTGTAATTACACTTGTATCTTGCATTTGTATCTGTTTTATCTCTTTTTTCATGTTATATGCAATTTTATGATTTTTTAAACAAATATCTGTACTGTCTATTGTAAGTGGGGCTTTGCTCTGTTATGGACATAAATAAATAAATAATAATAATAATAATAATAATAATAATAATAATAATAATAATAATAATGCTGAAGGAGAAGAAAGTGACAATTTTTATGCTCTTATAAGACTCGCATTATTGATAAAATCTTAAGACAGATTTCAAAAGACGCAACACTACCAATATTGGCAGGAGTCGATTGCTCTGAATTATGGAGGAGTAACAATATAATGTAGATCGTAGATCAGAAGGGGAGCTAGTGCCACTCCTCCCAGCGAATGTGTAATAATACTCAGTAGAGCTGAAGCATAATCCTGCTTGCCTCTGCGGTTTCACGTTTGTTTACGTATGTTTGATGGCAGAACAGTAGACAGAATCCATATTGACTCTCTTCTGTCTGCAAAAGTACTTGTCATTAACTTTCGCATCTCTCTGAATATTGACTTTCTCAGTTCCAGCGGAGCGGAGTAATTTCAAGTAACATTTGATATCTCCATCGCTGTGTGTCTCAATGTAAACAATTTATAAATGCAGTCAAGCACTGCGTTGAATTTATACATCACAAGTTAAGAGAAGCACAGATGAATATCATACGGTAGAAATAAACGAAAAAAAACCAACAGTACAGAAATTATATTTTAGTTCTCAGTTGTTTAAAATTAGGTTGTTTAGAAATAATTTAAATGCACAGAATTAGTTTTTTAGGAATAATTTTTATTTATTATTATTATTATTATTACTATTATTATTATTATTATTACTATCATTATTATTATTATTTTATTCAGTTATGACTTTATTTTTCCATCAACACTAATATGTAGGTAATTGTCATTGTCTCAATGTAACCTGTGCTGTTCTGATCATACTAATTGTACTATTCCTTTAGTTGTGAGTTTATATTCATATGTATTAATTCTTTTTTTTAAGTTGTATACTAGAATGTACTTTCCTGTTTGTGATTATGTATTCAGTCTCTTTTTTTATTATATATATATATATATATATATATATATATATATATACAGGGACATCATTTTATTTTTACTTCAATTTTTATTGTACCTGAGTTTTTGAATGTACTTCACTCCCACCCCTTCTACTAATGAAGTTCCAACTCCACACAGAGCCAAGACCGCAGATAGTAAGCAGTACTGAGTTACTGAGTATAGTACGTTCCAGAAATATGTTCGCGTTTTCCAGTGACGAAAGAGCTTTCAATATTGAATCATGTTTTCGCACAGATACTGTCCGTTTGCCTACGTCGCATCCCGATTTCCCCCACCTGCTTCTGCTCGCCCCTCTGTAAAAGCTGGGCTGTCTTAGCTCTTTTCTGAAAACATTAATTTCTCTTAGGAATTGGGCGTTTACGTAATATTATACAACTGTTTAATTTAACTTAAATATAAGGGCCTCGTTAAGTAATTAACTGTCACGTGATTTCCTCCCTTTCTACAATCCTGCGGCATAACCACTTGGACGGACAATAGATAGCAAGTCTGAGTAATTTTATATTTTCGGGTCGGGCAGAAGTGAAGATTGAATTCACAGTACGTAGAGTAGGTACAGAATTATTTCAACATGAGTTACTAGTACGAAGGACGAAACTGATAATTGGAATTAGATGCAATAGTCTATAGTGCGATAATATGCACAAAAGAATTGAAGCCTGTATCGAAAAATGAACGGCCACCATTTTCAAAATTGTGTTTAAATATTCATATTATGATTATTTTTCAATTTAACTTCTTTCTCTATATTGTACGCTAATGTGCTGTAGACAGTATAATATACACCGCATATTGAATACGTTCGCATGGATAACTCACTTCGTGAGTAAAAACACTTATTCTTAATACAGTACTGTAGTTTGATTAAAGAAAAACCTAATGAAAATTATCAAACTCAAAATCACGATATTTCCTAGTTTACGTAAATGGATGAACTACTTTTCTTCCTTCCTATACCTTGTAGAGTGATTTGTGTTTTACGCCAGTATCATCGAACTCCAGTCTTGGTGGGGGGAGCAAGCGGTGTTTCCGGTTCTCTAAAGGTATAGACAGGTTAATATTAAAAATGTTAGTAAAAATAAAATGATGTCCCTGTATATATATATATATATATATGTATATATATGTATATATATATATATATATATATATATATATATATATATAATATTTTAAAGTGTATATGTTTTCAATCTCTCTTTTTTACTTTATTATGTTTATTATTATTTTTAAGTTAATATTTGTATACCGGTGTGTATTTTTCTGTATTTGATTTGATGCTGGTTGAGTGGAAGAGAAGGCCTGATGGCCTTAACTCTGCCAGGGAAAATAAAACTATTATTATCATATTACACCTAAAAAAATATTTATGATACAACAATCAAAAATGTTGTCATTTATGGAGCAGTATCAGGGGACTTAGGCAAAGACTAAATCAAAACTGTTCTATACAGAAATTAATTTCTAGTGACGACACCCGAAGATCTTTGGGAGGAAAAAAATCAGGAACATTGTTTTTTTTTATTTTCATTGGGTTATTTTACGACGCTGTATCAACATCTAGGTTATTTAGCGTCTGAATAATATGAAGGTGATAACGCCGGTGAAATGAGTCCGGGATCCAGCACCGAAAATTACCCAGCATTTACTCGTATTGGGTTGAGGGAAAACCCCGGAAAAAACCTCAACCAGGTAACTTGCCCCGACCGGGATTCGAACCCGGGCCACCTGGTTTCGCAGCCAGACGCGCTGACCGTTACTCCACAGGTGTGGACGGAACATTGTTATTATAGAGAGTGAACAATAAGTATGGAATATTCAGGCGTATAATAACTTCTTAAATTTTAATTTTACAAAAAAAAATTTATACAAAAGCTGTTGATACAATAATAAAATTGTACCCTTTAAAATTCATCATCATCATCATCATCATCAACATCACGGGTTGAGCCTGTAGGCCCGTTCCGTCCCCATTAGAATTGCATCTTCTACCGTTGAGGTCTTCACCCTTGTTACCCCGGGCATGGGCCCTCCATATTCATAACCCCTGGAGAGAGGGTGTTCCAGTATTTAAAACCCCTAGGAACCGGGCTCCTTGTTGGTTCACGGGTCCTTATTACCGTAACTATTCGGACCACCCCATCATATCTGGTGGGATCCCTCATCTGCCAACCGAGGGACGCGCCCGATAGGGGTTACAAGGTCCCCCACGGGACCCTTTAAAATTATTCATGTTTATTTCATCATTCTTAATTAAATCTTTATATCATTTATCTTGTTTATACAAAAGGCTGGATAAAAAGTAATGGCAACAGTTCCATATTTCTGACATGGCTTTATTCACAGGGGTACAACATTTACGTACCATCTATATAGTCGCCCCCTTTATTTATTACCTTTTTCCGAATGTTTGGAAGGCGGCGTACACCATCAGCGCGTCCATCTTTGTTGATGTTCCGTATTGACCGCCCTATTGCACAGATAAGTTCATCTTTGGTATTGTACCGGGTCCCTCGCAGTGGTTCTTTCACTTTGGTGAAAAGATCGTAATCGCATGGACTCATATGGGGTAAGTAGGGTGGATGTTCCAGAATCTCCCATTGCCAGTGACGCAAGAAGTCCTTGACAGCAGCGGCGGTGTGACTCCTTGCATTGTCATGAAGAATGATTGGGTTCTGTACCACCAAGTATCGTCGTTTTCTCCTGAGCGCTGTACGAAGGTGGTGCTGCAGGAACCTGCAGTAGTAGTCCGCGTTTGCCGTCTGCCTTGGAGGTACAGCGTGGTGCAGTACTACCCCATCAATGTCACACGCCACAATGAACATCTCCTTCACAGCACTTTGTGTAGGGCGCACTTTCTTTGGACGAGGAGGACCGGGATGCTTCCATTCATTTGATTGACGTTTCAAGTTTGGTTCAAACGAGCGAGTCCAGGTTTCTTCCATAGCGACGATTCGTCCAAGAAAGTCGTCACCTTGCCTTTGGTACCGGTCCAACAAGGCCTTCCCAGAACGCTTTAACAATTGTGCCGCTGTGCGATATGGCAACGCTGCATCGCCACATGCTTCACGCAGTCCCTGAAAACATTCTTGTGCACTACGATCTCGTGCCATTTCAATTTTGATCCAGGAACGTTGCTCTAGGGTCTTATGGCGCTCACACTATCCCTATGAAAGTCAACGTACTACACACTGCAGTAGATTGACAGAGTACTGTCGCCGCTGGCTGCACTAACTCATCTAACAGTCCTTGTTCATGTCCACACGGCTGGCAGCTCTCGAACGCACCATCGTCATGTGACAGCAGTGTTGCAATAACTTCTTATCAACCCTTGTATTATTTAGGTTATATTATAGTTTCTGTTAGTTGGGAGGCCGGAGGGAAAAATACCTTTGGGGAGGCCGAGACGTAGATGGGAGGATAATATTAAACTGGATTTGAGGGAGGTGGGATATGATGGTAGAGACTGGATTAATCTTGCTCAAGATAGGGACCGCTGGCGGGCTTATATGAGGGGGGCAGTAAACCTCCGGGTTAAGCCATCTGTAAGTATGTTATAGTTTCTGCTGTATGAGATTATGGATAGTCACGTATCAGAAAATGTTTAATATATATTGATAATTGAAGTGGAATGCAACTGTTTTAATAAAAATGAAACTAAATAAAAAAGCCTTCTTGACTAGTAATCTTCCATAGAGTTCAATGAAGATTGTATATTTGGCACAACTGGTAACAATAGAACAGCTGATCATAACATAACACACTACTGCCATCTAGCGGAATATTTGTAATGATGAGATGGTACAATAATACATTTTTATGCTCGACCATGCCGAAATGTAGTAATTATACACCTGGTAGCAGACCTTTAATGCATGTCATTAAAGTACACTTACTCATTAAAGGTCAGGTCTTTCAGCCAATGACGACTCAGGTTACAACTGTTCAGCCAATGACAGGTCAGCTTTCGACCGTTATAAAACCGCAAGTATCGATTATTCTCGGATATGCAATCGAAAGAGAATTAGCGAAAAGTCAGGGAGGCTGGAAATCCAATACTGTCGCAGAAGGTTATGTTCTGTTACTATAATAATTAGCGTTAATTGTGAATAATATTCAAATAAATTCAATTTGTCATCTCGTTTTTCAATGTCTAATTTAATTTCAATGTTATCTCTGTAGGTTCTTATGGCCTAGCAAGGTCAATGTGGACATCTGTTCCTCGGAAAAAATCAATACTTTCGCGTCTGCGCACATCTCACAACATACGGGACATTGGTCAAGGTCAGATACAAAGAAAATTAATAATATCAACTTAGAAATATGGTCGAGCATAAAAAGTCGTATGAAACTCACCTATAATGGTAATTAAGAAGCTGGTATGAAAATTATGAAACTCGCTTGCGCTCGTTTCATAAATATCCATACTCGCTTCTTAATTACCTTCATTATAGGCTCGTTGCATAATGTACTATTAAGACAGTTCGGTATTTTCGTAAGTCAATTAATATTTTATTGTATTAGATTACTTTACTTCTTCTAATCTTTATATACTTTCTTCTAATCGTGTAATAGTCAATTAAATCCCACTAGAGTCTTGTTTTCTCCACATAAATGAAAACCTGTAGTGAGATAACAGTAGATAAAAAAGGATTAAAAATAAAATTAGGCCTCATAGCCGACTGGGTATGTAGATAGCGAGCTGAATAAGCTAACATTCGACGTAAGAGTACTGTAGTCCTGATGAAAGTTAGTTAATTACATTCCACAGCAGTGTTCTTTGATTTAGAAATTGCTACTTACATTTGGGCCACGAGTTCTACTCAAGCATTCCTTAACCTATTTAGATAATGTTATACCGCGTCATGTCCGTCGAATGATAATGAAGAACGCTGTTACAGACACGCAACCGTTACCAACTCTATAATAATTTACATTCAGAATCTTCAGTATGTGCTTACGGTCCATGTTGTATTGGTAGATCTAGCAATGCCATTATGTTGCAACTTGCAGAAAATTTGTCCAGGACTAGAGAAAGATGGTGGATAAACTGTACGAATTCACCGTGACTCAAAAGAGGCAGGATTTCTAGATACAAATCCGGATCTGAGCGGATCTGAGCTCAGTTCCTAGTAGCGGTGTAGAATTATTTTTTCTTTTCCATAGTGTTTGTACAGGGACATCATTTTATTTTTACTAACATTTTTTATATTAACCTGGCTATACCTCTGGATCAACGCCGTTTGCTACCCCTTCCACGACTGGAGTTCGATGATACTGGCGTGATAAACAAACATATCACTTTACTAGGTGTAGGAGGGAAGAAAAGTAGTTCATCCATTTACGTAAACTAGGAAATATCGCGATTTTGAGTTTGATGATTTTCATTAAGTTTTGTTTAATCAAAATACAGTACAGTATTAACAATGAGTGTTTTTACACACGAACTGAGCTTTCCATGCGGACGTATTCTTTATGCAGTGTATATTATACTGTCTACAGCACATTAGCGTACAATATAGAGAATGAAGTTAAATTGAAAAATAATCATAATATGGATATTTAAACACATCTTTGAAAATGGTGGCAGTTCATTTCGATACAGGCTTCAGTTCTAATGAGCATATTATCGCACTATAGACTATTGTACCTAATCCCAATTACCAGTTTCGTCCTTCGTATTACTAGTAACTCATGTTGAAATAATTCCGTACCTTCTCTATAAAAGAGTACCTTACGTACTGTAAATTAAATCTTCACTTCTGCCCGACCCGAAAAGATAAAATTACTCAGACATGCTATCTACTGTCCGTCCAAGTGTTTATGTCGTAGGGTCGTAGAAAGGGAGGAAATCAAGTGACAGTTAATTACTTAACGAGGCCCTTTTATTTAAGTTATTTTAAACAGTTGTATAATATTACGTAGACGTCCATTTCCCAACAGAAATTAATGTTCTCAGAAAAGAGCTAAGACAGCCCAGCCACTAGCTGGCGAATAAAAGCTGGTTGGGGAAACCGGGATACGACGTAGGCAAATGGACGACAGTACCTGTGCGAAAATGATTCAATATTGAAAGCTCTTTCGTCACTGGAAAACGCGGACATATTTTTGGAACGTACTGTTTACTATGACCGTAAGGCTACTATGACTGTATATGCGGTCTTGTATCTGTATGGAGGACAGTTGAACTTCATTAGTAGAAGGGGTGGGAGTGAAGTACATTCAAAAACTCAGGTTCAATAAAAATTGGAGTAAAAATAAAATGGTGTCCCTATATAAGTATGTATGTCCTTTGCCTTGTGTTTGTCCTGTGCTGCTAAACAAGTAGCAAGGATCCAACAATACTAATAAATAAATAAATAAATAAATAAATGAGTAAATAAATAAATAAATAAACAAATAAATGTCTTAAACACCAAACTTTCTTATAATAAATGTAATTATTTTTCTTTAGTTGATATGAAAACTAACGATTTCGACTAACTGGTTTCAAGTCTCAATTTACTTATGTTCGCATAGTGATCACAGGAATGTAAAATGTAAAATTTCGTATTAGCACAACGTTGTAGGTCGGCTACATTTAAACGTGTGCGTGTTGTGTTTCGCTGCTGATGACGTTATACACTTCTTAAGACTCGATAAATACTTAATATAGTCGCCCGCCATTTTAGCTCTTTCGTTGGCGTTCGCAGAAAGCACACGAGGACGTTATTTGCCGCTCAATTATTTGCTCAATTACAGTGCGTTTGATTTATCATAGGAGCTACGACAAGATAATGTTTAACGGTGTGGCAAATAGATTCCTCGTATGGTAGCTAGGCAACGAAAGAACAAAAATGGCGAACGATACTACCTACCTAGACTTTATAGAGCCTTCACTTTCTAAGGCGTAAGCAAAGAGGAGGAGTCACGCCGGAAATAACAGCGACGCGACTATAGTTAGTATTTAGTATTTATTTATTTAACCTGGTAGAGATAAGGCCGTCAGGCCTTCTCTGCCCCTCTACCAGGAGATTCCAACTGTAATATCAAGAATAAAATTACAATTAGTATTAAATTTACAATTACAATTACAAATAAAATTACAATCAGTATGAAATTTAGAATTACAATTACAATAAAAATCAAAGTACGAAAAGGTTACCTGACTAATTAAAGCTAGATAATTTAACATAGAAAAACAAAGAATATTTTATATTTACTGAATTACAAATTAAACCTAGAATAACAAAATTGTATAGTGATGAAATTACTGGATATTGAAATATTTTGTGATAGATTGAGAGAACTATTTATAAGAAATCAATTACTGACCAAGTGCCTAGTAAGTTTGCGTTTGAATTCAATTTTATTTCGACAGTCCCTGATGCTAGCAGGTAGCGAATTCCAGAGTCTTGGCAGGGCTATTGTGAAAGAGGATGAGTATGAGGAGGTGCGATGGGATGGTATTGTTATATTGTTTCATGACGAGAGCGTGTGTTCAGATTATGGACTCCGAGGTTGAGCGCCTTCATGGCATGTCGGAGGGATATTTTAACCTTCAACTTCTGCCTACTCATTGATATTTGCTGCATGTGTCGGTTATGTTGGCGTTCAACTGAATTACTACATGTGTTATTACAAGAAATTAATTGATTCTAACCACCATCACGATATCAGATCTAATGACATTCTTATTATCATTTTTGTATTATTTTATAGCACTTTAATAATTTGGGCCGTTCTTCTAAAAGTAACATTTGGAATGGACAGTACTTAATTGATAATCGAATATGACGTTCATAGGGAAACTCCATGACCTACAGAGCAACACGGGAAGTGTGTTAAAAGCCTAACGGAGATATGATCTAGAGGTCTACATGGACATAATAAAATATATCCTTGTCACGTGAGTCTATTCTTGCTACAATGAGAGCAATGGACGTGACAAGGGCCTGTGAATTATTAATATTGAGAATTGCATAGAGTAGAGTGTCACTGTGGAAATAGGCCGATATTTTATACCCAAGAGCTGAGGTTCTCTTCTCGTGATAAAGAGTTCCTAGATTATTTTCATAAATCTGTTATGTAATAGTTATTTACGATATGAGTATCGTAATGTTTCATATTGCAATACGAGTTTGATAACCAATCAAGTATTGTAATATGAAGTTACGATAAGTATATCGTACTACATTTTATCCACTTTGATAAAAAATAATTTTTAATACATGTAATTGTATTGCTTTTATTAGTTTTGAACATGTCTTTTGTGCAGAAGGGATTGTATTATTATTAGTCCCTTCCTACGAGAGGCGATTCATTTGTTTGTTTTATTAGTTTCGAAAACGATAGGTTTTTGTTTATAACAAAAGAACTGCAGTGCTAAGAGAAATAAACAAACATTGTTAAAATGATTGCAAACGAGGATTCATATATTGCCAATGTACAAATTCTACAGGGACATCATTTTATTTTTACTTCAATTTTTATTGTACCTGAGCTTTTGAATGTACGTCACTCCCACTCCTTCTACTAATGAAGTTCAACCGTCCTCCACACAGATCCAAGACCGCATATACAGTTATGCAGGGACATCATTTTATTTTTACTAACATTTTTAATATTAACCTGTCTATACCTTTAGAGAACCGGAAACACCGCTTGCTCCCCCCTCCAAGACTGGAGTTCGATAATACTGGCGTAAAACACAAATCACTCTACTAGGTATAGGAAGGAAGAAAAGTAGTCCATCCATTTACGTAAACTAGGAAATATCGCGATTTTGAGTTTGATAATTTTCATTAGGTTTTTCTTTAATCAAAGTACAGTACTGTATTAAGAATAAGTGTTTTTACTCACGAAGTGAGTTATCCATGCGAACATATTCATTATGCAGTGTATACTGGTTACAGCACATTAGCGTACAATATAGAGAAAGAAGTTAAATTGAAAAATAATCATAATAGCCTATGAATATTTAAACACAATTTTGAAAATGGTGGCCGTTCATTTCGATACAGGCTTCAGTTCTTTTGTGCATATTATCGCACTATAGACTATTGCATCTAATTCCAATTGCCAGTTTCGTCCTTCGTACTAGTAACTCATGTTGAAATAATTCTGTACCTACTCTACGTACTGTGAATTCAATCTTCACTTCTGCCCGGCCCGAAAATATAAAATTACTCAGACATGCTATCTACTGTCCGTCCAAGTGGTTATGCCGCAGGATTGTAGAAAGGGAGGAAATAACGTGACAGTTAATTACTTAACGAGGCCCTTTTATTTAAGTTAAATTAAACAGCTGTATAATATCACGTAAATGTCCAATTCCTAAGAGAAATTAATGTTTTCAGAAAAGAGCTAAGACAGCCCAGCTTTTACAGAGGGGCGAGCAGAAGCAGGTGGGGGAAATCGGGATGCGACGTAGGCAAACGGACAGTACCTGTGCGAAAATATGATTCAATATTGAAAGCTCTTTCGTCACTGGAAAACGCGAACATATTTCTGGGACGTACTATACCCAGTAACTCAGTACTGCTTGCTATCTGCGGTCTTGGTTCTGTGTGGAATTGGAACTTCCTTAGTAGAAGGGGTGGGAGTGAAGTACATTCAAAAACTCAGGTACAATAAAAATTGAAGTAAAAATAAAATGATGTCCCTGTAGTAGCCTTACGGTCATAGTAAATAGTACGTTCCAAAAATATGTTCGCGTTTTTCAGTGACGAAAGAGCTTTCAATATTGAATCATTTTTGCACAGGTACTGTCGTCAATTTGCCTACGTCGTATCCCGGTTTCTCCCACTAGCTTTTATTCGCCAGCTAGTGGCTGGGCTGTCTTAGCTCTTTTCTGAGAACATTAATTTCTGTTACGAATTGAACGTCTACGTAATATTATACAACTGTTAAAAATAACTTAAATAAAAGGGCCTCGTTAAGTAATTACCTGTCACGTGATTTCCTCCCTTTCTACGATCCTACGACATAAACACTTGGACGGACAGTAGATAGCATGTCTGAGTAATTTTATATTTTCGGATCGGGCAGAAGTGAAGATTGAATTTACAGTACGTAAGGTACTCTTTTATAGAGTAGGTACAGAATTACTTCAATATGAGTTACTAGTACGAAGAACGAAACTAGTAATTGGGATTAGGTACAATAGCCTATATTGCGATAATATGCACATTAGAACTGAAGCCTGTATGGAAATGAACGGCCACCATTTAAAAAAAATGTGTTTAAATATCCATATTACGATTATTTTTCAATTTAACTTCATTCTCTATATTATACGCTAATGTGCTGTAGACAGTGTTATATACACTGCATAATGAATACGTCCACATGGACAGCTCAGTTCTTGAGTAAAAACACTCATTGTTAATATTGTACTGTATTTCTATTAAACGAAAACCTAATGGAAATGATCAAACTCAAAATCGCGGTATTTCCTAGTTTACGTAAATGGATGAACTACTTTTCTTCCCTCCTATACCTAGTAAAGTGATTTGTTTGTATATTAAGCTAGTATCATCGAACTCCAGTCGTGGAAGGGGGTTGCAAACGGCGTTGATCCAGAGGTATACGCAAGTTAATATTAAAAATGTTAGTAAAAATAAAAAGATGTTCCTGTACAATTGAACGTTTAGTAAGTTATCAACGAAATCCAGCGTAATATAAGTGGGTATAACAAATTGAATATTGGTGTCCCAAATGTAAGAAAATGTGTAAGAGAAGATAATGCTGTTCCACGTACTTCATTGAGGAAGCTGTATGCGAAAAGCCGAGTTCATTGTGGACGCACTATTCGATGGTACGGAGTACATATATTTTTTAAGAAGGTCGACATAAGTAATTGCATGCAGTACATACATTACACTATGAACAGTTGACTGAAGGTAGCAGTCTGGCCAACGTACAAACTTTATCAACTTCAATGTGATGGAGTAAAAACGATTCAGGTACTTGTAATATTTCGTGTTCAGTTGGAACAATTTTTGTTTCTTTTTGTTAAATGAAGTTTGAATTGTTTTAACAAAGTTCAGTACATTTCAAATGCAGTGATTTGTTTTGTATAATGCATATTAACTAACACTGTCTTTTGCGTATGAATTTTACATACATAATAGGATTGTAGCATACATCGTTTCTCTTATCTATACTCTAACCACGACGTAAATACCAGATCACTTATCTGTGGCACGCTAAGTATATCTCTTCATAGAACATCTTGTTATTCATAATCTTTTACAGTATCCACCTCGCGACAATGGAATTCCTTGTCACAAAGTATTAGGGGCTGCAAGACAATAAACACCTTTAAAAAGAGCTTAAAAAATAACCTTATTAACATTTCACTCCAATCATACTGATTTAAACTATCACTGATTACATTGTTACTTCTTTCTTTAGATATCATCCTGATAGTGCTGTATTTTCAAAATTGTCTCATAATAATCTCTTTCTATTATCTAATATTATTTGAAGTATATTAACATTCTATGTATTTTAGCTTAATTCTGCTACACAGTTTATTTCAGTGTTTAATTAATAGTTCATAGTATTTTGTTGTTTAATTCGTAAATAACTCTTGTATACATGTAACTCTCATCTAAATCAAATTGTTGAATTCTTTGTAAGTTCATGCATATGTATATATACTCTTTGCTGATTGAGTGGAAGAGAAGGACTTACGGCCTTAACTCTACCAGCTAAATAAATTATTATTATTATTATTATTATTATTATTATTATTATTATTACATAGAAGGCAGTGGTTTTCATTACAACTTTACAGCAGTTATTTGTAATAATATTTCAGCATAGTTATCTAAGTTGGCAACTCTGAATTCAGTAAAATCAGCTTTCAATCGTGGCGGCCATTTGCTGTAACGACGAAAAACACACTATCGTGCAAAAAATTATTTTTCAAGGCTTTATTCTAGATTGCAGATTTGAGAAGTATTTGTGTATTATGGTAATAAAAGTATTACCCATTTCATTGAATTAGTTACGTAGATTAGCGGCATAGATAAAAAGCGTGCTCTCTTTATAAAAGAGAGGAGACGGAAATTGAGAAAAATATGCGTGCAAAGGGATTATAGCACAGTCTAGTATATACAGTCGCGCGAAGCTCAATACATAGTAAATATGCAAACATTAGATTTGCTCACCACTAGGATCGCTAATATCGCCTCATTACAGTCAATGCAAAATAGTACCGTCACAGTCTTTTGTTTCTAGCACCCTCAAAACTCAAGCTTCGTGACTGTATATAGTAGACTGTGATTATAGAGTTATTAATATTATTCTAGTGGGAAATTCTGGCAGTTGCTGTTTTTATTCACACATGACATTCAACATCTCGAACTTGACAACATGCATAATAGAACATAAAGTTTCCGCTTCGAATTTTGTCTATCTATCATCTAGCATGTGTCATGCATATGGCACATTCCCATTGCCACTATTTCTATTTGTTATATCTGATTGTACCTTGACCGCTTTCATTACAGCCAACCTGCAATATCGACTACTCGATATCTTGTCGACCTTCCCCTTAATTTATTGTCTCTGTTGTATGACTGTCGTGTGGAAGTTCTTAATTCAAAAATACCTCCTTCGTTAGTTGAAAATCGCTTACATCAACGAGGTTTGAAGTATATCACAGTTCTTTTTAGTGGTTTTATGAAACAAACATGTATAGAAACATAGATAAAATGTAATAAAACGGACAAGAAGAACCTTGTTATTGAGGTTATAGTATTTTGTGGAATGGCTGATCATTGGAATCGATGTCATTTTCGTTATGTTTGTTATCACTTTTGTTGACGTCGTACAAAATTTTGTCCAATATTCTTTTGAGAAGATTAACTCCGTACGTAGATGAAATTATTGGGGATCATCAGTGCGGTTTTCGGCATAATAGATCGACTATTGATCAGATTTTTTGTATTCGACAAATAATGGAGAAAAAATGGGAGTACAGGGGTACAGTACATCAGTTATTCATAGATTTCAAAAAGGCATATGACTCGGTTAAGAGGGAAGTATTATATGATATTCTTATTGAATTTGGTGTTCCCAAGAAACTAGTTCGATTAATTAAAATGTGTCTCAGTGAAACATACAGCAGAGTCCGTATAGGTCAGTTTCTATCTGATGCTTTTCCAATTCACTGCGGGCTAAAGCAGGGAGATGCACTATCACCTTTACTTTTTAACTTCGCTCTAGAATATGCCATTAGGAAAGTTCAGGATAACTGGCAGGGTTTGGAATTGAACGGGTTACATCAGCTTATTGTCTATACAGATGACGTGAATATGTTAGGAGAAAATCCACAAACGATTAGGGAAAACACGGAAATTTTACTTGAAGCAAGTAAAGCGATCGGTTTGGAAGTAAATCCCGAAAAGACAGAGTATATGATTATGTCTCGTGACCAGAATATTGTACGAAATGGAAATATAAAAATTGGAGATTTATCCTTCGAAGAGGTGGAAAAATTCAAATATCTTGGAGCAACAGTAACAAATATAAATGACACTCAGGAGGAAATTAAACGCAGAATAAATATGGGAAATGCGTGTTATTATTCGGTTGAGAAGCTTTTATCATCCAGTCTGCTGTCAAAAAAATCTGAAAGTTAGAATTTATAAAACAGTTATATTACCGATTGTTCTGTATGGTTGTGAAACTTGTACTCTCACTCTGAGAGAGGAACATAGGTTAAGGGTGTTTGAGAATAAGGTACTTAGGAAAATATTTGGGGCTAAGCGGGATGAAGTTACAGGAGAATGGAGAAAGTTACACAACACAGAACTGCACGCATTGTATTCTTCACCTGACATAATTAGGAACTTAAAATCCAGACGTTTGAGATGGGCAGGGCATGTAGCACGTATGGGCGAATCCAGAAATGCATATAGAGTGTTAGTTGGGAGGCCAGAGGGAAAAAGACCTTTAGGGAGGCCGAGACGTAGATGAGAGGATAATATTAAAATGGATTGAGTGAGGTGGGGTATGATGATAGAGACTGGATTAATTTTGCACAGGATAGGGACCAATGGCGGGCTTATGTGAGGGCGGCAATGAACCTTCGGGTTCCTTAAAAGCCATTTGTAAGTAAGTAAGTGAGTAAGTTGTTATATTTTATTGTGTTTGATAATAATGGTGACATTTAAAACGACAATGAACCTAGATGTTCTAGAGACTTATTTTTTGCCAATAACTCACAAGTGCAATCTGTAAGAAGGTCATAGATTTCGAGATGTGATAAGCATCCATAATATGGCCTCGTAGGAAAAAGGAAGAAGGTAGTAGAGGTTCTACGTGATATATTTACGATGTGTGAAAGACTCTCAGCCAGAAAAAAAAAAAAAAAAAAAAAAACGTCAATCATCTGTTTGTTAACTACTGAGGTTTATGGACAAGGTTTGCGGATCTAAATTGAGATCTCGTCGGCCTACATTTTTTCAGGGCGTTTCGTGAGATCATAGAGGCCCCTGACGGATGAAGTAGAAAAAATGGGAGGCAGTAGGCGTTCAGGGGAAATATGAACGTCATTAAAAGCAGCTAGAACTGGAAGTAATGATAAGCTAATTAAACTGAACTGCCTGTTGTTCGCAGTTTCCGAAATACGTGGTACAGTCATTAAGTTCTAATACTGAGCGCATAGTGGCGTTGTAGTGCACTATAGCGCATAGGTGGCGCCATGGTATGATACTTTGTCAGTTAGTCTCTCGACCCAACAAGAGACAGTTGAGTGCATGCACTGTAAGCAGAACTACGGTCTTTGTTGTGACGGTGATTTGAATGCGCGCGTCGGAACTCGAGTATGTTGCAGTTTGAGCAACGGGCAAACGTCACGTTCTGTCAGAAATTAGGCGAAACTGCTATAACCGATCATAACTGGAGACGAAACATGGTGTTTCCTTTACGATCCGCAACTGAAGCGACAATCCGCCACCTGGAAAACGCCATTATTTCCACGACAGAAAAATCCGCAACAAGACAGGTCAAAAGGCAAGGTGATGCTTTAACAGTTTTTTTTTTATTCAAATGGAATTGTTCACATAGAATTCATCCCACAAGGTGCAACTGTAGACAAGATCCTCTACAAAGAGATTCTTGACCGTTTAAGCAATTCAATTCGTCGTAAGCGTCCTGAGCTTTGGCATAGGAAGAATTGGCTGTTGCTACACGACAACGCCCCTGCACATCGCTCCATCCTTGTCCAAGAGGAACTTGCAAGGCAACAGGTCGCTGTTTTGCCACACCCTCCGTACTCACCTGATCTCGCACCATGCGATGTTTTTTCTCTTTCCCCTCAAGAAATCAATCCTAGGAGGGCGTAATTTTTATGCGGCCGAAAAGGTCATGACTGCCACAAGAGAAGCCGTACGGCATCTTCCTGCCAACATCTTTCAGCGGTGCTTCCAGCAGCTACACCAACGTTGGCAGACGTGCATAGCGGCCAACGGCGACTATATTGAGAGAGGATGTCGATCTGTTTAAGTCTACGCCGTATCACGCGACATCTTCTGAAACATCCAGATTCTTGTGGGTGCCTACCCTTCAGGCGTCAGTGTCAGAACTTAATGACTGTACCACGTATAAACTAAATTGCACAGGTCATTGGTTGAAAATAGGTTAGCGGCAGTAAAAATGTTACATAATTTGAATATCACAACAAATAAAGTGAAAGGAAATATACAATGCGACCAAGCATCCAGACGTATCAGCGAAATACTGAACTAAACTTCTTGTGTCATGCTGGGAAACGAAAATGCGGATGCTTTAGCAAAGAAGGGCAGCACTGCTACTTACAGACCTGTTACTAAATCTACGCATTACTCTGTGAAAAGATTTATTAAATCTACATACGATGAAAGAGTAATGGAACGGAGAAAAATTCTCTCTGGCGCGGGGATTTGAACCCGGGTTTTCAGCTCTACGTGCTGATGCTTTATCCACTAAGCCACACCGGATACCACCCCGGCGTCGTATAGAATCGTCTCTGATTAAGTTCCAACTCTTGGGTTCCCTCTAGTGGCCGCCCTCTTCACTACGTCATAGATATCTATGAACATAGGACCGAAGTCCACACATGCGCTGAGGTGCACTCGTTTTGAGTGACTAGTTGGCCGGGATCCGACGGAATAAGCGCCGTCTTAAATCACGAAGTGATTTACGCATATCATATATATTATTTTAATGTACCGAAGTACATATATTTCCATGCAGATATTCTGCGTCATCATACGATGAAAGAGTAATGGAACGGAGAAAAATTCTCTCCGGCGCCTGGATTTGAACCCGGGTTTTCAGCTCTACGTGCTGATGCTTTATCCACTAAGCCACACCGGATACCACCCCGGCGTCGTATAGAATCGTCTCTGATTAAGTTCCAACTCTTGGGTTCCCTCTAGTGGCCGCCCTCTGCACTACGTCAAAGATGTCTATGAACATAGGACCGAAGTCCACACATGCGCTGAGGTGCACTCGTTTTGAGTGACTAGTTTTCCGGGATCCGACGGAATAAGCGCCGTCTTAAATCACGAAGTGATTTACGCATATCATATATATTATTTTAATGTACCGAAGTACATATGATATTTCCATGCAGATATTCTGCGTCATCATACGATGAAAGAGTAATGGAACGGAGAAAAATTCTCTCCGGCGCCGGGATTTGAACCCGGGTTTTCAGCTCTACGTGCTGATGCTTTATCCACTAAGCCACACCGGATACCACCCCGGCGTCGTATAGAATCGTCTCTGATTAAGTTCCAACTCTTGGGTTCCCTCTAGTGGCCGCCCTCTTCACTACGTCATAGATATCTATGAACATAGGACCGAAGTCCACACATGCGCTGAGGTGCACTCGTTTTGAGTGACTAGTTGGCCGGGATCCGACGGAATAAGCGCCGTCTTAAATCACGAAGTGATTTACGCATATCATATATATTATTTTAATGTACCGAAGTACATATGATATTTCCATGCAGATATTCTGCGTCATCATACGATGAAAGAGTAATGGAACGGAGAAAAATTCTCTCCGGCGCCGGGATTTGAACCCGGGTTTTCAGCTCTACGTGCTGATGCTTTATCCACTAAGCCACACCGGATAGAATTGTCTCTGATTAAGTTCCAACTCTTGGGTTCCCTCTAGTGGCCGCCCTCTGCACTACGTCATAGATATCTATGAACATAGGACCGAAGTCCACACATGCGCTGAGGTGCACTCGTTTTGAGTGACTAGTTGGCCGGGATCCGACGGAATAAGCGCCGTCTTAAATCACGAAATGATTTACGCATATCATATATATTATTTTAATGTACCGAAGTACATATGATATTTCCATGCAGATATTCTGCGTCATCATACGATGAAAGAGTTCCATTACTCTTTCATCGTATGATGACGCAGAATATCTGCATGGAAATATCATATGTACTTCGGTACATTAAAATAATATATATAAATCTACATACTTAGACTTCTACAAACAAAATTTGATAACTCAATCCCAAGGGAAAAAAAAGGAACTCTGCATCATAATCCACAGTTAATTCCCGATTTACCACGAAAATCGTCTGTAGCTGCATTCAGATTGGCAACAGGCCATGATTGTTTGGCCAAGCACCTGCATAGAATTGGAATATATCAGTCCCCTAACTGCCCTTTGTGCAATTCGAATCAAGAAATGGATTCGGAACACCTCAAAAACTGCTTCAGTGGCTGATCATGACGGTATATTTGAAAAATATTGGAGTGCAAGAGGTCAAATGACTTAATTGTCAAACGTCTGGCATTAGAAAACAACAACAACAACAGCAACAACTTCTTGTGTCTTTCTTGACAATCAGAGTGCATGTAACATCGGATCTGTCAATGTACAACAGATGAAATGCGGAAGATGAGTATATTGTAGGGATATCCTTATAATAGTGGTGATGGTGGTGAGACGAAAACATAACATTAAAAAATAAGTAATGCGATCACTTCTAAATCCTGGACATTACTGTGTCAATGCGGAAGAACTGAAGTCGAATAATTTCAAGGGAAAAATT
The DNA here is from genome assembly GCF_040183065.1 of Periplaneta americana. NCBI lineage: Eukaryota > Metazoa > Arthropoda > Insecta > Blattodea > Blattidae > Periplaneta > Periplaneta americana. The sequence continues at coordinate 195,136,586 of NC_091121.1, forward strand.
GTTCCGGGGCCGGGTATCGATCCCGGGACCTCTGGTTGAACGTACCAGCGCTCTGCCAACTGAGCTACCCGAGAACTCCACCCGACACCGTCTCAACTTTTCCCTTTATATCCACACAACTCGCGTGGGCAGACGAAACGCCAGAGACCCACATCGAGTGCACACAAAAAAAAATGTTATGTTTTATTTAACGACGCTCGCAACTGCAGAGGTTATATCAGCGTCGCCGGATGTGCCGGAATTTTGTCCCGCAGGAGTTCTTTTACATGCCAGTAAATCTACTGACATGAGCCTGTCGCATTTAAGCACACTTAAATGCCATCGACCTGGCCCGGGATCGAACCCGCAACCTTGGGCATAGAAGGCCAGCGCTATACCAACTTGCCAACCAGGTCGACAGTGCACACAATCTCTGTGTGACTTGGAATTGTGGTTTTCTGTTAACGTACACAGTGACGTATATATTATGCAAATCTAGTCTTTCAGGTAAAGCTCCCTGTAAAGCAGATTTGAATAATTTCAAGGGAAAAATTGTTCCGGGGCCGGGTATCGATCCCGGGACCTCTGGTGTCGGGTGGAGTTCCCGGGTAGCTCAGTTGGCAGAGCGCTGGTACGTTCAACCAGAGGTCCCGGGATCGATACCCGGCCCCGGAACAATTTTTCCCTTGAAATTATTTAAATCTGCTTTACAGGAAGCTTTACCTAAAAGACTAGATTTGCAACTGAAGTCGACTTTATTATGCAGGGAAGTTGGCAGATCTGTAACCACAAATTGACCATAATAAACCCGACTGCAGTGTCTTACAATACGGCTCGCCGAATAAAACACACGATATATACACACAGACTTTCGCGAAAACATAATTATTGACTTCAAAGTGAATTTACATTTGAGCACCTTGAGTCGTTTGCTTTGCACTAAGATAAAATACTGTGTAAGATATATAGGATGAACTGGCAAGTTGTCAAATACATAAAGTCATTGTAAGAAGATATTTGGATTGAATTGAAGTTTTATATAAATACAAGCCGTACCCGTGCGCTCCGCTGCACCTGTTAGAAATAAATATAAAGTAATTACATAATTAAAATAGGACATTTGATCCAGGGAACATTCGTGTTTGATAGAAGGATAAATCGTTCAATACGTTACTTAATTGAAATTGTATTTAAATTATTAAAATGGGATCATTTTCGTCCTGAGACACTCATTTGGTGCAATGACAATTCCTTTACCATGTTTCTTATTTGTTATTACATGCAACCATAGTACAAAATGAATGTACAAAATAGCCTATTAAGTTTTCTGTGTATAAGAAGTTATTTTAATCTTACCTGTCCTCGATTCACTCAGAAGTTACTGTAATAATATTATAGCATTATGTCCATCTAGAGAAACTACACTTTCCAATGGTGAAATAACAATTAATTATACAAATCGGTTAATTTAACATCCGTTATTACTTCATACAAAGACAGAAACATTATCTGTAGGCTATCTTTCATAGCTTTCGTTTGTTGCTGTCCAAGGCCCCTTATAGACGAAGTCTTTTTTTTTTAATTCATTACACGGCCTTAGATGGCAGTTATTTTAATTTTAAAACTCATTTATCTCATTAAATATCAGTCCTATCAAAATTTTTTATGGAATAAACCTTATCGCAAATTATTTTTAAAGAAACTTTTGTTATGTAACATTTTTCACAAAAATCAATAATAAGCTAGATATTTCGATTTATTTAATTCAGGCCCCCTTACAACCCCCCCTTTAAATAATGTATTTTGAATGCCATATAGCCTAAAATGTAAGTTACAACGAACTTAATTTATATTCCAATTTTCATCGATATCCGTTCAGCCATTATCGCGTGAAAAGGTAACAAACATCCAGACAGACAGACAAACAGACAGACATACATACAAAAATTTCAAAAAAGAGATTTTAGGTTTCATGGTGGTTAATTATATATGTTAGGACCAATTATTTTTGGAAAATCAAAATTACCAGAAAAATTTCGGCTACAGATTTATTATTAGTATAGATCAATGAAATTTCCTGCATAATTATACGTTGAAAAAACCAGGATATTGATGCATTCCGACAAAAATAATTGAATCTTAGTCTATATGTGTAGCTAGAGTAACACCACATGATCAAAATACGGATCGGGATATGTCGGAAAGAATCTTGAAATAGGCTATATAACATTCAAACAATAGAAAGTAGTATACATACAGTATTTAATCATAGTAGTAATTTAGGCCCAAGAATATATAACAAATTTATATTTAAATATCCTAATCTTGTCAATTCTAATAGTTCTAGTATTAAATTAAAAAAGTTATGTTTGGATTTGATAAATAATGAAAAATTGTAAATTTAAATTTATATATTCTTATTGCGTAGTAGACGTAAGACAAATTATATTATATACTTCTTTTTTCAATTCAGAAATCCGCCCCTGAGCACGAGTTCTACTCTTTCTGGGGTGAGCTAAAGTTTTATCTGTTTATATTATATTTTATATTACAAATATTACATTCAAACAATAGAAAGTAGCAGTACAAAGAACGGACGTGGCAAAATTTTATTTTGTTAACCGCACAATAATAGACTGGAACAGCTTACCTGCGGCAATCTTTCAGGGTGGTCCTCTTAAAATCACTACATTTAAGGAAAGATTGAGAAGATTAGACTGAAAATGTAATTGGAGGTGCAGTGTAATTATTTAACATGTACTTAATTGAATTGATATATAATTAATTAAGTTGATATGTAATTATTAAGTTGATATGTAAAATAATTAAGTTGATATGTAATTAATTAAGATGATATGTAATTTAGTTGATATGTGAATAAATTAAGGTGATATGTAATTAATTAAGATGATATGTAATTAAGTTGGTATGTAATTAATTAAGGTGATATGTAATTATTTAGATTGGTAATAGTTGGGTGAAATAGAAGTACTTATAAGATAGATTTACTTTTGCTTATCGTAGGCGTTATTATAGAATAGTTTTTAATTATAGTCCTAGGTTTATTGCATCTACTATTTATAGATGTACGTTTATTTTATTTTATTTCATTTAGGTTTATTTTATTTTATTTCATGTAATTGTAATTATTGTATATTATATATCACTGCCACCGGGTGTATATCCAATTGTAGTGTTAATAAATACATACATACACACATACATTAGCAAAATAAATAAATGAGTACAACATGTAAATACAATGAAAGATAGCCATGTCACAAACCGTCTTTGTAGACTATTACAGACCACAAGGACAAGGAAATGGAAGCGAAATAAGCCAGACCCTCATTCGTGCCTCGAAGTTATGAGGCTCGTTATGTTGTTGATAACAACAGTAGTCATTATGATACGTGTGAAACATTAATCATGTTCATATGGTGCTGTCCCGTAATTTTAGCACACACCATGGAAGTTAGTAAATATAAAATTAATGTTCATTGGCGTCATTCTGTGCAGTATTTTGAAGAATGTTGGACCATTAAACATTCAGAAGTAGCGGGAATCCATTGCCATATACCCTCTGTGGCGAAAGGTGATATTACAGCACTTAGCTATAAAGGAACTCATTCCTGTGCAAGGGAGATGCACCTCCTCGGAAACGAACCCAGATCAGCTGAGTATTTACCCGAATACGCACTCAACTTGAACCCAGGCAAAAGATCGAAAGTTTTATTTGCTTGCTTGACATGTATGGGTTCAGACATTGGTGCTAACATCAGGAATTTCCGTATTACTTTCCCTGTAGGACTTTCGTTGCGGAGAGTACATACATACATACATACATACATACATACATACATACATACATACATACATACATACATACATACATACATACATACATACGTCCACACCTGTGGAGTAACGGTTTCGAATCCCGGTTGGGGCAAGTTACGTGGTTGAGGTTTTTTCCGGGGTTTTCCCTCAACCCAATAGGAGCAAATGCTAGGTAACTTTCGGTGCTGGATCCCAGACTCATTTCACCGGCATTGTCACCTTCATTTCATTCAGACACTAAATAACCTAGATGTTGATAAAGCGTCGTAAAATAACCCAATAAAAATACATACATGCTGGGTTTGCAGTGAAAGACCTGTCATTTGGCAGAACACTATGTATATATATCATACAATTGCCTACAACTCAAAACCAACAATCACCATTATCAACAAACTTTAAGGAAATGACATCATGAATGTTACCAACAAAGAAATATATAATGTCCCTTGTTATATATTAATACGAAAAATGGTAGTAAAATTCCGGGAATTTTTTGAACCTAGTGGTATTTGGCGATGTGTTGATATTGTAACGTGATAGTTTCCATAATGTTTCGCCATAGCTGTTTATATTGCTATGAAAACACATACGGAAAAAGGAATCGTAACAATGTTTTTGCCGAAGAACTTCGTAACCAATAATATGTTATGAAAAGAAGTAGTTTACATGTAGGTGTGTGGAAATAGTAATATACGTTACAAGAGCGGTATGTTGACGTTTTCATGGTCGAGGAAAAGATTGAAAAAGCGAAACGTAGTTGAGCTTTTTTAATTTCCGAGAACATGAAAACAAACATACCGCTCGTGTATCGTACATTATTTTGTGCGAAGATCGTTTATTACATACCTGAAAGACGAATTTCTAATTAGTTGCAATGAAATCTCCATCTTGGTTTCTGTTTAATGACGGCAACTTCGGAACACCAAAATATCTTTCTTCAACATTGTTGCTATAAAATGTTTTCTGTGTTTACTATACTCCAGCAGGCCGTGATATACGTCTGTCTTTTTTTTCCCCCAGTCTATAAATGCGAACTTAAAACAAACGGTATGGTTATGTAATGATTTATTTTTCATTTTAATATTTTAACAATATTATTTATATAACATATTGCAGTAATAACATCGGTATCTGGAATATTGTTGATTTTTTCACGGCTTCCTTAATGTTACTTGTATCAGGAATGCAATACGTTTCGTGGAGTAGTAGACTTTACTTAATTTTTGCAAATATTTAAAAACAATAATTAACATTGCAATTTAGGTGAAATTGCAGTGGTAAGTTTCCAATTTATAATTATTACTATGTTAAACGTCTCTAAAAATAATATGTTAAAAGCCTAAAGCAGTAAAATGAATGTCGCGCTTAAGCGGTAAGAAGAGGGAAATTGTTATGTGTGTTACGTTGGGAATACTGAATGTGGTATTTCACACTTACCGCGCATTGGTTCTGTGCGGAAAACAAGCAAATACGCACGATCTCACACAAACAAAATTATAGGACTTTCAAATTTTCGTGATTTTTAAATAACCCTTTTACGTTGTCTTTTGTTTCTGTGACAAATTTATATGCCGCCTTTTATTTACAGCTTTTTACGTGTGATTTACTTCTGCTTTTACGTTTCCTTGGCAACTCATATTTCTCTTATTTCTACTTTTGTCATTTGTGATTGATTTCAAATTGTATTGTAGTTTTACAGTATTTACATTTTTATTTTTATGCGCTTTGAAGGCATTTGTAAGTTATTTGAAGGAGTGATGTTATGTCGACAATTCTATTGCAGCACGTAAAACAAATTACTGTCACTTTACTGCACTATGTAACTGGTAATGCTTCATTATCGTTCCTCTGTAAGGTCACAGTATTACATAATGACTGCAGAAGAGGTTTCCAAATGAAGTCAACAGTGTTAACGTCATTCTACCATTTGCAGTATTCACAACGACTAAGGCGTGGCTTTATCGCTTCTTGAAAGCCACAGTCTAAGGTTTGTATCTTACCTGAGGCTTAGATGTTCGTCTGTTGCTGGTATGGCATCCTATATTGTTGTGGGTATAAACTCAGCTTATCCCGCTATACCGGAGTCTTCAATGTACAATCGATCATCCAATTATCTAATACCAGAGGTGAAAAACAAATCCACATGTGGACATAGGGCATGACACTCATGATTCTTCAAGGTCATAGCGCCATGATAGAGAAGAAAAAAGCTGTATACTCATTCATTCGGTTTGTATTTGAAATCATGGTTCATGTATGTTGTGATTTTCTCTGGTTATTCTGGTAAATGGTATTGTATTGTATCGTATTTATTTATATTCCATGGTATTTACATTGCTTCACAGCTAGAATATGAAACGTGTCAAAAACTTTAATAAAGTAAGTTAGATTTTTAATTAATCGTCCTGGTGTTCTATATGGCCAATGCTCTGAAATTTGTGGAGCAAATGACAGATTTATACCTATCGTAATTGAAAGTATTTCAACAAACAGCTTTAGTAACTGAATTCTAAAAATAAATGAATCATCAGATGACTGAAAGCAAGTAATGGTCTCTTAAACCAAATTATAGTAATTTAGCAATTACTTCTGATGAGAAAATTTAGTTAAATAATAACATTATCTTGTCAAGATAAAATTATTCATGTGAATAATTTTCTATCCCACAAATAATACCTTTAAGATGATTAATACTATAGTACTACAAAGTTTTAATTCATAGCCACAGTCTAGTTGAAATATACAGAAGAATTTTACAATATAGTCTACTAGTAAAACACAAGGGGTTAGTATCGATACTTACAAAAGACAAAAGTATTCATGCAGCGTTGATGAACGTCATAAATTCACCTACAGAATAGAAGGAGTGAGAAATTAGGTACTTTTTTAATTTGACCCTAAATAATCTTACGTTTTGAGTTTGATTTTTTAAAGCCATAGGGAGGCTATTAAAAATGTTTAGTGTCATATAACACGCTCCTTTCGATAGCACAATAGACTTGCCGATGAAGTATGAAAGTCATTGTTGACGAGTATTTATACTATAAACCGTTGAATTAGTTGCTAGTTTTCATGATTACATGGCAGGAAGTTTATTAATGAAGATATAGTTTTTTGAAAATGATCCTACACAATTCCCTAGATTTGGCACCTACTATTATTCTAATTACTCTTTTTGTAGTAGGAATATACTGTTACTATCTGTGCAATTTTCCTTGAAAAATTATTCCAAAACTTATTATCGAGTGGTTGTATGCAAAGTATATTGTTTTTAAGGTAGGCTATTGATATTTACTATCTCTTGAATAGATATGAAGACATTATTACAAAAAAGGCGCTAGTCATTTTTATTGAAATTGAGTTAAGGACACATTTGCTACTATTTCAAATGTTTATAGACTCCAAAAATGACACATGTCAGGTGCAATAGCCACAGGGATAAACACCAGTTGTACGGAAACAGCTAACATGTGTTGTTCTATTTATTTTTATTGTTCTCTTGAAAAAATAGCAATTTTGACAAGGGTTGTTTTTGTAATAATGTCTTCATATAGTAGCAAAATGTGCTGAATTTAATATTAATTTTCCAATTTAATATATTATCGATGTGTAAGCCAAAAAATTTGGTAGTTGTTTTCATTAGGGGCCTAATGTTAATTTTTGTGCTTAAGATTTGTGAGGTTGAATTTGGGCAGGATTTAAATTGGATTATGTTGGTTTTGTTACAATTTGTTGTTGCTTAATCAACTGTCAGAAAACAGGTCTGAACTTCACAAGTGATACCAATAAGGCACCTCTTACGAGGCAACTAGGCCAGGAGTTAATGGGGTAAGATGGCCAGTTCCTTTCCCCTCCATTGCATACATCGCCAATTAGCTACATACTACACTAATCAGACTTCAGATCAGGGTTCAAGCCATATTCGCATTTTTCGCATTTTGCTACTCGACTTCTAAAAATACAACAAACTTTGAATGGAAATGTGCAAAAATGCGACAACCACATTGGACTTCAGAAACGAAGATGGTAATGGAGAAAATGAAATCAGAGATGTGTATGAACTAATCTGAATTTAAATGAAATACTAATGGCATGGGCAATGTTGAAAAAGGTATTGAGCAATATATGTTCAAGAATTGATTTCAAAGAGTTGGTGCAATTCATGTAAGTTAAGTGAACAATTTCTTCTAATTGATTTATATAATTCCATCGCATACTGTAGGGGCTGCCAGACAATAACCACTTTCAAGAAAAGGCTGAACGATTTCTTACGGGCGCAGTCAAATTGAAGTTATAATTGTGATCGAGTTTAATAATTTAATTTAATTTAGGTATGACTATTATTATTATTATTATTATTATTATTATTATTATTATTACATAATTATTTTATTGGTGTTGTGAAAATAAAAAGAATTGTCATTGTATTATATTAATTATATATTATATTGTAATATTGTATTGCTTTGTATTGTATTGTATTGTATTGTATTAATTATATTATATTCATAGCAATGTAATAATTTTCTATCGTACTGGTTGAATGGAAGAGAAGGCCGAATTGCCTTAACTCTGCCAGTTAAAATAAACTTATTATTATTATTATTATTATTATTATTATTATTACTATTATTATAAATTGTGAGCGAGGAGTTACTTGCATGAATCTTGTGAAAACTGGAATTAGAAACCGCCTTTCAGTAAAAGATTTAGCACTCTGCTAACAATAAATCTTGAAGGGTCTACTGGTAAAGAATTTCAATGTTTAGTGTACCCATAAAATAACGTATTTTAATGTGATATAAATTCAGCAGTAATTGATACTTAAATATATCTCGAGTGTGATAAGATGGATTGAAAGTAATAAAACTCCAAGAAACAAATTACATACCTTATAGTTTCTGCATACTTTAATAATGTTATGTTTTTGGTCAATTATTTATAATATTGCACAAGCATTTTGCAATTTGCAAAAATATAATTTTTCATTTGTGCATTTTTGCGACAATTATTTATTTTCTACCTTAAACCCTATTTCGGATGCATACAAACAATATTGTTCTTCCTCTGACACATATCGTCAAGTGAGGTGTACTCCCTGATAATAGATGTACATATCAGTCAGAACCTCAAACAGAGGATTGTTACAATTTAATACGTAATTTATTGGCTGAGAACCAGTCACATATTTTGAGGAGAATTTCCCATGTTGAAGATTGGAATGTGTTGGAGTTATTGGCTGTAATTACTATACTTGTGTCATCTGCAAATAATACGAGATGACCTACATCTTTTGTTAGGAGGAGTCAAGATCATTTATGAACACTATAAAAAGGAATTGATCCATATTGGTGAGATAGAACTCCAGAACTTCCAAAAATAGGCCACAACCGGACTCTTCCACATTCCTTTCCGGGTCTAGTGATGAACACGTTATCTTCTAGATCAGTGTTTCTCAAACTTTTTTGAAGTGGGGACCACTTTTTAAAGTCAGAATAGTTCCGCGGACCACCTTAGTCTTGTTCCCTTCGAAAGCAAATGTATTATTTTCGTGGCATATTTTAATATCAGCATACTTATATTTTAAAATTGAATTAAGGTTCGGTACTTTGGTCCTCTGTTATGAATTCGGGTGGTCCCTGGCTGGGTTACAGGCGCGGCGCCAGATGTGCAGGGAAAAGATGTCGAGAAACACCACGTGTATAGTGTAGTGAAAATATTTTGAGTTCAATCATAAGATTTATGTATTTGCAAATGTTTATTTGCTACAATATGTATAAAATATTAACGTTTTCGCCTTTTCGGCATCATAAGACATGTTAAAACACGTAATCTAGAACTTGAACAAATTAACGAATATACATTGTAATATACATGACAGATAAATTTCATGAGTTTTATGTATTATGTAGTTAAGTTTTTGTAAAAATGAATTCAAACATGTAAATTTGGAAGGACAATTGTGATTGTATATACATATAACTCATGTTAAAAACATACGTGAATGATTAAATGACACGCATTAAATTATTGCCGAGTACGAATATCAGTGATATGAAAGGTTTAAATTGAATTTGTTAATTATAAGTGAAATGGTAATAGCAATAGATTTAAAAGACAAAGTATTATTAATCATCTCTCATTGTTTTATAATACTTTGTCTTTTAAATCTATTGCTATTACCATTTCACTTATAATTAACAAATTCAATTTAAACCTTTCATATCACTGATATTCGTACTCGGCAATAATTTAATGCGTGTCATTTAACTATTCACGTATGTTTGTAACATGAGTTATACATACTAGGTTCAAAAAGTTCCCGGAATTTGCTAGTATCATAGAAACAACGTACCTTAAACACTATTCTACAGCATTCCCTTCAAAATAGTTGCCTTCCGCAACAACACACTTTTGCCAACGCGTGTAGAGTTCCTGGAAGCAGGCCTGGAAGCCATTTTGTGAAATCCGTCTTAGTGCTCTCGTCGCGTTTGCGATAACCTCTTCAGCATTGAATCTCCGTCCTTTCAGATGACTTTTCAGACGGGGAAACAGAAAGTAATCAGGTGGTGAGAGATCAGGAGAGTATGGTGGGTGATCCAAAGCAATTATGTTGTGCCTGGCAAGAAAATTCTTTACAATAATTGCGCGATGAGCAGGTGCATTGTCATGCATAAGGAACCAGTTGTTTTCTACCCACTTTTCTGGACGTTTCCTTCTCACTGCGTCCCGGAGGCGACGGAGGATTTCTACGTACAATTCTTTCGTTACAGTATGACCTTCTGGAATGAACTCATGGTGGATGAGACCCTGAGAGTCGAAGAAAACTTCCAACATAACTTGCCTTTGGAAGTGTCCCTAGGAAACTTTTGCTTCCGAGGAGATGTTTTCGATTTCCACTCAGATGACTGTCGTTTAGGGACTGGGTCGTACAAGTAGCACCAAGTTTCATCACCAGCAATAATTTTGTTTAAGAAATCACCATCTTCATCAGCCATACTGATCATGTCCCTGCAAGAGTCATTCTTGTTTCTTTCTGTTCTGCCGACAACATTTTCGGAACTAACTTCTGAGACACGTAATGCATGTTGAGATGCTTGTGAAGAACATTGTGTACACTTCCGACCGATATTCCGACCTCTGCTGCTATCTCTTTTATGGTTTTACGTCGGTCATCCCTCACAACATTACGCACACGCTGAGCGATTGCTTCATTTGTTGCAGTTGTTGGTCGGCCGCTGAGTACGTCGCCTTTGATGCTATCGCGGCCACCAGAAAAGCGTTTATGCCAGGCATACACTTGAGTTTTTTTCATTGCTGCTTCGCCATATGCTTCTTCCAACAATCTTAATGTCTCTGCAGGAGTTTTGTGTAACAAAACACAGAACTTGATGTTTGTACGTTGCTCTGTGGACATAATTACAAAATGCGACGAACAAACAAAACACTATGATAAACAATTGCCTACAACTCAAAACGAACAAGCGCCATTATCAACAAACTTTAAGGAAATGACATCATGAATATTAGCAACAAAACAAATGTATAATATCCCTTGTTATATATTAATACGAAAAATGGTAGTAAAATTCCGGGAACTTTTTGAACCCAGTAGTATGTACAGACGTGGACAAATTATTAGCAAAATTGGAGATTTTTATTATATATTTTTACAAAATATGATTCTTCAATTTAGACTACAGTTGACATCTTTGCGCATCTCCAAATTATTAGAAAAATTGAAGATTTGTATTGTATATTTTTACAAAATTTGAGTCTCCAATTTAGACTACAATTGATATTTTTGCATATTTACAAATTAACAAAAGTGAAGATTTTTCTTGTGTATTTTTTACAAAATTCGACTCTTCAATTTGGACTACATGCGACATTTTGGATAATTCTAAATTATTAGCAAAACTGAAGATTTTTATTATATATTTTTACAAAATTTGACTCTTCACTTTAGACTGCGGTTGACATTTTTGCATATTTACAAATTATTAGCAAAATTGAAGATTTTATTATATATTTTTTTACAAAATTTGACTCTTCAATTTAGAATAGCCTACATTTGACATTTTTGCACATTTCTATCTACTGTAATGCTAGAAATATGCAAAATTGTCAACTGTAGTCTAAATTGAGAAGTCAAATTTTGTAAATAGAATTATCATAAAAATCGTCAATTTTGTTAATAATTTGTCCACGTCTGTATATACAATCACAATTGTCCTTCCAAATTTACATGTTTGAATTCATTTTTACAAAAGCTTTTACTTAACTACATAATACACAAAACTCACGAAATTTATATGTCATGTATATTACAACGTATATGCGTTAATTTGTTCAAGTTCTAGATTACGTGTTTTAACATGTCTTATGATGCCGAAAAGGCGAAAACGTTAATATTTTATACATTATGTAGCAAATAAACATTTGCAAATAGATAAATCTTATGGTTGAACTCAAAATATTTTCACTATATTATATTAGATTTATCTGAATACAAAATGAATTGCAAAATAGTTGTATAGTGCTTTAAATCCCTCTTTTGTTGCTGAGAGTAGAGTGGGAAGTCGATAGACGGGTAGGGTAATAAATTTCATAAAATGTCTATGCTGGGAGAAAAAGTGAAATTCGATTGCCATGTGTCATTTCCAAACTCTGAGATTTTCAGCTATAATGTGATACGCAATTCGATTGAATTTTATTTTTTCTTCTGTCTTTTTGAAGGACCAGAAGGGCAGACCTCGAGGACCAGAGGTGGTCCGCGGACCATAGTTTGAGAAACGCTGTTCTAGATCAACCGAGGACGACTGTGAAAACGCTGTTCAAAGAAATACTGACCATAAAGCCTTGATTCTCTGTTAGCTTTCCATTGCTTCTATTAACTGGATACCTAATTTCTGAGATGATATGACATCCCTGGAGTTACGGACAGTAATTGTTTCCGGACAGTTCCCATATAATTAGTTAATTTAGACGCAGTGAATTGCAGGTCACGCAGTGACATAGCAGTTAAAACAGTGAAGTCGGAAGTCATGGAGGACAAATCTCATTTGCTTGTTTCTGTATGAATTGTGTTTTGTAACAAAGAAAGGTGAAGCAAGGTTACAGAAAATTACTTGACTTGTGTAAATAGGTCTAGTCTGATTATTTAATTAACAGTTTCAGAGCGAGGGGCACCGAATTTGACACCCGTGATGTGAATAGAAGCTGTAACGTTTAAATTTTCTTTGAGTACGGTACTTAGATTTCCAGCGAAGAAGCGATTGTACGAATTTCTGAGATCGTCTGTATAAACCTACATTTTTTTCTTCCCAAAAGAGATTATATTTCATCCGCATAGACAAGAAGCTGATGTAAGCCGTTCAATTCCAAACACGGTCTGTTATCCTGGACTTTCCTATTGGCATATTCTAGAGCGAAGTTAAAAAGTGAAGGTGATAGTAGCTGAGATATATAACAAAATTAATTTCACTAAACCTTTGCAGACCAATTGTGTGCTTCCTCCCCTTAAAAGTGTTTACGGGCTATTCCATATGAAATCGATCAGTAAAAAACCTCGCATTTTTTATATTCTATTTTTTTCCCCTATTTATACAAAGTGCTGAGGAGAGTGCATTTTCAAAAATGCGTATTTTATAAAAACAAGCCTCTTTCAGCGCTCAGAACTCTGGAACCATTTACTGCAGAACATTGAACGGGAGCTTATTTTGAAGCTGACATTTGGTAGATTATGTCAAGAAGTAATCCTTATTTTTATTGTACACAGAGAGACAGATAATCTGATTTTACTTACTCTTATGCTTTTTGCTTATTTATAGAAATGTAAAAAAATATTGAGAAATATTGAATTATTAAGAGGGATTCGGCATTGTTTGCTTAGTGGTACGGCAATAAGTTTCGAGGGTATTAAATTATTTTGACACGCCTGGACTTCAACGGCCCAGTACCGCACGCACTGGCCGAGAGCTGAAGATAAGCGAGCGTTGGGCTTCATTTTACTCCTGTGTTTATGAAAACTTGTGATAAAGCTAGCCCAGCTATGCGCTACTAGACGAAACATTACGTGTTTGTCTCCTGGTCTTGTCTCGGCTAGCTTCCACCTCACAGTCAACTGGTTAGTTCACGCGCATATTATTTATTTTCTTTATTTTATATTTTCAATACTTTCTTATCAACATACATCAGTAAAAAATATGTGTTTATTTGTACTTTCAATGCGGAATCTAACTATATATTTTTAAAATATTTTTTTTCCTAGGCAAAGACGTCTTAATGAGGACGAATCTAAATTTATCCATTTCCAAAGTAAGAAAATCTGTTTACATGTCAATATAAACTTTAACTTCTCAGCATCGAAATAAACCATGATTTTGATCATTGGGTGAAAGGGTTTCGGAGCCACAACAGTTTAAAGTTGGTAATTTTATGAAAATACGATAAATTTAAATATTTTAAATTTAAACACTATGAGGACGGACACTGGAAAGTTTTCTTTTCTCAATCGTACTATCAGGGACTGGAATGATTTACCTGCAGACTTACTAAAGGCTTTACCAACAACCAAAAATGTATTTAAAAATAGGCTTAAGGACCTTACTAATAGACGGTAATTATACACAGTAGTTAAAGGGTGTAAGTGATATGTTGTTATTGAAGTGTTGTATCAGTGAAGAATTATGTTGTGTCAGTGAAGTGTGTTGTATCAGTGAAGAAGTATGTCGTGTCAGTGAAGTGTGCTGTGTAAGTGAAACGTGTTCCTGTCAGTGAAGCTTTATAGTTTATAGTGGCAGTGCATAGTATTTGAACAGTGAAATGTTTTTGAAGTGTTAGTGAAATCAGGATAGAATCAGTGAAATGTGTCGTAGTTCCAGTGCAGTGAGTGAGTTGACAGCGAAATGAGTGTAATTTGAAATTTACTTGTGCAGATATGAACATATCATACTCGTGGGTTTTAGTTCGATCTTAGTTTTAAGATACAAATTAGATTTATTTCAAATGTTATTTTAAGTGATCGTTTCATTTAATTTAGTATATTCCCTGTTGTTGTTATTGTTATTATTATTATTAATTATATTTTTAATTAATAAGTTTATTATTGTCATTATAGAGTGTAATTAGTTACCACTGCAGTGTTAATAAATACATACATACATAAAGTTCTGATGCCTCAAACTTTGCACAAAGCATTCTATCACAGTTCTCTACGTACAGAAAAAGTTTCATTGTATTTAGAAATTGTAAGGTCAATTTTCTCTATAGTTCGGTCGATTTGAGTTGGAATAGCTCTTACGTTGTAGATTTTCTTCTATTTAGCGTTTTCCCTAGTAGTTTTATTCCACTTCTTTTCCATTAGAGTCGTAAACTCGTATTTGAATGACCTGTGTAGTTCATGAGAGGTGTTCAGCGAAGGATTGCCGATTTTATTATGTTTGGGACTTTAGGCGTTGTTATGACTACACGAGCCTTTGTCGTTAACTGGATGCTGCAGAATTAATCTCTGCTCCCTCCGCTCATTATCGTCACAGCGCAGCGCCTCGTTGCTGACCTGTCTATCAACAGGATGCATTGTTGGAGCTGGGCAGCGTCTCCTGCTAATTTTAACGAGGGATTCATTCAGTCAATGCTGCCATATTGCCATAGCCTGTCATCCCGATAATTGCGTTACATTCAGCCAAAAACCCCGAGCTGTAGGCTACGTCGCGCCGGCATTAAAACATTTGATTGCTTATTGATGTCCACGCACGTTCCCTCTCTCAGATTGTGTTCATTTCATCCACTTGTTTATAGCTAGAAAAGGGTTTTCAAGGTCTGTAGTAATCTGTACACACGTGGAAGTTTTAACCGTGTTAAAGGCTCCAAATTGAAAATGATTAAACATTTTTCACTCTTTTCCTCCAAGCTAAAACTGTGAATAATTATATAAAAAAAAGCAGTGACAGTCATTGAACTGTCCACTGGATGTATACAATAGCTATCTTACTAATAAACCGTGTATAATATATATAATTTGAACAGATTTTATTAAATAATCCCTCATTTTGAAGCTTGGAACTGAAAGTTTAAAAAAACATAGTTTTCAGTGAAATTTCAATTTTTCAACATAATTTTCCTATTTTCCAAAATCCATCTGTCGTCAGTTTTGAGAACTAGCTAATTGCATTTCAGAATAAAACAAAACACACACTACAGTAAACAATATTACACGAAGGCTATGATCTGCAAGAATGCTGACATATTTAGAGCTCAAATTAAATTGGTTATTAAAAATGTAACTTACTAAAAATAATTTACAGGTTGGATTCTGTGGTGTGTAATTTTCTGGGTACACCTGTGTATTGGATATTAAAAACTACAAAACTTGAGGTGGTTTGATGACATTATTACTATTAGAAATGAAATATTATTGTAGTTTTATACATATTAATGCTATATTGATGATATGAAAGTGAAACGTTTTGGGGTTATATAAGTTGATGTAGAGAATATCTTAAATGAGATCTTCATTTCTATAATTTACTGAGTGGTGGCTATTATTTATACATAAAACTACAAAACGTACCTAAGATAGTAATATTGTTATTAAAAATCAAATATTTTTGTAGTTATTAATCAAATGGGGTTGGGTCTTTTTCATATTCTTAATGGCGGTGTGGTGTAGATATTTATATGCGTCATTCTCTTCAGTATTGGCTCGATAGAGCGCAAAAATTACAATTCGTAAGGAAAGACCAAACGGTATTACTTACTGATAAAATAAGAGGCCTACAAAATCATGTAGTCTCCCGATCATTTCAGCAAGATCTCTTAGCAGGATAAAATGATTTTACCCTCTACAGTTTAAGCTCTACTTGCAGCAGCTATACCAAGATGCTATGTCTATTGTTCGAAAGCATAGCAAACCTGACTTTTTTAACTTTCACGTACAATCCACAATGACCTGAAATAGCTATTGCTTTGCTTCCACATGAAAAACCTAATGATCGTCCTGACATTGTTACTTGGGTCTTCGCATTGAAACTCAAAAACTGAAGTTGGATAGATTCAAGAAAAATTATTTGGCATAAAAAACCATTCAGAGGGAGTATGTTTCATTATTACGGAAGCAAATAACTTTCAGAATGTCTTGTATTCTTCATTGAAAATAAATCTGAAAAATGTTTATTTGAACGTCTAATTAACTTAGTTTGCAGCATTTGCTGCACAAGCCACTATACTGTTTTCGCTGTAAGAAAAATCCTAATGTAAACATAAGCACGTGGCTGTCATATCCGTGATTGGCTCGCAGTCAAAACACTCACACGACACAGGAAAATATAGTTCGTATTTGGAAACCATAATCTTGTATTATTTGACAGTAAACAAATTTAATTCTAGTTGTCAAATACGATGAAACATATAACTTCACTCATATGTAAAACGATATGTAAAAGAAAAGCTACTTTTATATTTTGTTATGCACTATGAACGCGGATGAATACCAATAGTAATACCGAGGTAGTCTGTTCTTGTAACAAGCTGGCGTCACTTGAGCTTCTAGTTGTTCACGTAAGTACGTGGTACTGTAGTATGGCTTCTGCAACCTCAACTGTCCATTGTGAAGACATAAGACTTAAAAATAATTTAATTGCAATAATTATAAAGTAAATGTTTCCTAAGCAAACGAATGCATAGTAGTGAGGTTAGGTCTACTTGACGAGTAACGGGAAATGTTTAACATGAAACAGAATGTACAACAGTAGGCGGGAACACGTACTGAGAATCTATGGCGCCAAACAGCGGCCAATGAAGCCTCACTTCAGTCACGTGCTATTGTTTACATTAGGATTTTTCTTACAGCGAAAAGATTATAGTTTCTATATAACTCTTATGGATAGTTGAGACAGAAAACGTTACCAATAAACAGAGCCTGCGTTTGGTTACTTTGAATTCAAGTTACATGTATAGTGAGGGTCACGTAAGAACAGTTGTCTTGTCAGTGTTGCCAACTGTTACCAAATATCACCATATGAAGTAAAATCACAATCCTACGTATTGAATGACTTCTATAGTTACCGTACTTTATCTTTATGTTGGAAGGTTATTCTGAATAATTCAGTAATTTGTAACGTATTTTCGTAGGCAAACTATACGAGAAAGGGATCAACATGTTAGGTATTTTGTCTGGTAATATGAAATTCATTCGTTTGAGTAAACAATTGATTCACGAGACTCAACTTAAAAAATGTATTTTGTTTGACTACGTGAAATTATTAGTACCAACTCCAAAAAGGAATACCACCATGAAATGTATGCTTAAGAATACTTACTCGTAATAATTTTGCTATTCTACTTATGAATGCTGTCTCTGTGAGCATAATTCCTTGTTCATTATCTTCTTTCCGTTAAATCTTAAAGGAATATAGGCGAATCCAGAAATGCATATAGAGTATTAGTTGGGAGACCGGAGGGAAAAATACCTTTGGGGAAGCCGAGACGTAGATGGGAGGATAATATTAAAATGGATTTGAGGGAGGTGGGATATGATGATAGAGAGTGGATTAATCTTGCACTGGATAGAGACCGATGGCGGCCTTGTGTAAGGGCGGCAATGAACCTGCGGGTTCCTTAAAAGCCATTTGTAAGTAAGTAAACCGTACGTAGTATATCTATTGGTAAGTAATTTCGTAACTGAACAAAGTAATATAATTCTACGTAATTTGTTACAAAGGTAGTTGATTTATTTATCCCATTTTAGATGTTTATCAATAATGCTTTCTAAATATTTGTCTGAAGATTCATTTATAATTGCACAATTACAGCAAATTGAGGAACAACCAGAAGTGTTCAGTTAAATGTTCAGGGGAGAATTAGGTAATTTATGAGATTTACTAGTTAACGAAATTCTATCTGATGCTTTTCCAATTCACTGCGGGCTAAAGCAGGGAGATGCACTATCACCTTTACTTTTTAACATTGCTCTAGAGTATGCCATTAGGAAAGTTCAGGATAACAGGCAGGGTTTGGAATTGAACGGGTTACATCAGCTTCTTGTCTATGCGGATAACGTGTTAGGAGAAAATCCACAAACAATTAGGGAAAACGCGGACATTCTTGTTGAAGCAAGTAGAGCGATAGGGTTGGAAGTAAATCCCGAAAAGAATAAGTATATGATTATGTCTCGTGACCAGAATATTGTACGAAATGGAACTATAAAAATTGGAGATTTATCCTTCGAAGAGGTGGAAAAATTCAGATATCTTGGAGCAACAGTAACAAATATAAATGACACTCGGGAGGAAATTAAACGCAGAATAAATATGGGAAATGCTTGTTATTATTCGGTTGAGAAGCTTTTGTCATCTAGTCTTCTGTCAAAAAGTCTGAAAGTTAGAATTTATAAAACAGTTACATTACCGGTTGTTCTGTATGGTTGTGAAACTTGGACTCTCATTTTGAGAGAGGAACAAAGATTAAGGGTGTTTGAGAATAAGGTTCTTAGGAAAATATTTGGGGCTGAGAGGGATGAAGTTACAGGAGAATGGAGAAAGTTACACAACGCAGAGATGCACGCATTGTATACTTCACCTGACATAATTAGGAACATAAAATCCAGACGTTTGAGATGGGCAGGACATGTAGCACGTATGGGTGAATCCAGAAATGCATATAGAGTGTTAGTTGGGAGGCCGGAGGGAAAAAGACCTTTGGGGAGGCCGAGACGTAGATGGGAAGATAATATTAAAATGGATTTGAGGGAGGTAGTATATGATGGTAGAGACTGGATTAATCTTGCACAGGATAGGGACCAATGGCGGGCTTATGTGAGGGCGGCAATGAACCTACGGGTTCCTTAAAAGCCAGTAAGTAAGTACTAGTTAACGAAAAAGGAATAACTGTAGTTTTTAGCAATGTTAAAAGAAAGAACATTCGAATCAAACTTGGCACATTAGATAGCGTGAGATTTTGACAATTCGAGTGCTCTTTATGAAATCAAGTGACTTAATTCTGAGCTGATTTATGTTTACTGAGGGTAAAGGCTGATTCAGTACATAAAAATGTTCGGAATATGTATGATAAGAACTTTCTTGTGTTAAATATTAAGGTACCTTTTTAACATGTTTCGACCTATTTTCGGTCATCTTCGGAACTGGTCGTAGTTGGTCTTGGCGCCTCTTGTTTCCTCTGTGGGTGCGTTCGTAGTGTAGAGTCAAAGAGTGTGTGTGTTCAAAAATTGAGTTTTGTGTTGAGAATTTCGTTGGGGTATGTTTTCGTGTGTCTGTATATTTCATATTGTTCTAGTGTGTTTAGTTTCTGGCTTTTTGGTTGGATGTGTAGTATTTCCATGTCTGTGTTGATGTCTCTGTAGTTGTGGTTAGCATTTGTAATGTGTTCTGCAAATGTGGAGGTGTTTTGTAATTTTGTTATGGCTGTGATGTGTTCTTTGTAACGTGTTTGAAATGATCTGCCTGTCTGTCCTATGTAGAAGTTGTTGCAGGTGTTACATTTGAGTTTGTATACGCCTGTGTGGTTATATTTGTTTGTTTGTGTGTTGAGATGTTTTTGTAGAGTGTTATTTGTTCTGTATGCGATGTTGTAGTTTAATTTCTTGAATGAGGTTGCAATTTTATGTGTGTTTTTGTCTTCGTATGTTAATGTGATATATTTTTTGTGTTCTTGTGTTTGTGTTGTATTCTTCTGTTTTTTTTTTTTGTTTTGTTTTGTCTTACGTATTATGTTGTCTATATAACAAAATTACAAAACACCTCCACATATGCAGAACACATCACAAATGCCAACCACACCTACAGAGACATCAACACAGACATGGAAATAATGCACATCCAACCAAAAAGCCAGAAACTCAACACACTAGAACAATATGAAATATACAGACACACGAAAACACACCCCAACGATATTCTCAACACACAACTCAATTTCAAAACACATACACTCTTTGACTCTACAGTACGAACGCACCCACACAGGAAACAAGAGGCGCCAAGACCAATAACGACCAGTTCCGAAGATGACCGAAAATAGTCGAAACATGTTAACAAGGTACCTTAATATTTAACACAAAGTTCTCATCATACATATTCCGAAGTGATGCGGTGTTAAAAGTTGTGTAACCATGATGTATAAAAATGTTTCTGGCGTAATAGTTCAATAATGGACACTTTACTTTGTTCCCTTCCATTCTTTTAAATCTTTGAGTATGTCGGGAATAGAACCCAGATCCGCTGGAACTGTGACTAGATACGTTACACCTTGAGCTACGGCAAAGGACATGTAGTGTTCATTTTTGTATTTAATATTACCTGGACACTTATCAGCTATCGGCAGATATGACTAATAACGTGAAAATGAAACGAAAAATTGCTTAATTTTCTGTTTATTTTGCCTTTCACTAAGCGTCCCTCATCAGTGCCGAGCGGTGCATGACTCTTTGTTTTCGTTAAATAAATAAGTGAATAATCATGTCTTACTTGTCTATGAAAGTACAGTAAATTAATTATTTATTTAAGAGTCATGTCAGCCTTCAGGAACTGTTTCAAAACTAATGATTAAAGAAGGCAATATGAATACATTAAAATAAAGTGAGTGCCTATTAAATGACGCATATGTTCATATAAATTATATGTTACTCATAAATTAAAGTATAGACAATTTTAAATACGTGTCTGTCAAATTAATCACAATCACATCATTAGAGATATATTTTTTGCAAAGTCTCAACATTTCAATTGGTGGAATTTCATATTTGTTCTAATATCTATTGCACGAGTAACACACAACACAGTAGCTAACAGTGTCACCAGTCTAGTATATACAGTCACGAAGCTTGAGTTGCGAGGGTGCTAGAAACAATAGACTGTGCCGGGACTATTTCGCATTGTCTATAATGAGGCGATAGCAGCGATCCTAGTGGTTAGCAACTATCTATGGATGCATATTTACTACGAATTGAGCTTCGTGACTGTATATACTAGACTGTGTTGTCATTCTTAACAGTGTAAAACTATAAGGCTGTACTACAACAGTTATCCATAAGCTTTTTAATATTGCCGGGAGAAACTTCAAATTTAAAATCCTTTACTTCTAACCGGAAACAGACAGATCGAACTAATCAACATATATTTACTCTGAACCAAACTTATTAAGGACATAGGCCTACAGTATATTGGGTATTAAATTCATTAAATTATACAGGGTGATTCACGAGGATTTACCGCCGCTTACAGTTCTTATTTCAGAAGACATTCCGCTTTTATAATATTAAATGTGATGCTTTTAAAGAGATAAATATCAGGAAGAGAAAAGTTACGGAATCTGAAGCGGATCCCGTAATAGTAATACGCGTTACAAGAGCGGTATGTTAAAGTTTTCATGTTCGAGGAAAAGTTTGAAAAAGCGAAACGTAGTTGAGCTATTTTAATTTCCGAGAATTGAAAGAAAACATACCGCTCGTGTATCGTACATTATTTTGTGCGAAGATCGTTTATTACATACCTGAAAGAGGAATTTCTAATTAGTTGCAATGAAATCTCCATCTGGGTTTCTGTTCAATGACGGCAAATTTGCAAAACAAAAATATCTATCTTCAAAGTTGTTGCTTTAAAATGTTTTCTGTGTTTACTATACTCCAGCAGGCCGTGATATAGGCTACGTTTGTTTTTTTTTTTTCCCCCAGTCTATGATGAGTCTGGAATCTTGTTGATTTTTTCATGGCTTCCTTAATGTTACTTGCATCGCGAATGCAGTAACTTTAGTGGAGTTGTAGAGTTTACTTAATATTTGCAAATATTTAAAAACAATAATTAACAGTGCAATTCAGGTGAAATTGCAGTGGTAAGTTTCCAATTTATAATTATTACTATATTGAACGTCTCTAAAAATGATATGTTAAAAGCCTAAAGCAGTAAAATCAATATGTCACTTAAGCGGTAAGAAGAGGGAAATTGTTATGTGTGTTAGGTTGGGAATACTGAATGTGGAATTTGAGACTTTCCGCGGATTAGTTTTGTGCGGAAACCAAGCAAATACGCACGATCTCGTACAAAATGTATTTACTCCACAGCCCTGATTTTAACTTAATTCTTAGGCTCCTAGTTTTTGAAGTTGCAAGATTGAGGAAATTAAATACCCCTTTAGATTGATCATGTAAAGCGATCGTAAAATCAAGTTACCATGGTTACTCAACAAATTTAATGTGAAATCACATTTATGACTTCTTTTGTTTGGCATAACGACCTGCAATCTTTTTAGTATAATTATTATTATTGCATACCTGAAGTTTCCAACGCTTGCCAAGCATTTTTTAAACGTCTGTCGTAATTAGTTCAGGCGGAGTACTACAAAGCGGTCGAAATAACGGGAAATATCTCTGCTATGCTGGCAGTAGTACTCTGTTGCCCACACATTCAACCTGTTGAATGATGCGTAAAAACGGAGGGTCTTGTTCGTGTATCGGGTAGGGTTCATTGATTCTCGCTCTTGAAGAGATCATGAATTATTTTTCATCGAGTGATACATGTACACTGCAGTTAGGATGTAGTTTTTATGTCGCGTAGAAAATGATCGTATTATTATTATTATTATTATTATTATTATTATTATTATTATTATTATTATTATTATCATTATCATTATCATCATCCCTTACAATGATAGAGTAAAAAATCTGGAATTTATGTGGACAAAAACTTAAGTTGGAATACTCAAATCACACACACATGTAAAATATTTTTTATGAAAATTCACACACTAAAAAGAATCCGAAATTTCCTTCCGTTGGTTCTCAAGAAGAATTTAATGCAGTCGCTCTTGATGCCTCATTTTGATTACTGTGACACTCTCTACACTGACCTTAACATGAGACTGACAGACTACAGCGTGTTCATAATGCATGTGTTCGATTTATTTGCAACGTCCGTAGATCTGACCGTATCACACCTTCACTAAATATGCTGTCCTGGGACCGTATCAAAGAGCGAAGAACTATTCACTCTCTCACTTTACTCTTCAATATTCTTCAGAACTCTAACCCTAGCTACTTAGCTTCTCGTTTTCAACATTTGTCCTCATATCACGAAATAGATACTCGCTCACAACACCGTATCACACTCTCCATTCCTAAACACAGAACATCCTCCTACTCTTCATCTTTCACCATCTCTGCAGCTCATCTCTGGAACTCTCTACCACAACATGTCAGAGACTGTCGCACGTTATCTATTTTCAAAAATAAACTAAAATTGCACTTTTTCAATTCAGATTCCTTTCAATTATAAGTCCTTTTCTCTGCGATAGTTTTGTAAAAAAATAGATATTTCTTTTCCTTCCTTTCCCCCTTTTTTGTTGTCTTTTTATTGTGGATTTTATTTAATTTTCGCATTTTTTATATTTTATTGTTATTTTATTGCGTTCCATTTGTTGTATTCTTCCTTACGTTTTCCCTATTAACTATTTGTACTAACTGAGTTGCTTTTATTATATTCCAATCTTTAGATTAGTGTTTTACTTTCTTTTTTTTTCTATTATGGTATTATTTTTATGTTGTTTAGTGTCGATTTTGTTATGCTATTATATTTTTTTGTAATATGTTAGTATTCTGTTCTTCAGCTTTTTGTTAAATTTTAACTGCTTGTACACTCTGTGACCTGGTAGAGTGTAAGAGAAGGCCCTATGACCTTAACTCTGCCAGTAAATAAATTTATTTTTATTATTATTATCATCATCATCATACAGTATTAATTCTTGGTGAAGTCATTGGTTACAGGGCGTGATAACACAAACTGACACACTGAATAGAGATTAAGCAAAAATTCTTTTTTAATCTTTTGAAAAGAAGGTTCTACTTAGTTTCACAATGGATATTCTTTCCTATATCAATTTATTTCAGGAATGCCAGCATCATCGCCGTTTCCACGATCGTCATCACATTCTACCTTATATTTCGGCCCTGATCACATATACAGGGTGGAAGTGAAATAGCCTTGCAGATTTTCATGGCGAATAGCTCGTTGTATGTAACAAAAAACTATATCATATTGGTGGAAAGTTCCAGAAAAAAAATGATTTGTAAATGTGTGTGATGACGCTAATAGTAATGACCAAACATCGGATTCTAGGGCAAATGCCTATTTTGTTTCTTTAGGAGAAAAGTAAAAATAATTATTAATATTTGTGTGTCATGGAAATTGAAAGGTATTCAAAGAGTTTTATAGTGCCCTAAAATGCCCTAAAACGGTTATTAGAGCCTAATTTGTTAATATTCGCCTAAAAATGCCTAACTCACTGTAAAGTTTCGCATTTTACTCTTACTTTTTATAATTTATACATGCATTCACTGCGAAATTTAAGGCATTTAAAAAGTGGAAAGTTTGCTTCACACCGGCCATGAAACCATTGATAAAGGAAACAAAATGTTTTGAATCTCACGACACTCGCAATAGATTTCACCGAATTTAACATGTTTGGAGGCATAAATGCCGACAAAGAACCAACCTTAGTTTTGAAGCAGGCAACAATCACAACATGTGCTGCTACCGATTCAGAGATATACTATACTATAAAAATGACTGTTTTCGGTCTGAAACCGATTAGCTGTACTGCCCTTCAGAGTGTCATAAAATCACAATTTTTGGAGAAAAGGTGTTTTTGAAATATTTACGAAAAGTCGTAAAACTGCGAATTAGTAGGGTAAACCGTTACAAAATATTTAAAAGAATGGCCCTCCTAGTGTTAACACTACCAGGAAATGCAACAATAAGTGGAACTTTGTATTTTTGTCCAATTGAATCTCAATAACAACGGTTCATTTGAATGCTCGTTAACAGTTGCTCTTTCCCTCACCTTATTTGTGTTGAGAAGTTTTGAGCGGTAGGACGTTTTCCTGTGAAGTTTAACGCGATAATGCCGAAAAATATAAGTGCAAAATCTACATTGATCCGGCAATGGCTAACAGAATATTCAGAATTCACTTATGATGGAAAAATAATATTCTGCAAGATTTGTAGCAAACACGTATGTAACAATAGTTTAAATATATAAATTCTATTAATTTTAATGAGTAGGCCTATAATATTTATACATTGACTGAGCTATCCTGAGGTATAATTCTTTTTAAGACCACTACACTTTAACCTTTTAAATTCCGATAGTTAAAGTATTTGCAGGTCATTAAAATTTTGATTGTTCGAACCCACTAACTTTGTGATAGAAATACGGCAATACAACAATTAGGATTTTATTTTAATTCAGTTTACTTTACATTTTTATATTTCGCAAGAAAAGAAGTGCCACCCAAAGCAGCATGTGCAAGGAGCGGCTCATAAGGCTAAAGCTCAGCAGAAAAATCAACTGCAACAAACTTTACTAACACAGCCTACTTCATCCAATCTCAGCAGCAATTTCTATGCTGATTTAACCAGAGCGTTTGTTGCTGCTAACATTCCCTGGAATGCAATTGAAAATCCGGTTTTAAGACAGTTTTTACAAAAATACTGCAAACAAAATATCCCATCTGAGTCGACCCTAAGAAAAAATTACTTAGACAGAATATACAATGAAACTTTAGCTTCCATTCGGGAGGATATAGGTGATTATTACATATGGGTCTCTGTGGATGAAACCATATGGGTCTCTGTGGATGAAACCTCAGATCCTATGAATAGGTATATAGCCTAGCAAATATGGTAGTAGGAAAACTTAGTCCTGATGGACCTTCGATTCCACACCTCGTATGTGTTAAGGAACTTTCGAAAGTGAATAGCCAAGCCATTGCTTATTTTGTAAATAAAGGCCTACAGTCTTTATACTCAGGTAATACAGACGATTCTAAAGTTCTGTTGTATTGTACTGATGCTGCCTCATACATGGTTGCTGCAGCTTCACTTCTTAAAACATTTTATCCTAACCTCACGCATGTAACCTGTCTAGCACATGGCCTTCACAGGGTTTCTGAAACAATCCGGAATGAATTTCCTCTTGTCAATTCGTTTATTTCTAACACAAAAAAAAATGTTCTTGTAAAGCCCCATCCAGGATTTCAATATTCAGAGAGAACTTTCCAGATATCCCACTCCCACCTCAGCCGGTTGTTACACGATGGGGAACCTGGATTCAGTCAGTGGTGTATTATTCTAAGTATTTTAAAGAAGTGGTGACAGTTATTGATAAATTACCTGAAACTGATAGTGCAGCGTGTGTGAAAGCAGTGAAAGATTGTCTGAATGACTCACGAGTGAAAAACGATATTGCCTACATAACATCAAACTTTTCTTTCATACCTGCAAGCATTGAACAATTAGAACGTGAAAAACAATCTCTTTGTAGCCAAATAGCAATAGTAAAGGAAGCTCAAGTGAACATACATTCTGCTTTGGGCGAAACTGGGAAAAAAGTTAAAAATAAGTGGGACAACGTATTAAATAAGAATGTAGGATTTTCATTGTTGGAAAAAGTATCAAGAGTGATATCGGGGGAAAGTGTAAATGTTCCAGTAAGTATTGATGTTTCTATTGTACCTAATTTAAAATTTGCGCCTCTCACATCAGTTTCGGTTGAAAGAAGTTTTTCTGCTTTCAAAATGATTCTCAGTGACAAAAGACAAAGGTTAACTGTGGAGAATTTAGAAAAAATTCTGGTGGTGTACTGTGCAGATAATTATAATAAAGTCTGAGCATGGAACTGAATGAAAATGAGTAATCTTGATATCAATAATCATTATTTCATTAGTTTCAATATATTAAATTTGTGCAGCTCTGTTTATAAATATAATATAGTATTCTTTTTTAATGTTTAAACATACTTTTTTGTGCGTATTTTAGTGTATAACTAAAAATTTCAGTGAAAGAAATAAGTATGATACCTTAATGTGCCTAAAATGCCTATTTTCATTAAAATAGAGCCTAATTTTACAAATTTTGAGCTTATTTTAGGCGCCTAAAACTGCAATTTTAGTGCCTAAAAATCCGATGTCTAGTAATGACAACATTACGGACGTCAGAAATAAGTGTAATCTGCTTGAATGTCGTGATTCTCCGCTACAAATTACCCTCAGACTCGCCAGAATTTAAACCCGGTATTGTATTGTATTTATTAACATTCCATGGTATTCATACATTGCTTTACAGCTAGAATAAGGAACAAGTCAAAAAACTTAATACTATTATAAAGTCTTAATTTATAGTCACAGTCTAGATGAAATATATACAGACGAGATTTACAATATAGTCTACTAGTACAACACAAAGTTTTAGTATCAATTTCAGGAAGTGTTATTGAATGTCATGAATTCACCTACAGAATAGAAGGCGTTATAAATTAGGCACTTCTTCAATTTGGCCCTAAATAATCTTATGTTTTGAGTTTCATTTTTTATATCGATAGGGAGGCTATTAAAAATTTTTATTGCCATATAACGCTAGCACGATAGACTTGCCGATGGAGTATGAAAGTAATTTTTTGACGTATGTTTATGCTATGAACTGTTGAATTAGTTACAAAGTTTTCACGATTACATACGAGGAAGATTATTAATGAAAAAAATATACTGACAAGCCATGGGCATTATTTGTAGTGTTTTGAAAATAGTCCTACACGATTCCCTAAATTTGGCACCTACTATTATTCTAATTACTCTTTTTTGTAATAGAAATATATTGTTACTATCTGTGGAATTTCCCCAGAATATTATTCCAAAACTCATTACCGAGTGGATGTATGCAAAGTATATTGTTTTTAAGGTATTGATATTTACTATCTTTTGCATAGATCTAATAGCAAAACAAGCTGAATTTAGTTTGGGGGTAATTTCTTTAATACGATTTTTCCAATTTAACACATTATCGATTTTTAAGCCAAGAAATATGCGACCGACTCTGCAGCATTTCACTTAGCTGTGAGCTGCTGTATTCCCCACTTCAAAACCCTTCAATAAGAGATGTAGCCTCACTTGGGATGTTTATTCGAGAGTGAGATTCTTAACTAGAGCGTAGGTTTGATTAAGTGCACGAGCCATGAGATCCGATAATGCGGGTCCCTTATTTTACAGTTGCAAAACTTGTGTGTACTTTTCATTACTTGCAATCAACAGTTTTCTCGACTATGAGCATCTAATTAGTACGTAAAGTACAAGGAAATGTTTGTTGACATATGACGAACGTCTAATGCTGAATCTTTGTATTACTTTATTTTGAATGAGAACACGATTAATAATTTTTGTTCATAAAATATCTGCATTCAGGGCATAAATTGAATTTGACAGTAGAGTGTAAAAAATTCTGAAACTTCATGAGCATGTTAGCTAGTTCCTCTAGTTAAGGATACCCGGAAAGGTGAAAAGCTTCAAATTTTCAATTTTTTGTTTTTATTTTATTCATAATATACAGAATTTCCCCTTTCCAGATACACATACATAGCTGTAATTTCAAAACTTCCCAGTCTAAAGAACTGATTATTATTTACATTGAATTCAAACAGAAACACGCCAATTTAGATATTGAGAGGAAAGTCTGAACCCAGGCTTAATTGCATTTTAGATTTCATCCCCCACCCATAGCAACCCCCACTTTCAAATTTCAAATGTCGCCCCTATATTTTTATACTTAAATATAAAAAAAAATATTCAATTATTTATACACCTCATTCATTTGTTTTCGCATCTTTTGTTTTCTATCGTCGTGTGGCAACCTGCATTCTTGTTATTATCAGTTGACTGTAGGATGAAAACACAGCTTATTTTGTGTAATTTCCTAAATTTAATCAATAAGGATGATTTATGTTCTCTCTTGAAGGGTACACACCATTTAAAAATAATTTAATACACAAACACAACTATTACATGAAATGCTCAATAAGTTTTTGTAGCTTTATTCTCTTCAGCTCTAATCAACAAGAAGGAAATCCAGATTGCCAGGCGACGATAGAAAACAAAAGCAAAAACAAATGAATGAGGTGTATATTAATATTAATACCGGTATTACTAATTATTAATTTACGTTCTAATTTCACAAGCTTAGACACTTCCATTTCATCAGTTTCCTTTACTGCAGAACGAAATTATTGATGCCAACATAACAGTTAAAAAATAACTGTCAGTGTTGTATTTGTACTCGAAATTCGAAACAAAGTTGGTAAAAGAAAATTCAGCCTGACGTCTAGAAAATCATTATAAACCACTAGCATATGTACTCATAGTAATAGGGGAAAAATTGTTAGGTTTCACATTTATGTATGTATGTATGTATGTATGTATGTATGTATGTATGTATGTATGTATGTATGTATGTATGTATGTATGTATGTATGTATGTATGTATGTATGTATGTATGTATGTATGTATGTATGTATGTATGTATGTATGTATGTATGTATGTATGTGTGTATGTATTTATTTACACTGCAAGTGGGCAAGCACGGGGTGGCAGTGGTATACACAATATAAACAATACACAATAAAATTACAATACACAATACAATAAAAATACACAATGAAATTTAACACAATAATTACAATTAATAATAAAACATAAAATAACCTAATTTTACAATACAACCTACATATGTATAGGCCCTACATAAGTTTCAATATTCTTTCACTTTACTCTCATCTCACTCACTGTAGTGACATTATGACGCATTTCACTGACACTTTAGGACACATTTCACTGACACACTATAACACATTTCACTGACAGTCTATAACACATTTCACTGACACTATAGAGCACATTTCATTTACACTTTAAATTATCACTGATCGGAACTATTCACTGCACTGCAAAACCATAACTTCACTGACTCACCTCACTTCACCGATACAACAGTTCAAATAAGACAAATAATTACACCCTTATGCATACTTATAAACAGAACTACATTTAAGCTAAACATTTCTAGTCTAAGAATCTCTTACACGCTATTTTTAAATAATTTACAATTCAAACCAAGGGAGTAACTCGTCAGGCTAAATAAATACATGTCACCTTAAAAAAATTAAATGTTAAATGTCACCTTAATTTTAATTTGCACTTTATACAAAACTTTTTAAGTTATTCTTGAATCTCCTTAAGGAAGTACAGCCCTCAAAGACCGCTGCAGGTAGGTCATTCCAATCATTTATAGTTCTATTTAAAAATGAGAATTTACCTACATCCGTTTTCTGTTTCCTACATTTGATTTTAAAATCATGATCGTTTCTACCATAGTACGTTGGCTTTTCTAACCGAGCCGTTATGTCTACCCATGCTTTCTGACCTAGATGTGCTCTATGCAATGATGTTATTCTAGTTTTCCTACGTCTGTTTTCCAAAGTTTCCCATTTAAGTTAAGTTCTTTTATCGTATCGTTTCCATGTTCTCTTTTACCTTTAACAAATTTGGCTGCCCTATACTGGATTCTTTCTAAGGAATTTACCTGATAGATTCTATAGGGATCCCAACCTGTAGTTGCGTTATGGTATTAAGTAAGCTGATCTGGACTATAGTCTTGGTCTACTGCTAACGGAACTATGTTCCCTTTGATGAGAAACCATAAGCTATTGAAGAAACACGTCCGCTTTATCTATAAGTATAAACGGATACGAAACTGGCCCCGTTAAAGGAAAGCAGTCAGTTGATTGATTTTCGAATTTAAAATAATTCAATGCAGTCTGTTTCACTCGTACTATAACATATGAGTACTTTCGGATATATAGATTTCAAGGCGGTTATTGCTTTTCTTCGAAAATGATATATTACTTATTGAACTATACGGTATTTCCAGGTCATAAGTTGACGTCAAAGCTCTTGGCTTAGAAGACTGCTCCTTCTCTTACTGGCACCGCGAAGAACGTTGTGTATTCAGGACAGATGAAGAGTAACCTGTAAAAGTACTGGTTGAAGACAGTGCTTCTGTTTTCTCATTACATGAATTATCGTCAAAGAATTGTGAGCTGTATACCGGCATAGTGGATTTTAATATCTATAGAAAAATATGCATTTTACTATCCTTACCATCGACAAAATTAATTCCTTATTCCGTCTGTTGTATTTCATAGAACCCTTTCTCCTCTTCGTGGAACCATTATTTATTAATATTCAGTACTTAATAATAAAGTCATTCTAGAGTAAACTATAATAATTATACAGGTTGATTCATGAGGATTTACCATCACTTACTGAGTTTATGTCCGACGACATTTTGAGCAAAGAATGTCATATAAACATTTGTCCTAATCTCAATATTTTCAGAGTTACACTAATTTGAGGCGGCCGGGTAGAGCAACTGGCTACGGACTGGAAGGTCCGGGGTTCGATCCCAGGTGGTGACAGGATTTTTTCTCGTTGCCAAACTTTCAGAACGGCCCCGAGGTTCACTCAGCCTCCTATAAAATTGAGTACCGGGTCTTTCCCGGAGGTAAAAGGCGGTCAGAGCGTGGTGCCGACCACACCATCTCATTCTAGTGCCGAGGTCATGGAAAGCATGGGGCTTTACCTCCATGCCCCCCCAAGTGCTCTCATGGCATTTTAAGGGGATACCTTTACCTTTTACACTAATTTAAAGTTGTTTGTAAAATGTCATTCTTTAGTTTTAAGTGTAAGAGTATTACAGATAAAGAATGAACTATTCAGGAGTATCATTTCTTTAATTAGTTATTATTCTGTAGCTAAAAATGTGTTGTGAATTCCATAGTTGCTTTGTACAGACTTTTTTTTCGATTTTTAACTACAATATTACATTTTTCTTACACATTTATCACAATAATTGTTACAAATCACGCCACTTTTGTAAATTCTTTAAGACTGTACACTAGAACGCATAATTAAACTGTAAAGAATCAAGTTTCTAAAGTCGTATGATTTGTAACAATGTTTGTGTTAAGTGCGTAAGAATAATGTAATTTTTAGTTAAAAATTGAAAAACAAAATCTGTACAAAGCAATTAACAACACATTTTCAGCTTCAGAACACTAGCCAATTAAAGAAATGATACTCCTGAATAGTTCATTCTCTATTTGTAATATTTTTTTACCCTTAAAACTAAAGAATAATGGTATTTTACTAACAACTTCAAATTAGTGTAACTCTGAAAATATTGAGATTAGGACAAATGTTTATATGACATTTTCTGCTCAGAATGTCTTCGGAAATAAGCTCTGTAAGTGGCGGTAAATCCTCGTGAATCACCCTGTATATGAGCCTAGGCATTAGTAATAGTATAATACAAACTTTGTACTCATGAAGTTCTCTAATTTAAAATTACTTGCTTGCCTTTTCCTCAATACCCCCTATGTAAGTTTTTCTTGCTTCTTTCTTTCGTATTTACTGGATTTTCTCTTTAACTTTTTTCTTTCCATTCAGATCGTAACATTTTACCTTCTTCATTGCCATCTGATCATGTATATTGCCACTTTATCTTCTTTCCTGCCATTTCATCATGTTTCCATTTGTGTACTCTTTTCATAGTATATTTTTGCACTCAATTTTATCTTTCTTTGTGACATTTATGTTTTGTCTTATATTCTATATTCTTTCTATTTTATTTTTTTGCTTCTTTCCTTTTCCGTCTTCTTTTCTTTGTTTTATTTTTTCCTCTTTTTGATTTGTTCCCATTCTTTATCTCATTTAAATAAATAAATAAATAAATAAATAAATAAATAAATAAATAAATAAATAAATAAAATAGATTTCATCTTGTTTCCATTTGTGTACTCTTTTCATAGTATATTTTTTCACTCAATTTTATCTTTCTTTGTGACATTTATGTTTTGTCTTATGTTTTATATTCTTTCTATTTTATTTTTGTGTTTCTGTCCGTTTCCGTCTTCTTTTCTTTGTTTTATCTTTTCCTCTTTTTTATTTGTTCCCATTCTTTATCTCATTCAGTTTTTGTTTTATTCCTTTCCCCTTTTCTTTCTTCTTCTTCTTCCCTCTGATTTTCTGCTTCTTCTTATTTTCATTTTCGTCTCTTTCATTTTCAGTTTTTTCTTCATTTTTTCCCGTGTTCCTTCTTTCTCTTATTTCAATTTCCTATTCCTTTCCTGCTCTTCTTTTCCTTTTTTATTTTCTAACTTAAGTTTCTTCTTTTTCTCTTTTCTTACCTCTATTTCTGCCTTGTTTCGTCCCTCCGTTTCATCTGTTAATTTATCGACTCAGTCGTCCTTTCGTCTTTCCTTCTTTCGGTTTTTACTCTTCATATTTGTTTGTTTATACTCGACCATGCCGAAATGTAGTAATTATACACCTGGTAGTAGCCCTTTAATGCACCCCATTAAAGTACACCTATTCATTATAATTCAGTTGTTCAGCCAATGAGAAATCACCTTTGTACCATTATAAAACCGCAAGTATCGATTATTCTCGGATATGCAATCGAAAGACAATTAGCGAAAAGTCACAGAGGCTGGAAATCCAATACTGTCGCAGAAGGCTATGTTCTGTTACTATAATAATTATAATTAGCGTTAATTGTAAATAATATTCAAATAAATTCAATTTGTCATCTCGTTTTTCAATTCTAAATCAATTTCCAGGTTATATCAAGACTAATCTTCATGTTATTCTCTAGATTATATCAAGGTCAATGACATTCGTGCCTCGGAAAAAATCAGTACTTTCGCGTCTGCGCACATCTCAGAATTCAGGCCAGTTCCGCTCCTCTCTTACATAACCATAACATGAATACTTATGAATAATTTCAAGTTAGAAATATGGTCGAGCATAAAAAGTCGTATGAAACTTGCCTATAATGGTAATTAAGACGCTCGTATGAAATTACTACAATTATAGGCTCGTGCATAATGTACTGTTATTTCATTATTAATTCCTTTGTTTATTTCTATGGAGATCATTACAGTCTTTGTATTTCTGTTTCATTCCTTCTTTTCTACATATAGGCTACATAGTTCAATGCATCTTCCGCTTCAAGTATCAGAGTGCTTACGTAACTTAGACATTCTTTTGACATGGTTTGTTATAGTATCATCAGCCCTTGTTTATGTAAAGTGCATGTGCTTCCAATGAAATTAAAGCACACATTTAACTTCATAATTACACCAGTACGGAACTGTTTGAATAGTTAACACTATCCACTACAGCAACATACCGAACAGAAGTGTAATTTGATGTAAGATGACCTTCAGGGATGGATATGAACTGCAGGTTGGCGTTAAAATACTTCCTACTCATTTCCCTTATTCCCACGATGTTTTGGATTACCTTCCTTCATATTACTGTTCATTCCTGTATCTTTAGCTTCCGAACTTGTGAAGGACAGTGAGTGCAGTAGTATTTCCTTAGAAAACGTGAATCATCCTTTTAAAAACCAACCTTCTTTCAGGGTTTAGTGCTCTTCTTTGTGGTGAATTTTGTTGTCCCTTCGTGATTAAAATTATCTTCACCAGAACTTCACTGATGTTTGATTTTGACTTCACTTTCTCCTCTGTGTATCCTAACCGTAGGATTTATTTCGGGATGCGAGTGAATTGATGAATTCATATCAAAGACATACAGATATGACTTCATCAATTCACATACTTACACAAATGTAATAATAGATATGAGTTATAGTCCGGGTCAGCTTACTTAATACCCTAAGGGTGAAACCTAACCATTTCCCCCCCCCCCATTACTACATAAGCTAGGCCAGAGTTTCTCAAACTTTTTTGAATTGGGGATCACTTTTTTAAGTCAGAACAGTTTCGCGGACCAACTTACTCTTGTTCCCTTCGAAAGCAAATTTATCATTTTTGTAGCATATTTTAACACCACTATAATTATATTTTTAAATATAATCAATTAATTAAAATTAATTTAATTCAATTAATTTTATATTAATATTAACTAATTAAGTCAATGTTAATAGAAGAAAATTCATGTTATTTATTTTTTTATATAATTCAAGGTATTAGAGTTTGGATTATCTCTAATTAATTAACTAAAAAAATAAATGTTGGTACTAACATTAATGAGATTCTTGCACAGTTGTTCTATATCTGGATGTATGCTGGCAAGCTTAAGTCGGAGATCGTCACGTACATCAAGTCGATTTCGGTACTTTGTTTTTATTAGAGTTAATGATGAAAACCCTTTCTCGCACAGATACGTAGAAGCAAACTGAATTATAATCTCTAAAGCACCATACTACAGTTCACTGTATTCTCTTTTCACTTGTAACAAGGTCCAGAAATTAACCATGCCTTCCGCTTCGAATTTCATTTTAAGTCCGGTGTCGTTCGAGAGTTCAATTAACTGTTCTCTTTCACTCTAAGAAAGTTTATTTTCAATATCACAATGAAAGTGATCACGAACCCATGAAAATTCGTCACATTTACTTGGAAAATAAGTTTCAAATTGTGATCTCAGAATTGTAAAGGGTGCGTCAGAAAGAACGGATGGATTTCAAACTATCGATACGCAACGAGGAGAGAGATATAGTGAGGGGGACCACGACTGTTGGGTCAGCCATAGAATGCAGTTTCAGTTGAGAACATGGTGTTGGTCTGGTGTACAACGTGCTTTCATCGTAGAGACATTTTTGAAAAATGAAGAGTCTGTGATCGCCACTCAGGACTCATTTCGACATCGGATGTCACGCTAGGATTCCAACTCGGAATACAATTTTGCGGTGGGAGGCTTCATTTCGTATCACAGGTTCAACATTAAAGAAGAAATCACCTGGACGAAATTCTATTGCATTGAGATTGTCCGAGGCTACGGTAAGATCTCGCGCCCTGCGACTTCTTTCTTTGGGACCATTCGAAGGCGTAAGTTTGTAAACATCGATCACATACACTGCACGAACTGAAGACAGCGATTCGTGAAGAAATCGTGGCAATTGCACCAGCTATGACTGTGAAAGTGATGGCGAACATCAGAAAACGCCTCGATGCCTGTATTGAAAGCCAAGGACATCATATGGATAATGTTGTTTTACATAAATAAACTGCATGTATTGGTGAATATGTTGATAACAATACATTTTTGATTTCATGAATCTTTACAATTTTCTTGCCATGTGAAATCCATCCGTTCTTTCTGACGCACCCTGTATTATAGGTGTACGACGTACAGTTTCCCTGGAAAAGGATGAGACGATTGAATATTCCTAAGTCTCAGATGTAAGACACTGCGCATGATCGGAGACCAGAGCACTGATACACAAGATAACGAATATTGAGTTACTTAAATTCAGGCTATTTGGTTTGTTATGAGCATCGTTCCGAAATTCACTTCAAAAACTGCAAAAAATATGATAATATTACGTAAATAAAAGATAAATATATACATTAATCGTGTAGTTAAATCGACAATGGACCTTCATGACTAGATCGACACTCCACACAGAAAGGAAAGCTTTCGTGTCGTTTCAATAGCTCAGACGCTAAGACTTCTTCGTCTCGTGTAGAAGAGTGCGAGTTCGATTCCTAGTCTATACAACGATTTTTTTTTGTCTAAATAACTTTGAAATAGCTAAATAACGTTGAAATAGAGTTTTACAAATTCCTCAGATTGTGTTAATGATCACAGACAGTACAAAATTACAAGTTATAATATTGTAAACGTTAATATAATGAATGCATTTATACATACACACATACAATGTAAATGCATATATATTAAAAACTAACAATTAAAATGAATTATGTTAATAACCTAGAATTTAGCTGTAGCAATGTGGTGTCATAACTTGGGATTTGTTTACTTAACGTAATTAGATTTAATTTGATTAGTTTCGCAACAATAATTGGACTTCCTGTTATATCCTGTTATTTAAATATTTAATTTAGGGTTGACTTATTAACTCTTCCTGTGCAAGATGCCCATTATTTCAATAATTATATATCACGCTAAATAGTCATTGTCTACACTAAAGTATTATCGTCATCCCTCATTTCTCATCGTAATGGCGAACCGACGTGGCATGAGACAGCGAGTTATAGCTCTAGTTGAGGCTGGATATGGGGCTAGATCTGCTGGCCGTTTGGTCGGTGTTCCTGGAAGTACAGCAGCGAGGGGGTTCATCGTTACAAAATTCAGGGGAGGTCGAAAATCGCCCTATTCCATGGGCGTCTGCGGATTTCTTCATTGGAAGAGGATGCTCTCTTATTCGAGACAGTTCGACTGGACCTTTTCGGACTGCTAACGAAATAAGAGCAGCATCTAACTTTCCCGGTTCTTCACAGACTGTGATCAGCAGGTTGAGGAACCGCGGTATTAGGAGCCGGAGGGCTGCGCAAATGGAAATATTGGGGGAAGCACAAGCTGTCAACCATCTTGCCTTCGCTACCAATCGAGTGGATTTCGATTGGAGAAATGTATGATGGTATGCGGACAAGATTTTAAGTTAGCGGGTCTCTTTTTGTTTTTTATGATTTTTGTTTCAGGAAGAATACTTTTAACTTCCAAGTAAGATTTATTTATTTTTCGACGAGGTTCAGCCCACTTGTAGACCAAAAAATTGGGCATAAATTATTCCATATTTTTCGACAAATTATACAGTCGAGGAACTCTGAACAAATTAATTACACCTCAATAAAAAAAGAGTTTTACCTGGGATCGAACACGAAACGTTTCGTTTATACTGTGGAACCGACACGCTACTATATGAGCTACCGAGACAAGACAGGGACAGCAGCAGTCCAGAATGTAGATCCGATAG
Organism: Periplaneta americana; assembly: GCF_040183065.1. Lineage (NCBI taxonomy): Eukaryota > Metazoa > Arthropoda > Insecta > Blattodea > Blattidae > Periplaneta > Periplaneta americana. Next base: position 195,175,050 of record NC_091121.1, read on the forward strand.
CAGGCATTTGCCATTCGGTACAGAGAAGCAATGATATTTTGTTACCCGAGCTATGTTGTGAAATCGTGGCTTTAAATGGCTGTCTTCTTCGTGATCCTTATTCTGATCCCTGTCCTTGTTGTGGTCCTTGTAACAATTCTTGTTCTATTTGTCATGTTACTTATCGTTATACGTCGATATCGAGTGAACCGCGCTGTAGAACTTTAACTTCCGACAACCAAGAATCGTCTCATTCTTTTTAAGGGTAACTGTACAGTCCGTGACCATTTCAATGTGCAGACTGGGTGTCGACAAAACTATCAAGAAAGTCATAAGTACATGAAAAGGTTCGATACTTTGGTCCTCTGTTATGAATTCGCGTAGTCCCTGGCTGAGTTACAGCCGCCAGATGTGCAGGGAAAAGATGGCGAGAAACACCCCGTTCATAGTGCTTCAAATTCCACTTTTGTTGTTGAGAGTAGAGTGGGAATTCGGTAGACAGGTAGGGTAATAAATTTTATTAAATGTCAGAACTGGGAGAAAAAGTGAAAGGCGGTTGCCATGTGTCATTTCCAAACTCTGAGATTTTCAGCTGTAGTATGATACGCAATTCGTTTTAATTTTATTTTTTCTTCTGTCTTTTTTTGAAGGACCACAAGGGCAGACCTCGAGGACCACAGGTGGTCCGTGGACCATAGTTTAAGAAACGCTGAGCTAGTGGATTATGGTGATTTTCTAATTTGCAGGTTGAATTTTCTTTTGCCAACTTCGTTTCGAATTTCGGTACTGAGAAATACTACAATTGGTAGTGATTTTAGAACTGTTATGTTGGCAGCAATGACACAAGTTGTCAGTAGTATAAATTCTGAAAATTTAAATTGTTCTAGATTTCTGAGCCCGTTACTGGAAGCTAGTGAAATCTGAACATACTAATAATTAATTAATATCAGTATTAATATTAATACATAATAGCTATTGTATGTGTTGCTTTATGTTGTGGTTACAATTTCAAGATTAGAGTCAGGTAAGCTAAGTGTAAATAAATATAACATATTTCGTGTGATACATGCCCTTGGGTAATCGATAGAAATACCATTTCACATTTTAATTAATTTCTTTCGTGTTTAGACTTTTATTACAATAATGGAGTAAATATTCTAATGCATACATTTCAAAGTGGCATTCGTTTTCGGAATTCTCACGTGATCAAACAAAATACATTTTTAGGTTAGGTCTCGTGATTCGTAAACTGTTTAATCAAAGCAATGAATTTCGTGTTGTCAGACAAAATACATTTTAGTATTAGATCATGCACTAGTCTACGAAGTACTAACATAATGTGCGAGAGGTCTAGAAGAAAAATATACTCTTTCACAAATTATTGAACCTTTTAGAAAACACCTCCCCAACATAAAGATGAGATGTGGTAAATAAGCAAGACATCGTTATTGTTAATACTATATTATTATTATTATTATTATTATTATTATTATTATTATTATTATTATTATTATTATTATAGTACATGGCATTGTGTGATTTTATCCTCTTTTGGTGATATCTAGTATTGGTTGGCAACACTGAAGAGACCACCAAATTAATCTTTTAGGAATTACCCTTACGTGATCCTCAGTATAGAACGGGTAGAGCGAACTTCTATCTTGATATAAATTAATAATGCGTACCGTATGTTCTAAATACGCTGAGTACAGGACGTGTAACACGTTTATTCTTCCGTTGTCGTTTGACCTAAGTAAGTTACTCCTTACACACACGGAAATGCTTGTGATACTCCAAATATTTAAAGCCGTGTCCTAATTTCTCGCCTGCAGAATAGGCCTAATGGCAGCATGGTTTTCGTGCAATGTGCGTCATGTAATGTCTCTTTCTTTCTGCTACTTCAGATTTTACCTCAGTAAGCTTTTGCACGTTTGATGCTCTTGTGGTGTAGTCCTTCGGCCCGTCACGCAGACGGTCCTGGTTCATATCGTTTCTGATTGGGATTTTTCAATGAAAAGCCCATAATGAGTTAATGACACTTGTGACGGACAAGGTCGCAGCTGGGGATTTTGTTGCAGTTTTCCTGTTTCCTTATGTTAAGCATCAACATGATTCCGTCCGATCTCCTGTACCAGGCATGTTAAACTCAATTGAAGTTTCCTCTATGACCAAAGCTCGGAACTTGGGGACTTGTGTCTTTGCACGTGACTAAGCGACCGGACTTCAATGTCAACATACTCCCGCTTCCAGCACGGAGGTACTGTCAGGTCTGCTACAAAAGTGGTTTCTGGCTGCGACAACATATTGATAATATTATGGTAGGTTGAAACACGTAATTTCATAGCATATATATAATAAAAATAAACATGAGAAATATATCAAATTTACTGTTCTGCTGTGTACATTTTATTACAGTGTATGACTATCTACATTCGAAGATTTTTCGGTAGCAGACTTAAAATACTGAATGTTTTCACTGTTACTGTTTTCTGTTCGATTTTCAGCAGTTGGTAGCTGATCTCGTATCTGAAAAAGATAAGTATATCCTAAATTGTTCTCGAAAATAGTTTTCAATTAGTGTGTCACTACTAGGGCAAGCCCCTCTACGTTTCGATCCATGGCTGTGAACAGACTTTTCTACAATTTGAGGGACTGCAATTCCTTTCAATGAATTTCGTTTCCAGCCTCTAGTTTGTGTGTGGCACAACTTACAAAATATAAACTCTCCATTCGAAAAAAATAATGTATCTCCTCCGAATTCTCCACGAAATTCTGTATCTTAAATTTAAAACAAAATGTATTTTCAAACTTCTATAATACCCATTCGAAATAACGAGTATTTTCTATTTCCTCAAACAGACCGTTTACCTTTAATTCTCTGAATGTCATTGGGTTCGACATAACAGTTTCTTCGTCCGTCTTCCTGTCATTAGTTGTGGCCACTTTCTTAGTACACACGACTGTCCCTGAGCACTTGCAGCGTGAGCTTTGTGTACGCTGTACCTGTAACCTTACTCATGCACACGACACACAAGTCCCCAAGTTCCGAGCTTTGTCTATGACTTTTACACACGATTGACGTCCATGCACATGGATGGGCAACTCGTGTTCCTAAAGTGCTAAAAACCTTGAAAGAGAGAAAGACAGACGGAGCCAGCCGCAGCAGTTACAAGTTGTTTGTAGTTTCGCTGCAAAAGCCACGGTGCGCTCTGGCGGCTCATGCAGGTGGTCGTGATATCTACTCCATGATTTGAATTTCAGAATGACGCATGGTACAGTAATTATAGTAATTTTAGACAGACTATACCTGAACACAACAAAATTATATTATTTCGTAGCTTTGTAAATTAGTTTAGTACTGGAAACACAAACTAAATACAACCTTTTCAAGAGACAACAAATATAGCTGCAACACTTATTTATTATTAAAATATTTGTTAATATTTCTTATTATATATATTATTTGAAACGTAGAGCGAGAGAATTTAGAAGTCTTTATACATTAAAGAGTATTCCTCCGTTCTCAGAAAGGTAATAGTCTGTATTCGCAAACAACATAGTCAAGGAAGTATTTTTTACATGTCACGGCAGATGAAATGAGCTTACTTCTGAGCTCTTTCTTTGCTTTGAGAGCTTTTACCTTTTTTCTTGTACTAAACTCTGCTCCAAGCACATACAGTATTGGAAGCAAAGAGTATATTTGGAAATTCTGACTTAGGCAACATTACGAACAGTTCGATTCCTGATTTCGCTGGAATCTGAGTGGCGTATTGTTCTGTAGATTTATCAACTCAAGCTATACATTTTCAGGATTTTCTATCGGCTGTAAGCCAAAAGGATTTCAGAAACATCTCGATTCCTTGTCAATTGTCACTGTTTCTCCAAACTTAAAGTGAATACTGCTGTAAGTCTTGAAGTACGGTCTTATATTTGATAAGAATATTTTCTAATCACTCTTCAAGATAGTTCATATTCAAAGAAAGTGAAGTTGTCTATGTTCTACATGATACTGCTACATTTCAAATTTATCCATAAATGCTCTTATCTAGTCTCTCATATGTCGTGCAATTCTGTAACTCGCACGCACAACGTGCTAACGATATTTGATATCAGTCTCACCTTGTTGATATCCCATTTTTACCTTTATCTGTTCTGAAGCAGATGCAGACAGAATTTCCTTACTAAAACCTTCACTGTATATTTGTAACATAAAATTAATGCGTAAGAAAGTGTAATAGAACATAATACAAGCTTTACCTCTCTTCTTAATAAAAAAAATTCTCTTTCGACTCGTAACTAAAGGGAAATGATCTGGGAATTATAATGTTTTTCACTTAAAACGAGCCGCCACTGACTGCAGATGCGATCGAACTTGTGTCTTGAAAGAACCGCATGCAGACAGTACAGTTAGTACAGAGTCCGTTCTACCTGCACTGAGATTGTGTTGACACTTTGAGAGCACGAGTTGCCCACCCATGTCCACGCATCTCTCTAAATCAAAAACTTGCTTCAGTGTCAGGTAGCACATAAATTCATGTTGTATAAATAATCACCACTCTAAACATAAATTAGGATAAGATTGATAAGTCCACACACAAACTATTGAACATTAATCTATTTAGTGATTAACTGATCGCAGACAACTCTTGTTTTGCACTAATGTATCAATATTCGACTGAATTGTGTTAGTAGAGCAAAGATAAGATGACACTCATTTAACCTCGAGCTTGCAGCTGATTTAGGCCACACCGATTCGTTTAAAAAATAGCTATTGTTCACGATTAGAATGATTTTTGGTCCACACCTGTGGAGTAAAGGTTAGCGTGTCTGGCCGCGAAACCAGGTGGCTCGGGTTCGATTCCCGGTTGGGGCAAGTTACCTGATTGAGGTTTTTGCGGGGTTTTCCCTCAACCCAATATGAACAAATGCTGGGTAACTTTCTGTGATGGACCCCGTATTCATTTCACCGGCATTATCACCATCTCATTTAGACTCTAAATAACCTAAGTTGTTGATAAAGCGTCGTAAAATAACCCACTAAAAATGATTTTTGAGCGTATTTGTCACTTTCCCCAGAATGTTATTATTTTAGTTTTCTTCTCAGAAATAGTAAAATCATAGGATTTGCAAATATTATTAAAATAATATAACGATCTCTGTAGATCATATTCAGTGTCTTGAATGAAGATTACAACGTCATCATATAACAATATATTTATGTTTGTATTATGATTTATTTTTATATCTGGATTTGCTAAGGTTTTCCATTTCTGCATTATATTGTTCAAATAGATGTTGAATGTTGTGGGTGAGATTGTACAGTAGTGGCAAAAAAACCGGACCGACCCTTGTAGCTGATTTCAGAGCCTTGTTCACAGTGACAGCACGATAGACTGGTAACTAAGACTTTCGTGGTTCGAATCCTACCTGGGAAGGAAATTTTTTTTGTTCCTTATTCAAATTTATTCCCAACACTTTTCGATTGCTGGATAATTTCATGTTCTAGGAATAATAAGTTAATTAAGTAGTAAAATATCACTGCAATCGAAAAGTATTGGGAATAAATTTGAATAAGAAACAAAAAAAAAAGTTTCCTTCCCAGGCAGGATTCGAACCACGAAAGTCTTAGTTACCAGTTTATCGTGCTGTGGAGTGAACAAGTCTCTGAAATCAGCTACAAGGGTCGGTCCGGTTTTTTTTTTGTCACTGCTGTACATCCTTATCTAACTCCCCTATTTATTAAAATTTCTTCTGCTTGTGTTGTTCCGGTGTTTATTATTATCTTCGAATTATAATATAAGCTTCTTATTGAATTTATCAGGTGTTTTGGGTATCCTTTTTCTTTCATAGTAAGTTTCTGTTTACTCGATCAAATGCCTTATCAAAGTCTATAAAATCCACATGAGTCTGAAGATGGAATTCCCTTCGTTTTTCAAATAAGTCCTGTAATATAAATACTAAACATGATACATAATTAATTTACAGTTCATATTCTAATTCTACTTCATAATAGGCCTAAATGACAATTTATACAGGGACATCATTTTATTTTTACTTCAATTTTTATTGTATCTGAGTTTTTTTAATGTACTTCATTCCCACTGCCTCTACTAGTAAACTTCCAATGCAGTTAAAGTCGCCTTACGGTCATAGTAAACATTACTGAGTTAGTGAGTATAGTATGTTCCAGAAATATGTACGCATTTTCCAGTGAGGAAAGAGCTTTCAATATTGAATCATTATATTTTCGCACAGGCACCTCGTCCGTTTGCCTACGTCGCATCCCGGTTTCCCTCACCCGCTTCTTCTCGCCCCTCTGTAAAGCTAATGGTTGGGCTGTCTTAGCTCTTTTCTGAAAACATTAATTTCTGTTAGGAATTGGACGTCTACGTAATATTATACAACTGTTTAAAATAACTTAAATAAAAGGGTCTCGTTAAGTAATTAACTGTCACGTGATTTCCCCTCTTTCTACGACCCTGCGACAAAAACACTTGGACGGACAGTAGATAGCATGTCTGAGTAATTTTATCTTTTCGGATCGGGCAGAAGTGAAGATTGAATTTACAGTACGTAAGGTACTCTTTTATAGAGTAGGTACAGAATTATTTCAACATGAGTTACTACTACGAAGGATGAAACTGGTAATTAGAATTAGGTACAGTAGTCTATAGTGCGATAATATGCATAAAAGAACTGAACCCTGTGTCGAAATGAACGGCCACCGTATTCAAAAATGTGTTTAAATATCATATTATGATTATTTTTCAATTTAACTTCATTCTCTATGTTGTACGCTAATGTGCTGTAACAGTACAATATACACTGCATAATGAATACGTTCGCATGAATAGCTCAGTTCGTGAGTAAAAACACTCATTGTTAATATTGTACTGTATTTTGATTAAACAAAAACCAAATGAAAATTATCAAACTCAAAATTGCGATATTTCTTAGTTTACGTAAATGGATGAACTACTTTTCTTCCTTCCTATACCTAGTAAAGTGATTTGTTTGTATTTTACGCCAGTATCATCGAACTCTAGTCGTGGAAGGGAGTAGCAAACAGTGTTTCCGGTTCTCTTAATCCAAAGGTATAGCCAGGTTAATATTATAAATGTTAGTAAAAATAAAATGATGTCCCTGTACAAACACAGTATAACCTATAGAAATCGGCTAACACTCACAGATCAATTCCATGTAAAAGTATGTAATTAGGCAAAAAGGGCAAAGTCACAGCTCTAGTAATCTCTAAAGAAAAGGTAAATAGCAACAGTCATTGGATCCTAGCCTGAAAACAACGAAGGCATAGTGGTGCATGCATTTTGTTCAAGATCACGCTTTGTTGTTTAAAGATCCTTGATTGACCCCAGACTTTAGAATCAGCTGTGTTAGGGACGGAAGTGCTGCACGTTGTGGTGGAACCTGCCGAGGCCGTCCAGTTCCAGGGTGTGACTGCCTACGCAAATTCTTGTGTAAGGAGCTGACGTGCTTTGCTGTGAATTGCTCTGAAGTACGTATTGTCTCTCGCCCATTAACACTCTACGCTTTTCCTTGCTGTCGCTTAAATACCTGCGTTCCTTGAAGCGCGCCCCAGTGTTATAAAATTCCAAACTATGTACTCTTAAATTAATGAAATACCAAATTCATACGGACGTTCAAACAAATAGCAAATTTACATGGGCAGCAGCACCACGGACAACTCACCACGTCCTAGTGCTGCCCAAGATTATGTAGTCTCTGGAGCCTCAGATACCTCCGATTGATGCCGCGCAGATTGTATATGTGCGTGGCGCAGATATATACTTTCCGCTGAGCTTTCCTTTAAGGATATATGTACTTGAACGACCACAAATATTATCAGAAAATGCAGGCTCTAAATTTCTAAAATTTTATAAGGAAATGAACTTACAATTGGACAAAAATTACAAGGTACCACAACAGAACTTATCAGAACTTAAAATATCTGATAAAAGTATGAAAAAGGTTATTAACAAAGCTCGGAACTTGGGGACTTGTGTCTTTGCACGTGACTAAGCGACCGGACTTCAATGTCAACATACTCCCGCTTCCAGCACGGAGGTACTGTCAGGTCTGCTACAAAAGTGGTTTCTGGCTGCGACAACATATTGATAATATTATGGTAGGTTGAAACACGTAATTTCATAGCATATATATAATAAAAATAAACATGAGGAATATATGAAATTTACTGTTCTGCTGTGTACATTTTATTACAGTGTATGACTACCTACATTCGAAGATTTTTCGGTAGCAGACTTAAAATACTGAATGTTTTCACTGTTACTGTTTTCTGTTCGATTTTCAGCAGTTGCTAGCTGATCTCGTATCTGAGAAAGATAAGTATATCCTAAATTGTTCTCGAAAATAGTTTTCAATTAATGTGTCACTACTAGGGCGAGCCCCTCTACGTTTCGATCCATGGCTATGCACAGGTTTTTCTACAAATTGAGGGACTGCAATTCCTTTCAATGAATTTCGTTTCCAGCCTCTAGTTTGTGTGTGGCACAACTTACAAAATATAAACTCTCCATTCGAAAAAAATAATGTATCTCCTCCGAATTCTCCACGAAATTCTGTATCTTAAATTTAAAACAAAATGTATTTTCAAACTTCTATAATACCCATTCGAAATAACACGTATTTTCTATTTCCTCAAACAGACCGTTTACCTTTAATTCTCTGAATGTCAATGGGTTCGACATAACAGTTTCTTCGTCCGTCTTCCTGTCATTAGTTGTGACCACTTTCTTAGTACACACGACTGTCCCTGAGCACTTGCAGGGTGAGCTTTGTGTATGTTGTACCTGTAACCTTACTCATGCACATGACACACAAGTCCCAAGTTCCGAGCTTTGGTTATTAATAATATTTTTTAGAATTCACTTTTTACTTTAAATTAATTTTTCAAAATTTGACAATTTTCACACGTATTATTCATAACTCCACAACCATTAGAGATAGAATTCTGAAATTTTTTACACTGGTTTAACATGCATTTATGCAAAATGTAGAGTACAATAATGCTCATTTCTTTGAAAATAGGTAAATTAGGTCACAAAAATTATGTCAATTTTAATATATTTTATGTAGGACAAATAAAAAATTAACTGTATTAAAATAAACAACTCTACACGTCTGAGAGTAGTCTACTTTTCAGAAATAAGTGTTTATTACATGCAGGAAAAATATTAAAAATGTCAGAGAGACCATGACAATGTTATGGTTACCAAATGATGTAACTGCAGAATTTTTTTGTGTTTTGTTTTCATACTTTGATAAAACTGGTTTGAAAAATATTATTAACCTTTTTTATACTTTTATCAGATATTTGAATTCTAATAAGTCTTGCTGTGGTATCTTGCAATTTTTGTCCAATTGTGAGTTCATTTTCTTATAAAATTTTAGACATTTAGAGCCTGCATTTTCTGATAATATATGTAGTCGTTCACGTACATATAACCTTAATCGAATCATGTAGTGCAGCGTTTCTCAAACTATGGTCCGCGGACCACATGTGGTCCTCGAGGTCTGCTCTTGTGGTCCTTCAAAAAAGACAGAAGAAAAAATAAAATTCAAACGAATTGCGTATCACACAATAGGTAAAAATCTCAGAGTTTATAAATGACACACGGCAATCGCCTTTCACTTTTTCTCCCAGTACTGACATTTTATGAAATTTATTTACCCTAAACGTCTATTGACTTCCCACTCTACTCTCACCATCAAAAGAGGGCATTAAAGCACTATGAACGTGGTATTTCTCGACATCTTTTCCCTACACATCTGGCGCCGCGCCTGTAACCCAGCCAGGGACTACCCAAATTCATAATAGGACTAAAGTACCAAACCTTTTCATGTATTTATGACTTTCTTAATAGTTTGGCGACACCCAGTCTGCACATTGAAATGGGCACGTACTGTATTATAGAACGTGCAAAATTGCATCTTTAGGCCTACTTGTTGAAAATCGGGCATGTTTCTGCATTAATTTTTTTTTATTTCTGTTTTTACAGATGACGATATAAGAAATTTTCTTCTATTAACATTAACTTAATTAGTTAATACTAATATACAATTAATTGAATTAAATTATTTCTACATTAAAATATAAGTATATTGATATTGAAGTATGCTACATAAATTATAAATTTGAAACTTTTATTGTAAATGATTTCCTATGTTTTCGTATCATTTATCTTAATGTTTTTTTTTCTTTTCAAATTGTCACATAATTGTTTTTAATGATTATTCTTTATGAATTGATTAGTAGGCCGATCTATCGAACCCTTATTTAGGGCGGCTTTTGATAATACAAATTTATTATTATGTTCAGATTCTCAAAATCAATAAATGCTAGTTTATTACTCCATGTACAGGGACATCATTTTATTTTTACTTGCATTTTTATTGTACCTGCATTTCTGAATGTACTTCACTCCCACCCCTTCACTAATGTCCTTGCTCCCGTCAGACACACAAACTTACGGCCGCTGTTGCATTCGAAGTCTTCAAGCAGTGAAGTAAACACTGCAGTGTATAGTGTGTTTCATAAATATGATTGCGTTTTCTATAGAAGAAAGAACCTATATTAATAATATCGTACCAAAAAATTACATTCAAGAAACGATAAATTCAATTTCAGAGAATATGCTTCAAAATGTTTTTAATAATTTGCATAAAAGAATTGAAGCCTGCATTGTAATGAACGGCAACCATTTCAGCAACTTGTTTAAAGATTCAGATTAGCTTATTCTGAATTGAGGTGGCTAGAAGCAAAGGAATGCTAGTGACATTTGTAATGACATGAGTTAAGTGCATCCAGTGTAAGCTGAAGTATCTAAAATTTTAGTGGCAAAGGGATATTTTAATCGCATCACACATTAAAATTTAAATAAAAATTTCAACGGTTTTACGAAAGCTTAAATATTTAAACCCCATTTTCTCAAAAGTAACTTAAGTGCACTTACAGCCCTTTACATATGAGCCCTTCAATTTAAATGCACTCTCTATATTGTATGTTAACATCAATAATTAATATGCTAAGTAAAGAAGACATTACATAACGAACACAGCCACCTGAAAAGTTGAGTTTTTGAAAAAAAAATGTTTCTACTCTACTGTATTTTGATAAATTCCGTAAAAGTGATAATCAAACTGAAAATCGTAATATCGTATTTCCCTACAACATAAATGGATACACTACTTTTCTCTCCTCCTATACCTAGTAAAATGATTTGTTTACATATTGCAGTAGTAACATCAAACTCCTGTAATGGAAGGAGGCAACAGTGTTTCCGAGTATAGCCAGGTTAATGTTAAAAATGTTGGTAAAAGTAAAGTGATGTCCCTGTATAAAACAGTTCTATACATTACGTATTTTACATTTAATTTACTCGTCCAACCCTGGACACATCATGTTTCTTCGTGATGAAAATATATCTAGATCTTTCCGTTGGTAATAGATCCTGGATCCGCAGATTTCATAGCCAGTTACTTGCTTTTGATTGGGGAATTTTGGTAATGACTAATTGTTTAAAAATCTGCGTTCTCGAGAAGCGTCCTTGGCATGAGTCATGCGGACTCCGAACGGAAGACTCGTAGAGAAAGACGGGGAAGTTCCGTAGAGGTTAGTCTCGGTTGATACCAAGTTAGTATCTGATGTATCATTATGAGCTTGCGCAGCGTTTCAAGTTCCGTGTTTTGTCACACTGAAACGGTCTGTTACAGAAGTAGTGAGTGAAGTTTAGTGTTCGTGGTGTAACAGCAGTGATTGCAGCGGAAATATTGTTTTAATATTCTGTGCAAGTTCAAGTACACATTATTACGGTATGTGCAAACTGTGATTGTGTATCGTAATAAACCTCAAGACGTGTGCAGTAAATTTTAAGTTTAGACGCTGTTTGCGGTTATTGGTTGCTCTTTAAGTTTTCAGGAGGTTCTAGTTAATATTACAAGTTGTACAATTAAATATACAACATCGAAGTTAATAGAGTTATCTCCAAAGAATCGCTCGCTGACTGAAGTAATATTGTTCAGCAAGTAAGTATTTACACCACGTTTTCCTTGTAAATATAAAGAGAAGGTGGTAATATGGGACAGCCTTTTTCCACAGTCTCTAATTTGAAAACAACGGAGTTCAAAATGGGATTTGAAGTGATACCTTATAGAAATATCATTTCTCCTTACGTGTGCAAAGTCATAACATGATTACGTCAAAGAATCAGATGTTATACAGGGTGTTTCCGGGCTAGTGTTACAAACTTTCATGGATGATGGGGAAGTGCACAGGTATCAATTTGAGATAAGGAACCATGGCCCGGAAATGACTGACAAGGAGAGGACACGCTCTGTATATCACCGCATGGAATAAGATTGTGTGAGATGAAAGTACAAGACGTACTGTTTAAAGACACACTTGGTATGGGTGGCCAATGACCCCTCGTTTTGAAAATATTGGCTATTGTTTGTGACATACTTCCGTTAGGTGCCTAATAGGGAAGCATTAGACTGTGTAACAGCGTAGCCCGTATGAGGACCATCAGTGTGGTTTTAGGGGTAATAGATCGACTATTAGTAAGATTTTTTTGTATTCGACAGATATTGGAGAAAAAATGGGAGTATAAGGGTACAGTACATCAGTTATTCATAGATTTCAAAAAGGCATATGAATCGGTTAAAAGAGAAGTTTTATATAACATTCTTATTGAATTTGATATTCCCAAGAAACTAGTTCGATTAATTAAAATGTGTCTTAATGAAACTTACAGCAGAGTCAGTATAGCCCAGCTTCTGTCTGATGCTTTTCCAATTCACTGTGGGCTAAAGCAAGGAGATGCACTATCACCTTTACTTTTTAACTTTGCTCTAGAGTGTGCCAGTAGGAAAGTTCAGGATAACAGGGTTTGGAATTGAACGGGTTACATCAGTTTCTTGTCTATGCGGATGACGTGAATATGTTAGAAGAAAATCCATAAACGATTAGGGAAAACACGGGAATTTTACTGGAAATAAGTGAAGCGATAGCTTTGGAAGTAAATCCCGAAAAGACGAAGTATATGATTATGTCTCGTGACCAGAATATTCTACAAAATGGGAATATAAAAATTTGAGACTTATCTTTCGAAGAGGTGGAAAAATTCAAATATCTTGGAGCAACAGTAACAAATATAAATGGCACTCGCGAGGAAACTAAACGCAGAATAAATATGGAAAATGAGTGTTGTTATTCGGTTGAGAAGCTTTTGTCATCTAGTCTGCTGTCAAAAATCTTAAAGGTGGAATTTATAAAATAGTTATAATACCGGTTGTTCTGTATGGTTGTGAAACTTGGACTCTCACTTTGAGAGAGGAACAGAGATTAAGGGTGTTCGAGAATAATGTTCTTAGGAAAATATTTGGGGCTAAGAGGGATGAAGTTACAGGAGAATGGAGAAAGTTACACAACGCAGAACTGCACGCATTGTATTCTTCACCTGACATAATTAGGAACATTAAATCCAGACGTTTGAGATGGGCAGGGCATGTAGCACGTATGGACGAATCCAGAAATTCATATAGAGTGTTACTTGGGAGACCGGAAGGAAAAAGACCTTTGGGGAGGCCGAAACGTAGATGGGAGGATAATATAAAAATGGATTTGAGGGAGGTGGGTTATGATGATAGAGACTGAATTAATCTTGCACAGGATAGGGACCGATGACGGGTTTATGTGAGGGCGGCAATGAACCTCTGGGTTCCTTAAAATCCATTTGTAAGTAAGTGTTTTAAAGGCTCACTTTACGCAGTATCGTAGAAAAAGGATTTTAAGAAACAATTTCTTTACTCCTTTCGTACCGTGCTACGAAATTTTTTTTTATGAATAGTTCTTTCTATCTAACTTTAATTTTCAAAAACGATCTCTGCTGTGCTGCACGGTAACCATTGACTTTGTAGTTAAAACGTAGTCTTACATATTTTTATTGGTTTAAAAGGTAGCCTGATAATTCACTAGTGTTAAAGTATTGTTTTACCTATCTTCCATTTCACTTTATAGTAGGTTTATCATAATTAGCATTCATTCATTCATATTCTGACGGTTCGAAGTGTAAGAGAGAGAAATAACGTTTGACACGAAAAGTTTACTCTGACGTCACACGTGATACCATAGTAACAGAACTTCGTGTCTTGTAATTTTCCACGCGGTCAGTCTCGCTCCATTTTCTGTTCAGTGTGTCTCCAGATTTTCCACACAATTTCTCACTCATTGACTAATTCATTTGTTAATTCATCATTCCATACTAGTCATGAAAATATTGTGTATATGAGTTTCATTTTACACTGAAACCTCTCCAACCGGGACAAGTATGGTTCAATAAAAAAATTATCCAACCTAACAGGGTGTTCAAGGTAGAGGGAAGTAGAATTTTTTTTAGCATGCAATGGAAAGGAAATTACTGTACATAATGTTAAGGAACTGCAGTATTCAAATACTTTGTCATTCAGTTCGTCATTAACAGTTTTGCAAACTCTATTTATTTCCTCACTGCAATTTTGTTCCCATGCATTTTATATTTAGGTCCTATTATTGCTTATGTTTGAAATTGTTGATTTAGAAATCCCAGACTCTTCTGCAATTTTTCTACAACTAATAACTATAACACAAACGAACAATAACTTCTTTCTTCCTTTCAGTGGTTAATTCCACCAACTTACGCTTACTCATATTGAGACACTACACTAACTGCATAAATTGACTCTCACAGATAAACACCTCAACAGAGATTGATTTCTACACTGCAGGCCTACTGAAATAATTTCGCATCATAAAATTTACTGAGAAATCATTTCTAAATGGAACCAAATCAATACATCAGGACTCAATAACCAGTACCTTAACATTAAATACCCTGCTCTTTGCAGACGATCAAGTTATAATTTTCAATTCGGAGAATAACTTACAAAGAGGACTATATACATTAAATAAAATATTATCAGATTTTGGGATGGAGATTTCAGCACAAAAATCAAAAGTAATGGCATTTTTGGGACAAGATCCAATCAGAAGACAAGTACAAAATTTCAATTATCTAGGTTGTGAAATACCTTATCAAAATGAAAAAGATGTGAACAAGAAAATTATAAGTAATTGATTAACTAACGGACTTACTCGTGTTAATTATGTAAGTCTGTTCTGCTTACAGCTGTTTCGGTGCTTCATCACACCATCCTCAGAGCCTACTAGGTGTGATGAAGCACCGAAACAGCTGTAAGCCGCACAGACTTACATAATTAACACGAGTAAGTCCGTTAGTTAATAAATTACTTATATTCAAGTGTTAAAAGTAGTGTACGCAAGATTCAAAATGGAAGAAAATTATCAAATTGACACAAATTTTAGGAATAATAAATAGTACATTAAAAGCTAAATTAGTACAAAAATCCACAAGAATAAAAATATATAATACTCTAGCATTACCCTCCCTTTTATACGGAAGTGAGATTTGGACATTAAGGAAAAGAGATATGAGCAGAATCAAAGCAACGGAAATGAAATTTCTCAGACGGATACTCTTTTAGATCGAAAAAGGAATGAAGAGATATTGGAACAATTAGAAGTAGAGTCAATAGAAGAAAAAATAAACAGATACAAACTAAATTGGCTACACCATGTAAAACGTATGGACAATTCAAGAATCCCCAAAATGATGATGCAATATCAACCCAGAGGACATCGACGGTTAGGAAGATCCTTTAAAAGACTGCTAGATGGGGACGAAACAGGTCTACACAGGCCTAATTAATAACGGATGATGATGATGATGATGATGATGAAGTTTACTGTTATGAAAAATAATACCCCTTCATTCCATACTCAAATTTAGTCACAGTACAGTTATAAAAAGGACAAAGTGGGTAATTCCAGGAAAGTAGAGCTGAGACGAGATGTTATGGCATCAACCTGCGCGAAGTTTTAAATTGCCGCCCAGCAGGATAGAGGAGTGGGGGTTGTTTGGGTTACGGTTCTCAAGCTCAGAGCGGCAGGCATATCCGTTTAATCTCTTTCTAAAAACATTCGTCTTACCTTAGTATCACCACTTTCCTACTCAAGAGTCCGAAGATACTTAATGGAATTACGCCCGCTATTCCATCTTTATATTCTTATTCTCAGTCCGAATCAGACGTTTGATTTGTGCTAGAATCCGATGTCCCTAAGTTTATGGAGATGTTCTCAAAAATACTGTCCATCACGTGCTCACATTCAATGTAATTGTTCTCTACTTTCTTCACTAATCATACACTGATATCCATTCTTGGAAGAAGCGATTGCAGAGTTGGCGTCCGCTTATGCGTAGCCTAGAAATTATAGATGAGTCTTATGACTTCCTCATCAAAACTGTCTACAGCTGCAACAATCTTCTTCGGCTGTGATTTTTCCGGACTGGAGAAAGAATCTGTTATTCCTGCCTCAATATTTTTCCCTTATTTCCTGATTCTTTCCAAGGTTCGCTTTGAAATACCAGTAGCAGCCAATATTCTTGCACACACCATACGCTTTTCAATGGAATTGGTATTTCATTTACAGCCTCTTCTGACATGAATTTCCATACATTGTATTTTATTTCATATCCTTGACTATGAACTACTCTATGATTTCACACGTTAGACAATGCCATAATGAGGGCGGTCAGAAGGACAATGTTTTCAGTATTAGCAATAGCGGTAGTAGCAGAACGATCTGAACACTCGGAATGCCAGTAACCAACTAACCCAACACCCCTCCAGTTGAGTGTGAGGGCGAGTCCAAGGAAACGAACTAAAATTTGTCCCTCGCGCTGGTGCCATAACTTTTCGTCCGGGCTCTAAAAAGAGGTGAACAGTTGCTGTACTGTCCAGTTTCAAGAAAATATGCCAAGTATAATGAGGTGTCTAATATACAGAGGTGTCAAAAGACAGAGATTTGACTGTATATACATGAATATCAAATAAAATACATTACACTGTTAAATAATGAACGTATTGTTCTTTTTGCTTTAATTCGAGTATAGAAGTATAGATGTTTGACGCTATCATTGAGATCTTAATATCTCTCTTGTCAATTTTATTAATGATTCATAGTAGGATGTTTCGTGTCCAATTCGGCAACCCAGAAATAAATGAACATCTGTGTGTATTCGTTACTGTACAAGAAATTTCAACGAACAGTATAGAAGCGGTCTGGAATTTCTCACATTCGCTCTGATTAAAGATAAGGAAGACATGCGACAAATCCGTCCAGCATATTTTGTTAATAGTTGGTTCTAATCTTCATTTGACAAATCGGTGTCTTTAACATATGCTAGCCTATGCAAAATTTCCATGACAGTAAATCAAAACAACTGGCATCTTGCCCGGAACGTGTGAAATTCTTTACAGAAGAGTACGCAATTTTCCTACCTTCCGTTATGGTGAAATGTGTTTATCTACGAATTCTTTTCCCATATACACAAACAATAAAAATTAATAACATCGTATGTCTTCATATGGAAGAACTTGTCGCAGTGTTATTGTTTTGGTTGAAAAGTACCGTAATATTACAAACAAATAATTAGTAACAACTTTCAAATCCGTCCGGCCATTCTACATTTCGACTAACGTTAATTGGACTTTTACAATCCTCAATATTTAACAGGTTTATAAAGCAGAGTTTATGGACTAAGTTTAGTTGAAAATGATTAAATTATTTTCTTTACTTACTTACTTACTGGTTTTTAAGGAACCCGTAGGTTCATTGCCGCCATCACATAAGCCCGCCATTGGTCCCTATCCTGAGCAAGATTAATCCAGTCTCTACCATCACATCCTACCTCCCTCAAATCCATTTTAATATTATCTTCCCATCTACTTCTCGGCCTCCCCAAAGGTCTTTTTCCCTCCGGCCCTCTATATGCATTTCTGGATTCGCCCATACGTGCTACATGTCCTGCCCATCTCAAACGTCTGGATTTTATGTTCCTAATTATGTCAGGTGAAGTATACAATGCGTGCAGCTCTGCGTTGTGTAACTTTCTCCATTCTCCTGTAACTTCATCCCGCTTAGCCCCAAATATTTTCCTAAGCACCTTATTCTCAAACACCCTTAATCTCTGTTCCTCTCTCAAAGCGAGAGTCCAAGTTTCACAACCATACAGAACAACCGGTAATGTAACTGTTTTATAAATTCTAACTTTCAGACTTTCTGACAGAAGACTAGATGACAAAAGCTTCTCAACTGAATAATAACAGGCATTTCCCATATTTATTCTGCGTTTAATTTCCTCCCGAGTGTCATTTAGATTTGTTACTGTTGCTCCAAGATATTTGAATTTGTCCACTTCTTCGAAGGATAAATCTCCAATTTTTATATTTCCATTTCGTACAATATTCTGGTCACGAGACATAATCATATACTTAGTCTTTTCGGGATTTACTTCCAACCCTATCGCTCTACTTGCTTCAACAAGAATTTCCGCGTTTTCCCTAATTGTTTGTGGATTTTCTCCTAACATATTCACGTCATCCGCATAGACAAGCAGCTGATGTAACCCGTTCAATTCGAAACCCTGCCTGTTATCCTGAACTTTCCTAATGGCATATTCTAGAGCGAAGTTAAAAGTAAAGGTGATAGTGCATCTCCCTGCTTTAGCCCTTTATTTGGCAAAAATTAATTTTTAATATTCTCTGTGATTCAAGCGTATCTTACCCATCTACAAATCAAAGGAACTGAAATTAGATTTCCCTTGTCTTGTTTATGGTTGTGATATCTTTTAGGTGGCCTATTGTTGATTAGAACGTGTGGTTTTTGTTGTTTATGAATCTCTAATATAAACTGATGAGGTATTTCGCTTCTCCTTGTCCTGAAACATTTTCTTAGTACGAGAATTTTTTATTTCTTCCCTTAGGTTCTGAGTTTCTTCTTAACATGTTTTGGGTAGACTCAGGGCTGTAACCAGCAGACAGCTTTAGCGGTTTCTCTGATCTTCCTAGGGATTGCAATTATGCAATTGAACTAGGTCTTGAGCTGAAGTTTCTTTTTTTTACATTGGACACAATTCAATAAAGACCAGATATGAAATTATTAATCTAATATTTAAATACTAATGATCGAGCTGTGCGTCAGCACGATTATCTAGTTCTGGAAACAGATTTAAGCTCCTGATCGCGATCGGGTCGATAATCGCGATTAGTGACTGTAGTCTGTCACTAGTATTGACACACTTAAATCTTACAGCAAATTATATTTATTTATCCAGATTCCTGTATAGACGTTACATGCAATCTTAGTGAGTTCCTGAAACCCTCTGTCACTTTTTTATGTGAATAACATCTATATATATATATATATATATATATATATATATATATATATATATAATTTGAACTGGTAATGGAAATTACGGGAAAACGGCTGGACGGATTTTAATAAATGACCCCTCTTTTTGAAGCTTGGAACTCAAAGTTTTTCGGAAAAATAGTAGGTTTCAGTGAAATGTCAATTTTTAAACATAATTTTCCTATTTTCCAAAATTCATCTGTCGTCAGTTTTGAGAACTAGCTAATGGCATTCACGGCCGACTTGATATCCCCTTCGCTTTTTTGTAAAGGAGAAGCGAAGCGAGCATCAAGTCGGCCGTGTTGCATTTCAGAATAAAACAAAACACTACTACAGTAAACAATATTACACGAAGGCCATGATCTGCAAGAATGCTGACATATTTAGAGCTCAAATTAAATTGGTTATTAAAAACTTAACTTAACTTAACTTAAAAATAATTTACAGGTTCGATTCTGTGGTGTGTAATTTTCTGGGCACAGCTGTGTATTGGATATTAGAAACTACAAAACTTGAGGTGGTTTGATGACATTATTACCATTAGAAATAACTACCATGATGTGACTATTTTTCGTTAATTATACATATTAATGCTATATTGATGATATGAAAGTGAAACTTTTTGGGGTTATATAAGTAGATGTAGAGAATAACTTAAATTAGATTTTGATTTCTATATTTTAATGAGTGGCGGCTATATAGTATATATAATATATGTTACTGAAAGCTATAAAACTTACGTAAGATAGTAATATTATTAAAAATCAAATATTTTTGTAATTATTAATCAAGTGGGGTTGGGTCTTTTCATATATTTAATGGCGGTGTGGTGTAGGTATTTATATGCGTGGTTCTCTTCAGTATTGGCTCGAGAGAGAGTATCTTTCATTGTTATGGAAGCAAATAACATTCCGAATGTCTGGTATTCTTCATTGAAAAGAAATCGGAAAAATGTTTATTTGAACGTCCAATGAACTTAGTTTGCAGCATTTGCTGCACAAGCCACTAGTTAAATAGAATTGTGATAACCTTGTTACTTTGCGTAAATAATCAACTGTAGAATTACACCTCAAATCGAGAACTTGAAACGTTTTAGGACTCAAATACAGGGCGTTAAAAATAACGTTTACAACGTTTCAGGGATGATGGAGGTAAAAACAAACATCTTTTGTAAGTGACAAAACTTTGACAGATGCGCCGTTTATTGTGTACGTAAGTGTTAGTGTAATCCATAAGGAACGAGACCAATTGTCGTTTTAGGGGTGGTGTTCAAACTGCCGTCCATTGAAGGCATTGCACAACTGGTACCTTCGTACTATAGAGTGTCTGCAACGCTAAAAAAGGCCAACATTGTCTGTAATAACATGTGCAGCTTCAACAACGCGAGCAACTAAGTCTTCTGCCGTATCGATCGGTGTCTCATACACAAGACGTTTCATGTCTCCCCACAAAAAGAAATCGGTGGGTTAGGTCCGGTGATCGAGGTGGCCACGGTACTGGCCCACCCCTGCCAATCCAACGATCGGGGAATGTAGCATTTAGATGGTTCCTGACACGACGATCAAAGTGTGGAGGGGCACCATCATGCTGAAACCATATTCGTTCTCTGATGTTCAATGGGGTATTTTCTAAAAGTTCTGGTAGGACGTCGCGTAGAAAAACAAAATAATTACCACCACGGAGAGTGTTAGGGACCATTTTAACTTGTTGCAGGCACAGCAGTACAAACAGAACTAACCAGTGTGTGCTGTGACGGAAGTCAAGTCATCTACCCTTCAGGCCATCTTGCGGCAAAACGGCGCATCTGCTAGAGTTTTGTCACTTAAAAGAGATGTTTGTTTTTACCTCCTCTACCATCCCTGAAGCGTTGTAATAGTAATATGCGTTACAAGAGCGGTATGTTGACGTTTTCATGTTCGAGGAAAAGTTTGAAAAAGCTAAACGTAGTTGAACTTTTTTAATTTCCGAGAATTGAAAGAAAACATACCGCTCGTGTATCGTACATTATTTTGTGCGAAGATCGTTTATTACATACCTGAAAGAGGAATTTCTAATTAGTTGCAATGAAATCTCCATCTTGGTTTCTGTTCAATGACGGCAAATTTGCAAAACAAAAATATCTATCTTCAGCATTGTCGCCTTAAAATGTTTTCTGTGTTTACTATACTCCAGCAGGCCGTGATATACGTCTGTCTTCCCCCCCCCCCCAGTCTATGATGAGTCTGGAATCTTGTTGATTTTTTCACGGCTTCCTTAATGTTACTTGCATCACGAATGCAGTAACTTTAGTGGAGTTGTAGAGTTTACTTAATTTTTGCAAATATTTAAAACAATAATTAACATTGCAATTTAGGTGAAATTGCAGTGATAAGTTTCCAATTTATAATTATTACTATATTGAACGTCTCTAAAAATAATATGTTAAAAGCCTAAAGCAGTAAAATGAATGTCACTTAAGCGGTAAGAAGAGGGAAATTGTTATGTGTGCTAGGTTGGGAATACTGAATGTGGAATTTTAGACTTTCCGCGGATTGGTTTTGTGCGGAAACCAAGCAAATACGCACGATCTCGCACAAACGTAAAGTTTCTTGTGTTATACAACCAAAAGTAAAGTTCCATTGTTATGCACAGGCTATCTATTCTAAAATTAGAAACTAGTTGTACATAATTTTATAACTTTTGCTGCAAAGCTGTTTGCTCATTAAACATAAATCAAAATGTCCAATCTCGAAGAAAATTTAAATTGCTTCATATTTGTTTAGAAAACGTCACATTTCCAAACATGCAACAGTAAGTTATCGATTGACATCTTTTCATTTGTTTCTGTTTGAGAATAAAGTGAGTCAATTTATTCCTTCGTAGCAGAACCTCGAGCTGACGTCATAAATGTGAGAAAACAGTACTGTAAGTTAATGGTCCTCATAATGTGGGGAGATGAGTGAAATGAAAATACTTCCACTGTAAAATAATTTAATTGGAAAGACCTCTGAAGTTTGCTTTACCATCGAGAAAGATGACACTACAAACACTTCGAGAAACCGTAGAGATGGTGAGACTTTCGAGGTTTTAATATTAAGGTCCAGTTTCACTAATAATTGCAACAAAACTTTATTCTAGAATAAAACAGCTTCCATGAATTATAATGAAGATATATTAGCGACTTTCAGAATGTTGCTAATTGTTTATCGCTGGCGTAGTAACATTCATGAAACAATTAGTACACTGTGACTATAAATATCAGTTTTATAATAATAATAATAATAATAATAATAATAATAATAATAATAATAATAATAATACTTACTTACTTACTTACTGGCTTTTAAGGAACCCGTAGGTTCATTGCCGCCCTCACATAAGCCCGCCATTGGTCCCTATCCTGAGCAAGATTAATCCAGTCTCTACCATCATATCCTACCTCCCTCAAATCCATATTAATATTATCTTCCCATCTACGTCTCGGCCTCCCCAAAGGTCTTTTTCCCTCCGGCCTCCCAACTAACACTCTATATGCATTTCTGGATTCGCCCATACGTGCTACATGTCCTGCCCATCTCAAACGTCTGGATTTTATGTTCCTAATTATGTCAGGTGAAGTATACAATGCGTGCAGCTCTGCGTTGTGTAACTTTCTCCATTCTCCTGTAACTTCATCCCTCTTAGCCCCAAATATTTTCCTAAGAACCTTATTCTCAAGCACCCTTAATCTCTGTTCCTCTCTCAAAGTGAGAGTCCAAGTTTCACAACCATACAGAACAACCGGTAATATAACTGTTTTATAAATTCTAACTTTGAGACTTTTTGACAGAAGACTAGTTGACAAAAGCTTCTCAACCGAATAATAACAGGCATAATAATAATAATAATAATAATAATAATAATAATAATAATAGCATCGCTGGCGTAGAATCTGTGAAGAGGAATTATGTGGACTATTTGGAAGTTGCAAACCATTATTAGCTAGTATGACAGGCAGAATTTGATCTGAAAATGACCTCTAGGTTTTAATTCAACAAGGGCTTAGTGATGTTACTTCGCAGTTCATCATTGGTCTATAATTCTTCGAATAAGGCAACAATGGAATAATAGAGACTGTCACAATAACAGGGGAGCACTACTGCAGTATGCTACAGAATATCGTCATCCTTAGAGAGAAATCACGACCTGTGAAACATAATCTGCACGCAAGATGGCGCACCGTCCCACATCTACATCCCTGCAAAACAATTACACAGATATTTGGCGATCGTATCAGCAATAGACACTTTCCAACAATATGACCTCGAAAATCTCCAGATCTCAATCGAGCCAACTTTTGGCTGTGGAGTTACCTTAGAGAACAAGTTTTCGGGGCACACCCAACAACCCTACAGCAACTGAACGATGCTATCTCGCAAGAAATTGGGAATATTGCGAATGCTGTGCATGATGTCGCAGACAGAATGATGTTTTTTGAACAAGAGAATAGCGGACATATTCCCAATGTTTTGTAAAAACCAAACCCATTGATTGCTCAACACAGTGATGTTTTTTATACCTGAAGTCGGCCTGGATGGCGCAGTCGGTAGAGTGCTGACCCGAGGTTGCGGGTTCGATCCCGACAGGTCGATGCCATTTAGTGTGCTTAAATGCGGCAGATTTCAGTAGATTTACTGGCATGTAAAAGAACTCCTGCGGGACAAAATTCCTGCACACCTACGACACTGGTATGATATGATATGATATGATATGATATGATATGATATGATATGATATGATATGATATGATATCATATGATATGATATGATATGATATGATATGATATGATATGATATCATATGATATGATATGATATGATATGATATATGATAGGATATGATATATGATATGATATGATATGATATGATATGATATGATATGATATGATATGATATGATATATGATAGGATACGATACGATATGATGATATGATATATGATAGGATACGATATATCATATGATATGATATATATATGATAATTATGATATATGATATATGATAGGATACGATATGATATGATATGATATATGTATGTATGTATTTATTCACACTGCAGTGGGTATATACCCGGTGGCAGTGGTAACTAACTACACTCAATAATGACAATAATAAACTTATTAATTAAAAATACAATTAATAATAATACTAATAATTAATACTAACAATAATTAATAATAATAATAATAATAACAACAGGGAATATACTAAATTAAATGAAACGATCACTTAAAATAACATTTGAAATAAATCTAATTTGTATCTTAAAACTAAGATCGAACTAAAACCCACGAGTATGATATGTTCATATCTGCACAAGTACCTTTCAAATTACACTCATTTCGCTGTCAACTCACTCACTGCACTGGAACTACGACACATTTCACTGATTTTATCCTGATTTCACTAACATTTCAAAAACATTTCACTGTTCAAATACTTTGCACTGCCACTATAAACTATAAAGCTTCACTGACAGGAACACGTTTCACTTACACAGCACACTTCACTGACACAACATAATTCTTCACTGATACAACACTTCAATAACAACATATTGTAAATTTTATTTCCACTCAACAATAGGATTTTATTCTTCCAACAATAATTCCTTTCTACAATTCGCCTTAAACGCTCTCGTCAACAATTGGATTTTCACTCAACACAGTATTCGTTATAGCACTCCACCGACGACAATGACAATTTACTTGGACTAGTACGAACAACAATGAATTGTTAATCTTAACTAATATTTACAAAGCACTATTTACAAATCGGAACTATCAGTTCACAGTTCTTCTAGCTCAGTCACTCGAGTTCACAGTACCTCGAACCACAGACCTTCAGAGACAGTCCACTGTACTCGAACTCAGGTCCCTCCAACTGCGGTCCACTGCACTCGAACTCAGGCCTTCGGATGCTGATACAGTTGCGGACGCACACTCGAGTCGAACTCCGGTACACAAGACTGGCTTGCTTGCTCTGGCTTACTCACTGACTGGCTGACTAATCAACTGAAAACTGCTGTCGTTCCTTCGCGACCGTAATTTATAACCACAGCGACGTAGCCTCGAAAGTTCGAATTCGCGAGTCTTCCACTTCGACGGATTTCTCGGCCTCTCTAGGCAAGCAGAAGATGCGCGCGCAAACTCCCTCTCCACTCTCTCGCCGCGCGCCGTCCCAGAGTGCTCCGCGCGATCTGCTTTCTTGCGGAACGCTGGTCGTGAGTTCGAATCTCACGTCGCTGTCACAATATCATTTACACCCTTTAAATACTGTGTATAATTATCGTCTATTAGTAAGGTCCTTAAGCCTATTTTTAAATACATTTTTGGTTGTTGGTAAAGCCTTTAGTAAGTCTGCAGGTAAAGCATTCCAGTCCCTGATAGTACGATTGAGAAAAGAAAACTTTTCAGTGTCCGTCCTCTGTCTTCTTTCCCTCAGTTTATATGAGTGGTCGTTCCTTGAAGAGTAATTTGGCGGCCGCAACCTATTTTTATTTCTCTCCAGGCAGGCTCACCTCTGTATGTTCATATATGATATATGTTAGGGTACGATACGATGATATATGATATGATACTTATGATATATGATATATGATATGATATGATATGATATGATATGATATGATATGATATGATATGATATGATATATGATATGATATTTATTCCACCAGCTTACATCTGTCGTAATGGCCCTTCACATTTCACGACGCTGATATAATCTGCGCAGTTGCGAGCGTCGTTAAATAAAACATAATTTAAATTTAAATTCTTATACCTGAAATATTATGATATTTACAACGTCTTGAAGTTTGAATTGACTTTTCAATGCCTTAGGCCTACTTCAAACATTATACGTACAGTACATAATAATACGCCAAGTCTTGAACATCTTCTGTATTTTTAACCAATTTAATAAGAAATTCCCCCCACCAATCGAATACTAGTTCCGATGAATATCTGTGACATCATGGCCACCTCGCTGGGACGCCTTGTAAAGTGGACAGTATTGCTTAAGGCACGTGTAAGATTAAATTTTGCACTTTACGACTTCCCTACGTCTGGTTGTCCCCTCCATTAGCGCCCGCATCTCAACCTTGGGATGTTGCGACATGATTCCCACGTTGTAATTCAAACGCTTCCCACGTGGTCCTTGCCTTAGGTGTGCTATATCCTACCTACAAGTTGGTTATCTTTGCTTGTACAACGTATTCACAGACACCGTTCTCTTTGTTGGTCGAATCTTTCAGTCTCACCGAAGATGTACTGCGCAACATAACAAATCCATGAACTTGAAAGTAATTCTTTATTTAGGCCTATTTATTTAGTTATTTATTTATTTTTTTTATTTTTTATATTCGTTCGTTCGTTTATTTATTTATCTTTATCCGTTCATCCATTCTATCTATCTATCTATCTATCTATCTATCTATCTATCTATCTATCTATCTATCTATCTATCTATCTATCTATCTATCTATCTATCTATCTATCTATCTATCTATCTATCTATCTATCCATCCATCCATCCATCCATCCATCCATCCATCCATCCATCCATCCATCCATCCATCCATCCATCCATCCATCCATCCATCCATCCATCTATCTATCTATCTATCTATCTATCTATTTATCTATCTGTAGCTATCTATCTATCTGTCTGTCTGTCTATCTATCTATAGCTATCTATCTATATCTATCTGTCTGTCTGTCTATCTATCTATCTATCTATCTATCTATCTATCTATCTATCTATGTATCTATCTGTCTGTCTGTCTGTCTGTCTGTCTGTCTGTCTGTCTATCTATCTATCTATCTATCTATCTATCTATCTATCTATCTATCTATCTGTAGCTATCTGTCTGTCTCTCTGTCTGTCTATCTATCTATCTATAGCTATCTGTCTATAGCTATCTATCTATCTATATCTATCTATCTATCTATCTATCTATCTATCTATCTATCTATCTATCTATCTATCTATCTATCTATCTATCTATCTATCTATCTATCTATCTATCTGTAGCTATCTATCTGTCTGTCTGTCTGTCTATCTATCTATAGCTATCTATCTATCTATCTATCTGTCTGTCTGTCTGTCTGTCTGTCTGTCTGTCTATCTATCTGTAGCTATCTATCTATCTGTCTGTCTGTCTGTCTATCTATCTGTAGCTATCTATCTATCTATCTATCTATCTATCTATCTATCTATCTATCTATCTATCTATCTATCTATCTATCTATCTATCTATCTATCTATCTATCTATCTATCTATCTATCTATCTATCTATCTATCTATCTATCTATCTATCTATCTGCCTGCCTGCCTGCCTATTTGTCTATGTGTCTATTTATTTACTTAGTTACTTATTTATTTACTTACTTTTATTTATTTATAATTTTTATTTATTTACTTATGCTAATATTGATAAAGGTAAACTGTAAAGGTTAAAACACAGCATTGAACCTGTACGTGGAAGTTTCTGCTATGACGTATTCTGTACAAGTCACTGGAACTACGAACCAAACTTTCTGTGAGTTTTGAGTCTGAAATTTTCTCCTCTTCTTCACCTGCTCTGTGTCGTGAAAGTTTTAGATGAGGCTGTCATAATTGTAACAGTCATCTTACACCTTTCCAGCGCCCAAGAAACTTCTTAAGATTTTGCGGTAGACATAAGTTTTGAAATATTTTAGTATCTCTTATTATTCTCGTCCCATAATTGCTGTATTATCACATATCATCATTCTATTGTCTCTTTTTTTAATTGATTATTTTACGACGCCTTATCAACTGCTGTGTTTACCTAGCGTCTGAGTGAGATGAAGGTGATAATGCCGGCGAAATGAGTCCAGGGTCCAGCGCCGGAAGTTACCCAGCATTTGCTCTTATTGGCTTGAAGGAAACTCCCGGAAAAAGAAATCTCAACCAGGTAACGTCCCAACCGAGATTTGAACTCGACCCCGCTCGTTTCACGGTCAGACGTACTAACCGTTGCTCCATAGCGGTGGACCATTGTCTCTCGATAACCTCAATACTTAGAGGAGACGTTAAATAATTATAAATCACAAATATATTTCATAACAGCAACATTTAATTGGTCATGTCATCAATACCATTCACCAACTATTCTAGTATCATTGTTGTTTACTGAGTATAATGAAGCACCGACTGTGTAATCTTATTATAATTAACTGGTTGTGAAAGACTACAGTGAAAGTGATTTTCAGATAGCCTCCTGGAATTTACCCTGCGGCCATGAAGAATACTATTAAGCGCTTAGATTAGAACAATCGTTTGACTTCATAAATGCTGAACGAAGCAGTGAGGTGTGTAGAGTCGAGATGTGCTAACCCCATATACAAGGAGGCGGGGTTTAGGCTAGAAAATAAATAATTGTCGCAAAAATGCACAAATTAAAAATTATATTTGTGCAACTTGAGAAATGCTTGCGCAGAATTATAAATAATTGTGCAGAAAAATAAAAATAATAAAGTTTGCAGAAACAAAAAGCTATGTAATTTGTTTCTTGGAGTTTTATTACTTTCAGTCCATCTTATCACAGTCTAGATATACTTACGTAAGTAAATCATTAGACGTAGGTATGTTTAGAATCAATTACTGCTGAATTTACGTCACATTATAATACGTTATTTTATGGGCACTCTAAACATTGAAATTCTTTACTAATAGGCCCTTCAAGATTTATTGTTAGGAGAGTACTAATTCTTTTTACTGAAAGACGGTTTCTAATTACAGTTTTTAGAAGATTCATGCAACTAAACCTCGCTCACAATTTACAGTATGCGATAGCATTATGTAAATCAGCGTTTCTCAAACTTTTTTGAACTGAGGACCACTTTTTTAAGTCAGAACAGTTCCGCGGACCACCTTACTCTTTTTCCCTTCGAAAGCAAATGTATCATTTTGCAGCATATTTTAATACCAGTATACTTATATTTTAAAGTAGAATTCATTAATTATAATACTTTTCTAATTATATTTTTGTAGCCAATCACAAGTAACTTATAACAAATTCTGTGCATTCATCGCTTGCCTGTTAGCAGTTAGTTGTTTGAAATCCTTCTTATGTGGTACACGCAGTAGTTGTCCATGTTTCTGTTAAATGGGTGTGCATTATAAATAATGGAAAACTGGCTTCGATCCGATCTTTGAAAAGAAAGGAACGTGATGATATGCTTAATTTAGGCAGTGCTAATAGTTCAGAAGCTGTTTGTGAATAAATATATTAATATCAGTGATTATAGTGCCATTACAGAAATATCTAGTCCTAGTGGTAGCTATTCAAAGAAAAAATACTTTCGTAAATATGACAAGAATTATTTAGAACTTGGATTTACTTGGTATGGCAATGAGAGTGAACCAAAACCTCGGTGCGTTGTCTAAAATTTCTTATATCGTCATCTGGAAAAAGGAATAAAAAATTAATGCAGAAACATGCCCGATTTTCAACAAGTAAAGATGTAATTTGGCACATTCTATTTTATTGGTGTACGACTTTAATCCTCTGTTATGAATTCGGATGGTCCCTGGCTGGGTTGGAGGCTCGGCACCAGATGTGCAGGGAAAAGATGGCGAGAAATGCCACGTTCATAGTTCATAGTGCTTTAAATCCCTCGTTTGATGCTGAGAGTAGAGTGGGTAGACGGGTAAGGTAAGAAATTATTTCATAAAATATTAGTACTGAGAGAAAAAGTGGAAGGCGATTGTCATGTGTTATTTCCAAACTCTGAGATTTTCAGCTGTATTGTGATAGGCCTATGCAATTCGTTTGAATTTTATTTCTTCTTTTGTCGGACCACAAGGGCAGAACTCGAGGACCATAGTTTGAGAAACGCTGAATTATAAATCAATTAGAAAAAATTGTTCACTTAACTCAAGCTGCATGAATTGCATCAACTCTTTGAAATCAATTCCTGAACATCAATACCTTTTTGAACATTGCCCATGCCATTAGCATTTCATTTAAATTCAGATTAGTTCATACACATCTCTGATTTCATTCTCTCCATTACCATCTTCGTTTCTGAAGTCCAATGTGGTTGTCGCATTTTTGCACATTTACATTCAAAGTTTGTCGCATTTTTAGAAATCGAGTAGCAAAATGCGACAAATGCGACTTTGGCTTAAACCCTGCAAGGAGGCCAGCATGTGTGGATGTATGTAATATAGTGTCGATTCATAGAAAATATCCTCCCTCCCTTACATCGCATAGGCTTGTAAAACGGTAGACCTATAATACGAAAAGAGAACAAATAAAGAAGTAGATATTCCTATTTTATAGTTATTGCTCGTCAGAACTCGCGGAAAGGGTAAGGGATAAGGACTGTATCGCAATATGCACCGTCGGTGCAGGAGGTAGAGGTATAAAGCATACCCGCCAGCAGCCACGGATGCACGCTAGTGCCTCTATTATCCGCGGGTAAAAGACGCTAGCCCGAGGGTGCACTGTGCTGATAACCACTGGTCTGTATTATGTAGACATTACAGCATTCTTTACAATTTACCTTTCTGTCTTTTTCCATCACAGATTTAACTTGGACATCGGAATTTCAATCATGGATAACCAGCCTTCTAGCTGTTTGAGTATTGATGCTCCAAAATAATTGTTCTATGTGATGGTAATTAAGAAACTCCTAGGGAAGTGAGACTACTTGACTACTCTGGTCAGAGAATGCTTATAACATAATCCCTATTTCATGTACTTCTTATCTTTGCTAACTGAAAAGGTCGGTATACAGGGTGATTCACGAAGATTTACCGTCACTTACGGAGCTTATTTCCGAAGACATTCTGAGCAAAAAAATGTCATACACATTTGTCCTAATCTTAATATTTTCAGAGTTACACTAATTTGAAATTGTTTGTAAAATAGACTACCGTTATTCTTTAGTTTTAAGGGTAAAATAATATTACAGATAAAGGATTAACTATTCAGGACTATCATTTCTTTAATGAGCTACTATTCTGAAGCTAAACATGTGTTGTTAATTCCATAGTTGCTTCGTACAGAGATTTTTTTTTTTTATTTTTAACTACAAAATTACATTTTCGTTACGCATTTGTCACAACAATTGTTACAAATCACGCCACTCTTGTAAAATCTTCAAGACTGGACATTAAGTAATTAAACTGTAAAGAATCAAGCTCATAAAGTCGTATGATTTGTAACAATTATTGTTGTGATAAGTGCGTAAGAATTATGTAATTTTTAGTTAAAAATTGAAAAACAAAATCTGTACAAAGCAATTAACAACACATTCTTAGCTTCAGAACAATAACCAATTAAAGAAATGATATTTCTGAATAGTTCATTCTTTATTTGTAATATTCTTTTACCCTTAAAACTAAAGAAAAATAGTAATATGCGTTACAAGAGCGGTATGTTGAAGTTTAAAAAAGCGAAACGTAGTTGAGCTTTTTTAATTTCCGAGAATTGAAAGAAAACATACCGCTCGTGTATCGTACATTATTTTGTGCGAAGATCGTTTATTACATACCTGAAAGAGGAGTTTCTAATTAGTTGCAATGAAATCTCCATCTTGGTTTCTGTTCAATGACGGCAAATTTGCAAAACAAAAATATCTATCTTCAACATTGTTGCTTTAAAATGTTTTCTGTGTTTACTATACTCCAGCAGGCCGTGATATACGTCTGTCTTCCCCCCCCCAGTCTATGATGAGTCTGGAATCTTGTTGATTTTTTCACGGTTCCTTAATGTTACTTGCATCACGAATACAGTAACTTTAGTGGAGTTGTAGAGTTTACTTAATTTTTTCAAATATTTAAAAACAATAATTAAGAGTGCAATTTAGGTGAAATTGCAGTGGTAAGTTTCCAATTTATAATTATTACTATGTTAAACGTCTCTAAAAATAATATGTTAAAAGCCTAAAGCAGTAAAATCAATATGTCACTTAAGCGGTAAGAAGAGGGAAATTGTTATGTGTGTTAGGTTGGGAATACTGAATGTGGAATTTTAGACTTTCCGCGGATTGGTTTTGTGCGGAAACCAAGCAAATACGCACGATCTCGCACAAAGGTATTTTACTAACAACTTCAGATTATTGTAAGTTTGAAAACCTTGAGATTAGGACACATGTTTATGCGACATCTTTTTCTCAGAATATCTTGGGAAATAAGTTCCGTAAATGGCGGTAAATCCTCGTGAATCGCCCTTATAATGTCTATACAATATATTGTTTCACTTCTCATTTGCTTGCGTCGTATCAGTTTTATTGCATCCGGTAAGCTTTGGTTCGGGTGATGTTAAATTACCCTGCTGTTGTTTGCCCACTCTTTGATCTGCGCTTTGTGTTGACATTTGGGAGGCTACAAAGTTCTGCAACGTTGGGAGGAAATCAGTAACAATTCATATTACCTCTAGAGGACAAACATCATTTTCCCGTTCATGTATAAAAATTACACTGTACACACTTCAGCAGAATTTGTCATTGTGTAATTGAAAATGCCATCCTCAAATTATAACTTTGGCTTCATTATCTGGATGTCTGAATTTCGATCCCCGAAACGGTTATCAGGAGTAAAATTCCGCTCTAAGTCTGTCCTAGTATTTACCTGAAGAACAGAAATCGCAGTTCATATCTTCCCCTTTCAAAATTCTGTTCTAAAATTTAATAATCTTCCTTTTTTATTCTTTGACTGACGCTGAACTGAAGGTAACATTTTACTAGCAAAAGACTGAAGACTAAAAAATTAATCTCTGTATTTCATTTACTTGGATTAATTGTATTGTATGTTATTGTATTTATTTACGTTCCATGGTATTCGTATATCGCATCACAGGTAGAATATGAAACATGTCAAAAAATCTTAATAGTACTACAAAATCTTAATTCATAATCATAGTCTAGTTGAAATATATACAGAAGAGTTCTACAATATATTAGTACAAAAATATATACAGAAGAGTTCTACAATATATTAGTACAATACAAGACAAATATTCATCCAGCGTTGTTGAATGTCATAAATTCATCTACAGAATAGAAGGCGTAAGAAATTAGGTACTTCTTTAATTTGGCCCTAAATAATCGTATGTTTTGAGTTTGACTTTTTATATCCATAGGGATATGTATGTTTTCTGCCATATAACGCACTTCTTTTTGATAGCACGATAGACTTGCCGATGGAGTATGAAAGTCCTTTTTCTTACGAGTATTTATACTGTGAACTGTTGAATTAGTTGCAAAGTTTTCTCGATTACAAACGAGGAAGTTTATTAATAAAAAATTTACTGACAAGCCATAGGCATTATTTGTAGTTCCATGAAAATTATTCTATACGATTCCCTAGATTTGGCACCTACTGTTATTCTAATTATTTTTTTTTTGTAGTAGGAATATACTGTTACTATTTGTAGAATTTCCCTGAATAGCCTATTATTCCAAAACTCATTACCGAGTGGAAGTATGCACGTCTATTGTTTTTAAGGTATTGACATTTACTGTCTCTTGCAAAGATCTAATAGCAAACATGATGCATTTAGTTTGGAGGTAATTTCTTTAATTTTCAGTTTGTTATTTAACGACGCTGTATCAACTACAAGGTTATTTAGCGTCGATGAGATTGGTGATAGCGAGATGGTATTTGGCGAGATGAGGCCGAGGATTCGCCATAGATTACCTGGCATTCACCTTACGGTTGGGAAAAACCTCGGAAAAAACCCAACCAGGTTATCAGCCCAAGCGGGGATCGAACCCACGCCCGAGCGCAACTTCAGACCGGCAGGCAAGCGCCTTAACCGACTGAGCCACGCTAATCTATACTAATAATAAATCTGTAGCCGAAATTTTTCTGGTAATTTTCGATTTTTCAAAAATAATTGGTCCTAACCAGAGCCTTCTTTAGTTACAAGCCGGGGCCATACGTCGGCAACACTGTAATTATCTGTCACCCGGAGGCTGACCGTACAGTACACGTGTTTGTGCTAATGCTGATTTCCAATGTAAATTAATGTTACAATATAAGTATGTGTCGATGGAATTATGTTTGCGGTCGTACCAAACGTTAATTGTTGATGTATTATAAACTAAATGCGTGTTGGTGATAAAAAAACAAGACAATAAATGAAAATAAAATGGTTGCAGTCTTTGGGAATTTTTACAGTTATGGATGACAAAGTAATTGACTATTCTATTAAATATTGTATAACCACATTTTTATATTCTTATTTGTGATTTGTGTGTATCAGAATTCTAGCCAAATTGTTGGGTCTCGCCTGCTATATCAATAAAGTTACGCCGTTGGTTTTCAAAGTCATTGTAAACAGCTATTTTGTGATCCCATAAATGTTGCAGTTTTGTTGAAGATTCGGAATGCCTGCTATACGTCAGAACTATCTATAATTTGTACATGCATATAATCACTTTGTTGGTTTGGTCAATGTTACTTATGTCCCGCCCACTATAGAGACATAGGCCAATTTTACACATATTTAGTATAACTTGTTGCTTCTTTGACAGGTTAGGTTTGGTTAGTTTAGGTTTTTGTTATAGCCTACCTTGCATATACGATTATAGCGCAACATTGGCAGTGATAAAAGTGAAATATTCGTTCAGTGGGCGTTGGATACTCTACATTCACCCACTTGGTATTTACAGGATTTAAAGTCCACTGAGTTTACGCTAATTGATACATACATGTACTTAATAGATAATGTTGCGTTTTGTTACGTATTATGTTGAAGGGATGTGTTTTCATTTTTTCATAGATTGTTTTACTTGGCTTAACTATATTTACATCCTCATACTTTTATTATAATAGGAATGTCAATAGTTTCTTCTGTTTACATTTTATTTTAGGCCTATTTGCATAATTTACATTCTTAGCTTGTTTTCTGTATTTATATTTATTTAAAATTATATTTTTAAAAGTCTGTAACAAATAATTTAAGATAACAGTATTGTTATGGTGACTGGCCAGGTTCAAACTAAAACTGGCTTTCTGGACATCTGAAATATTTATAGAAAAGCACGACATAATCACATGAAAATAAAATGCATATGATATCCTACACCTTTCATGTCAGAGGTGAAACAACATTAAGCGGCAAAAACATTGTCAGTTTACTAGCCACATAATGGTTAATTGATTGGAATAGGGTATTGCGAAAGTACGTCATTATTTTATTTATTTTTGGTACAAGTAACATTTCTTTAAGCATTTATTTATTTTCCCTTGTACCATCAATAAAATAACAAGTATGTTTTTATTTTTTTTTTTAATTATAAGTGTAGTTGCTACGACACATAGGCACACAGCACTTTCTAGGCATCTGAAATATTTGTAGAAAAACACGATAGATAATCGCATAAGATAATATTAAAATACATCCTAAACCTTTCACAGATGAAACGCTATTAAGTCGCAAAACATTGTCAATTTGCTAGCCACAAATTTGTTAACTGAAAGGAACTTAAGAATACTGCGTAGGAACTTACGTCTTTATTGCATTATTGATTTTATTATTTTCGGTGCAAGGAATATCTTTTTTATTTATTTATTTATTTATTTATCTTCGTACTATCAAAAACATGTTTTTTTTGTAATTATTTTAAGTGGCAGCCTTTGTATGTAAGTAGCCTACTTACGCCGTATTCTGAAGTACAGCTAATTGATTGCAATAAAACACTATTTTCGAACCCGTAATAATTTACATCACTACTCTGAATCTTGGTCTTACCTTTGTGCATGAAGTAATATTGAAAAAATACGCGTTACGTATAACTAAAGCAATGAGCAAACACAATATCACTCTAAAATCTCCCGCCTCCACTCTGCGTTGCCAAACCTACCCATGCCACGGCTTGTAACTAAAGAAGGCTCTGGTCCTAACATATATAATTAACCACCTTGAAACCGAAGATCGCATTTTGAAATTTTTGTTTGTATGTCTGTCTGTCTGTATGTTTGTTACCTTTTCACGCGATAATGGCTGAACGGATTTCGATGAAAATTGGAATATAAATTAAGTTCGTTGTAACTTCGATTTTAGGCTATATGGCATTCAAAATACATTATTTAAAAGGGGATTTATAAGGGGGCCTGAATTAAATAAATCGAAATATCTAGCTTATTATTGATTTTTGTGAAAAATGTTACATAACAAAAGTTTCTTTAAAAATAATTTGCGATAAGTTTTATTCCTTGAAACATTTTGATAAGACTGATATTTAATGAGATAAATGAGTTTTAAAATTAAAATAACTGCCATCTAAGGCCGTGTAATGAATTAAAAAACAAATGACTTGGTCTATCAGGGACCTTGGACAGCAACAATCGAAAGCTATGAAAGATAGCCTACAGAGAATGTTTCTGCGTTTGTATGAAGTAATATCGGATGCTAAATTAACCGATTTGTATAATTAATTATTATTTCACCATTGGAAAGTATAGTTTCTCTAGATGGACATAATGCTATAATGTTATTACAGTAACTTCTGATATGATATAATATAATATAATATGATTTAAGTTATTTGAAGGGTTCACAACCATAGTGGGCCAAGCGCCATTTACTGAATACGTAGAAAACAAGGGTTAAAATTAAGTTATTACCATAATTCAATGGAAACCTATAACAAGTAAAATAAAATATACACATTAAATCTAAATGATGTCAATGTTCATTAAACTATGATTGCATGTAATAAAAATTAAGAAACATGTTAAAGGAATTGTCATTGCACCAATGAGTGTCTCTGGACCAAAATGATCGCATTTTAATTATTTGGATGCAATTTAAATTAAGTAACATATTAAACGATTTATCCTTCTATCAAACACGAATGTTCCCTGGATCAAATGTCCTATTTTAATTATGTAACTACTTTATATTTATTTCTAACGGGTGCAGCGGAGCGCATGGGTACAGCTAGTTTCTTTAATATATTATCGATCTGAATAGTTTGTGTATTTTAAAAGAATCGTTGAATAAGTATCCCTCGTACTAACTATTTAATACAAGCTCTGAGCTTGTATAATATTTTCATTTCTATTGTGTGTTTCACATCTTCGTGGTTAATAAAAATCACTGATAGTTTTAATTAATTTGTTGCAGGATGGCTTCCATATACCTGCTGGTGGCAACGGTTGTGCTGGCGTTGCTAAGCAACATAGAATGCTACCCATCTGGAGCGCCCTCAGCCACTTGCACCAGTTTGTCCCCTTCACATCAATCCGCTTCTCCACAAGAAAGTGCTTCTCCATTTGCTCTGACTCCAGTGAAGCCAAGTGTTGCTCCAGGCTCAAAATTGAAACTTAAGCTGACTTCAACTACTGGGTCACCTTTCAGGGGATTCATTCTACAAGCCAGGAGTCCGCAGGGAAGTGATGGTGCAGCAATAGGACAATTCACTACGTTTCCAAATCTTACTAAAACTTTCAGTTGTGCAGGAGGATATCCGGTAAGCTTGCTTTAATATCAAAATTTCGCTCTTCAGTCAAATATAACTCATCTTATTTATTTTATAAGTGTTATGTAACATTTAAACTGTCTTGAATTAAAGTTGATTTAATAATTATTATTAGTATATTATATACTGTACTGGTATACACTAGAGCAGTAGTGTCAGGGTTGTAAGCTCCAAAACCAGTTGTGGAGCTAGATCGGAGCTTGAACTTGCTTATGTCCGTGGAAACACCGGAGCACGCAACCAGTCTATTGGAGCGCTCCGCTCCGTTTAGTCTCTGTCTGACAACGCTGCACTAGAGCATCGATTATCCGAAACAACTGGGGATGGAGGGTGTTCGGATAACTGATTTTTCAGATAACCGATCATTTACGAAAACAAATTGTACCGGTGTCATGGGAGCAGTATGAAACAAAGAAACACGGATATTAAATACAAAACTGTATAGGTACATAGTATATATTTTGTATTACACGTCTTACAAATAACACAGAGAACTGACTAGCCTAGCTTGACTAATTCTAAATGGCCTAGAGTTTAGGAAAAGATTTTTTTTTGAGAGCTGAGACTCGTTTTTTTTTTTCGCTAAATCTCGCAAACAGCGCTAGCGGAACTTCTACATGACGGGCGCGCAAATTTGAATTTGCTGACTGAAACGCTTTCGGTTAACCAATGTTTTGGTTGATTGGCATTCGGTTAATCGATGCTCTACTGTATATTTTGTGAATAATAGGATTTATTTAACTCTAGAATAACCTGGCAAGCACCTCGTTCGTATGATTATGTAGACTGTTTAAGTTATAGGATGAATTTGCGATATTTGCCAATAACATTTCAAGACCGCCTTAAAATCAACCAATCACATTTGTGTTTCTTGATAAAGCCTCGTACAATACTTCAGTGTCAATCACAGAAAATCAAGAAATGCCAACAAAATTTAACTTCGAAAATTGCGTTGACAAGTCTGGATCCCACAAGTGATACCAACAAGGCATCGCTCATGAGGCAACTAGGTCAGGAGAGATTGGGGTAGAATGGTCAGTTCCTTTCCCCCTCCATTGCATACATCGCCGACTAGCTACATATTACCCTAGATCATATATGTAACAGATAACTCATCGCTATGTTAAAATCGTTTGCACTTTGAAGAGAACAACCGCCAGGATCGCCACCCGTCCACCGTAAAAGAACACGAGATGGCAGTACAGTCGCTAATGCAATTCAAATGGGAATTATGACGTGACTGCCTTATGGCAGCGTAGTAAACCTGATAAAAGTTTGACTATAATTATGTGTGTATATACCGCCTTTGCTTATCCTACAATGTGAATGAATTAATTAATCATATTTCCTCATTAACGTTTTCGGTACGTAACTTGTACCATCTTCAGATGTTTGTATATGATGCTAATTGTTAACCAAGCCGGTGAGTGCATGTATCTGAACTTAAATGGTCGGTGGTTTTGTACATGCTGTGCGATGTCGGTGAAGTGTTGTCATGATTACACAAATGATCACCTTAATTCTTAAATACTATTTGCTGGTGCCACACTTTATCAAACTTAAAATTAAAATGTTTCAGTCATTATTTAAAAAACACTATATAAAACTGTTTAAAAACACTGTTTAAAACTATTTAAAAGCACTTAGTTTTACATCACTTTGACTGTGTGAAGTATGTGATCACTTATTATATGGTGTTTGCTGGTTTTTGGTTAAATGAGGCACTTGTGGTGATCTTGTTTAGCGTTGAGTTGGACGCAATATCGTAACATGACTATGATGTTGAGACACTTCTATTAAGTTGATTGCTTATGTAATATTATAACAGAATGAAGATTGTCAGGTCCGTGGCTTTAGTATCGCCTGGCGTGTCTATAACAATATGATTAAGTATTAATTTATGAAATTGGGAATGTTTGTAATTAAATTGGAAATTCCTTTTACTGGTATTGGTATGATTAACTGCTTGGGTAATGCCTATTATGTAAGAGAAGTAACTTACAGTTTTAACGTGTATTGATCCGCTCGTGCTTGATGCCAGGCTGATACTAGAGCGATGGACTTGCTCACAGTATTTTAG
Organism: Periplaneta americana; assembly: GCF_040183065.1. Classification (NCBI taxonomy): domain Eukaryota; kingdom Metazoa; phylum Arthropoda; class Insecta; order Blattodea; family Blattidae; genus Periplaneta; species Periplaneta americana. The sequence continues at coordinate 195,214,940 of NC_091121.1, forward strand.
TTAGTTATATTGTCTGTTTCCGGAAGTAGAGGGGGTGTCGGTGAAATCTGTGTGTGTGATTGTTTGGGCGGGAATAGTTTGAATATCTTCAACATGAAACTGATAAAAGTTGTTAATGTCAAAGCCTATAAGGCCGACCTGGGTATATATGATCTAGGATATTACACTAATCAGGCTGCAGATGTATACAGACAATTGTTCTTTCTCTGACACATATCGTCAAGTGAGATGTACTGCCTGATAACAGATGTACGAGGTCGGAGAATAAAGTAATAAGACTGGTTTTTTACTTACATCATAAACCAACTACAATGTGATCACCTTCAAAGTACAGTAGTTCCCTTGAGACTGCATACAATGGTAGCAGCTGTGAAACTCATCTTTTGAGACACTGTTTAATGCCTGGGTTACAGTCTTTTGGACGTCTACTGTTGTTTGAAAATGGCGTCCTTTGAAAACTGATTTCACTTTTGACAATAAGAAGAAATCGCATGGAGCAAGGCCATCAGATCAGCAACCACATTTTTCCGTTCATCTCGCTGTTGCCCAGTGAGATTTTTTGGAACCATTTTTGCACAAATTTTTCTCATGTCCAGGTCTTCAGAGAGAATGAGGCGAACAGTTTCCTGATTTATGTTCAATTCTTGTGCTATCATTTTGGCTGTTAATGGCCTGTCAGTTCGTACAACTTTACGTACCGTACCCTGGCAATGTTGTCGTCTGTCTTTGCAATTGTTGGCCACCCACCCCTGTGTTTATGTCCAACGTTGCTTCTGCCTTAGAAACATTTTATGCTATCGGAAAGTTTGTTCTCATGGCCATTTCACCGAGTTTAACACATAACAAGATGACATACCACTGTGCGAAATTATGCGATTCCATTGTATTGACGAGGAGCAAACATACAACTCCACAGTCAAGCACCTACTCCACACTGACAGCTTGCAGGGTGGTACCAGTTGGAATTCGGGTGGAGGAAGGATCAAGCTCAAACATATCTCTGGTAGGAGACTGCAGAGTTGCATCATCGGGTGGGAAAAAATCAGTCTCATTACTTTATTGTGGACCACGTACATATCAGCCAGAACCTAAATCAGAGGTGAATGGTTTATGTAACTTATCTTAAATTATTTGTAAAAAAAATGTCCAGTTGAAGTATGCACAATTCACAGTTTCTTTTACCTAGCTGAAGTTATAAAACCCTCTGGTCGAGCAAATGATCAGGAAGAAGAACACAGGAGGACCAATCAAAGTTTCAATACCAACATTGAAACAAATATTTATACAATGGGCCGAGAAGATAGGAGAGTAAGGCCCGGTTGCAGAAACACCGATCAAAATATGATTGGCAATCAAGGAGGGTTTGATTGGCCATCAGTTCTATTTCTGTTGCAGAAAGAACAATCAGTGTTTGATCGGAGATCAGTCTTCCATCAGATTTGATCAACAGATTTTTGCTGGTTAAGGCCCGGTTGCAGAAACGCAAATCAAATCAGTCCCTGATCGCCAGTCAGTTGATGTCTGATTTATTTGATTGTTCGTTGCGTTGCACAAACGTGAATCTCCAATCAACTTCTCTCAATTTACTAATTGCTGATTTGGGAAAGAAATACATTTGACAACAGCGCTATTTAGCAACCACAGCCAATTTGATGCTCTTTAAACGTAGGGGAAACGAATGCATCAAGTGGGCGGTGACTAGGAAAACAAGTGAATGTTTTGCTGGTTTGTTGCTTTTTGTAGAAAGGAAACAGGCGGATTCTATTTGTATATAGACTGCAATATAGTGAAAAAAAAAAACGTGAGGGGGCCTCTGTTGTGGGATTTGCTAGGAGAGTCGACAAGAAATTGGAATATGCATACCCTCCATAACCCAAAATGATTCCATTTCCCATCTCTCTGTTTACAAATGGAGCTCGTAACCTACTCATTAAAAATACAGTATTGTGTTGTCATGTGTAGAACCCTGCCAACGGGCCACAACATTCCAGAATTTCAATGATGGTGTAGACTACATATTGCCTGTATATTCACAGAAAAGAAACCTTTTCTACTTCGATAAAGTTCGGCATCATTTCAACCAGGTGATTGGATGGGGATGTGGGCAGTCTATACAACCAATATTAGGCTACTCTTGGAAATCCTGACATGGCTTAAAATTATCTCTGGATTTCAAATCGTTTCCTGTTTGAAGTTTGGGGATTTATGAGACCGCCTGAAAAATTCCAACAGCATAAAATATCAGCATTATTAGAACTTGGTTCATTGGAGAAAGTGAAAGGTTTCGATTTGTCTGTCTGCATATATTTGTTTCAATTTTTGAAAGTAACAAAACACACGAATCCCTTACTTAACCTAAATCTTTAATCAAATTCTCTGTTATACATAAAAACAATTCATGTCTATCACGGAAACGCCTTCTTCTTAATAACATTTTTTTCATTCTTCATCAGAAGAATCCATTATGTCAAAAACAATATTGTTAGCTATAACTATTTACTATATACATTACAGTGACTGCATTATAAACAGAACAACATAAATAGCCTACTTGACCGATGATCAGTGACTTAACCAGCAAAAATCTGTTGAGCAAATCTGATGGAAGACTGATCTCCGATCAAACACTGATTGTTCTTTCTGCAACAGAAATAGAACTGATGGCCAATCAAACCCTCCTTGATTGCCAATCATATTTTGATCGGTGTTTCTGCAACTGGACCTTAGGAGGACCAATCAAAGTTTCAATACCAACATTGAAACAAATATTTATACAATGGGCCGAGAAGATAGGAGAGTAAGGCCCGGTTGCAGAAACACCGATCAAAATATGATTGGCAATCAAGGAGGGTTTGATTGGCCATCAGTTCTATTTCTGTTGCAGAAAGAACAATCAGTGTTTGATCGGAGATCAGTCTTCCATCAGATTTGATCAACAGATTTTTGCTGGTTAAGTCACTGATCATCGATCAAGTAGGCTATTTATGTTGTTCTGTTTATAATGCAGTTACTGTAATGTATATAGTAAATAGTTATAGCATAACAATATTGTTTTCGACATAATGGATTCTTCTGATGAAGAAATTTTAGAATGAAAAAAATATTATTAAGAAGAAGGCGTTTCCGTGATAGACATCTGTCGTCTCCATAATTTTGATCTAGAGGCAATTTTTTAATTCACAGTGTTCTTTGTAACATTTAACACAATTTATTTTATAAATGTAGTGTTAGAGTTTGCATATGGTTTCACTGTAACTGGAAAGAGTATGAAAAATTGTATAAAAAACTACAGCTATCTAAATTTTGATTGAGGTCAGATGTCCGTCTTTGATATTAAGCTACTCAAATATATGCAGACAGACAAATCGAAACCTTCCACTTTCTCCTATGAACCAAGTTCTAATAATGCTGAGATTTTATGCTGTTGGAATTTTTGAGGCGGTCTTGGGTTATCTTTTTAGGGTCCACAAATCAACTATTTGCCGAGTAGGCTAGTTAGGAATGTTACGTATGAAATTGCTTTGTTATGGCAGGGTCTCATAAATCCCCAAACTTCAAGCAGGGAACGATTTGAAATCCAGAGAGAATTTTCAGCCATGTCAGGATTTCCAAGAGTAGCCTAATATTGGTTGTATAGACTGCTCACATCCCCATCCAATCACCTAGTTGAAATGATGCCGAACTTTATCGAAATAGAAAAGGTTTCTTTTCTGTGAATATACAGGCAATATGTAGTCTACACCATCATTGAAATTCTGGAATGTTGTAGCCCGTTGGCAGGGTTCTACACATGACAACACAATATTTTTAATGAGTAGGTTACGAGCTCCATTTGTAAACAGAGAGATGGGAAATGGAATCATTTTGGGTTATGGAGGCTATGCATATTCCAATTTCTTGTCGACTCCCCTAGCAAATCCCACAACAGAAGCCCCCTCACGTTTTTTTTTTTTGCTTCATTTTTTTCACTATATTGTAGTCTATATACAAATAGAATCCGCCTGTTTCCTTTCTACAAAAAGCAACAAAACAGCAAAACATTCACTTGTTTTCCTAGTCACCGCCCACTTGATGCATTCGTTTCACGTCTTTTAAAGAGCATCAAATTGGCTGTGGTTGCTAAATAGCGCTGTTGTCAAATGTATTTCTTTCTCAAATCAGCAATTAGTAAATTGAAACAATTTGATTGGAGATTCACGTTTGTGCAACGCAATGAACAATCAAATAAGTCAGACATCAACTGATTGGCGATCAGGGACTGATTTGATTTGCGTTTCTGCAACCGGGCCTAACTATTCAAGATATGGCATAAAATTTCACATCACTTAAGTCTTAGGCCCGGTTGCAGAAACGCAAATCAAATCAGTCCCTGATCGCCAATCAGTTGATGTCTGACTTATTTGATTGTTCATTGCGTTGCACAAACGTGAATCTCCAATCAAATTGTTTCAATTTACTAATTGCTGATTTGAGAAAGAAATACATTTGACAACAGCGCTATTTAGCAACCACAGCCAATTTGATGCTCTTTAAAAGACGTGAAACGAATGCATCAAGTGGGCGGTGACTAGGAAAACAAGTGAATGTTTTGCTGTTTTGTTGCTTTTTGTAGAAAGGAAACAGGCGGATTCTATTTGTATATAGACTACAATATAGTGAAAAAAATGAAGCAAAAAAAAAAAAAAAACGTGAGGGGGCTTCTGTTGTGGGATTTGCTAGGGGAGTCGACAAGAAATTGGAATATGCATAGCCTCCATAACCCAAAATGATTCCATTTCCCATCTCTCTGTTTACAAATGGAGCTCGTAACCTACTCATTAAAAATATTGTGTTGTCATGTGTAGAACCCTGCCAACGGGCTACAACATTCCAGAATTTCAATGATGGTGTAGACTACATATTGCCTGTATATTCACAGAAAAGAAACCTTTTCTATTTCGATAAAGTTCGGCATCATTTCAACTAGGTGATTGGATGAGGATGTGAGCAGTCTATACAACCAATATTAGGCTACTCTTGGAAATCCTGACATGGCTGAAAATTCTCTCTGGATTTCAAATCGTTCCCTGCTTGAAGTTTGGGGATTTATGAGACCCTGCCATAACAAAGCAATTTCATACGTAACATTCCTAACTAGCCTACTCGGCAAATAGTTGATTTGTGGACCCTAAAAAGATAACCCAAGACCGCCTCAAAAATTCCAACAGCATAAAATCTCAGCATTATTAGAACTTGGTTCATAGGAGAAAGTGGAAGGTTTCGATTTGTCTGTCTGCATATATTTGAGTAGCTTAATATCAAAGACGGACATCTGACCTCAATCAAAATTTAGATAGCTGTGGTTTTTTATACAATTTTTCATACTCTTTCCAGTTACAGTGAAACCATATGCAAACTCTAACACTACATTTATAAAATAAATTGTGTTAAATGTTACAAAGAACACTGTGAATTAAAAAATTGCCTCTAGATCAAAACTATGGAGACGACAGATGTCCGTCTTTGATATTAAGCTACTCATTTGTTTCAATTTTTGAAAGTAACAAAACACATGAATCCTTACTTAACCTAAATCTTTGCTCAAATTCTCTATCATTATATATAAAAACAATTCATGTCTATCACGGAAACGCCTTCTTCTTAATAATATTTTTTTCATTCTAAAATTTCTTCATCAGAAGAATCCATTATGTCGAAAACAATATTGTTATGCTATAACTATTTACTATATACATTACAGTAACTGCATTATAAACAGAACAACATAAATAGCCTACTTGATCGATGATCAGTGACTTAACCAGCAAAAATCTGTTGATCAAATCTGATGGAAGACTGATCTCCGATCAAACACTGATTGTTCTTTCTGCAACAGAAATAGAACTGATGGCCAATCAAACCCTCCTTGATTGCCAATCATATTTTGATCGGTGTTTCTGCAACCGGGCCTTACTATCATAAAACTTGTTCGATATAGGTGCTGAAGAAGCTTACAAATAACGAGAAGCAGGAAACAATGCTCAGGATATATACTGGCTTGGAGAATGGTTATTTGGCTGTAGGAAATTAGTTCTGATTAGAACTGTGACGTGTGATGAAACGTAGACCTATTTAGAGTCACAATTGAATAGACATCAGTCCTCACCTGTAAAAAAAAATCACATCTGAACAATCTGCAGGCAACGTAATGATTAACCTGTTTTGGAATATTAAAAGATAATTTACTTCGACTTTTTGTAAAATCATTGTACTATCTTGTTGGGAAACAAAGTAAAGTCAAAATTACTGCATATATACATCGTGGAATGCAAAGAAAGGCGAAGTCTTCTTCTTTTCCAAGAAAAACGCTAGGCTGGTAGAGCTAGCTCTGATTTCTCATCTTCAGACGTGTTTAGTACCTTAAAAGATGTTTACAGAAGCATCAAATCGAAGATAATTAATAATCAAGTGGAAACAGAAGTGCAAGAACTGGAAAAAGATTTCTTCTTGCAGGAAAGAGAAAGCTTGTAGGGCAGTGAGACAAAATATATACTGTAATAAAATTGTAGGTTGGGAAGACTGTATTGAAAAATGACAAAAGTTGAAATTTCTGAAACAAATGGATAATGATTTATTTTGATTTGTTCGATATTTATTGAATGATCTAGTACCGGTAACCTTAATAAAGAAACGTGACAGACAGATTTAAGAGGAGATGATGTTTCAGTCGAAATAGGTTCAGTAACTCAGTACTTGAAATATTGCCAACTATTCTCACATTCACAGAGAAATTGTCATTTGCAATTTAAGAAAAATAATAGATTATAAATGCGTAAGCATGGAATTCGCATTTCCAAAATATTTGAAAGTTTCTATTTGAAAAGGTCATGTACAAGATGAGATTAAATATCAAAATTGAATGTTAATTCCATTAATAATGAAAATGAAGGACAAAAATAATCGTGTAAAGAATATACCAGGAAAGCTTATCTAATAAATACTAACATAGGCCTATAACCTGGAAGAATAAAGAAAATATTTAAAACTCTGAGAAATTTACCACTTATTGTACTTTGTGCAGCAGAACAAGCAGTTTAGTATAATTAGTTGCATCATCAACTGGTTTTCCACGCTAGTTTACTGATTCAGCACATCAGCTCCACCTTGTGTACTCATAGTAGTAACACACTCTAGTATATAGTCACGAAGCTCAATAGATAGTAAATATGCATCCATAGATAGTTGCCAGCCACTAGGATCGCTAATATCGCCTCATTACAGACAATGTGAAATAGTACTGACACAGTCAATTGTTCCTAGCACCCTCACAACTCAAGCTTCGTGACTGTATGTACTAGACTGTGATAGTAACGTCTAGTCTTAAGATGGCATAAAATATTATTAGAATTATTTTTTAATGAGCAGATACATTGATTAATTGCAGTGTACAGTAGCTAAGAAAGTAATGTAATTATATGTCATGTCAGTGTTTTGTTTTGTAAACACATGAATTGTCAGCTGCCTTTATTAATGTTACATAATTTATGTTTATTTTAGAATTCTCAAAACACTGCTACACATTCAGATCCATCAGAAAGAACTAATCTAGAATTCGAATGGGAGGCCCCTGACTACTACGAAGGTCCTATAGTGTTTACGTAAGTAAAATAAAAAATAACCTTATACTTATTTCCTTAGACTACACAATTGTTTACTTAACTTTTATACAAAGACGTAATTTTAATAATGTTATCCCCTCTCTATTTAATACAGTACACCAATTTCATGGAACTATTCATTCAATTTAAGAAAACAATAAAATCTGATATTTAATACTTAAGGGCTTAGGTACAGCTTACAGCAGTAAAATTTTTGGAAATATTCAACATTTTTTTCCTCCATTACTGTATCTTGTACAATAAGAAAATTGGTATGTGTAAAACACTGTCCTTCTGCTATATGAAAAATATATTTTTGCGATTAAAAAAAGAAATACTTTTTTTTTTTTTTTTTCGAAATTAAAAATGGTGGCAGTTCACTGCGCAGTGATGAAGCGTTTCCCTCATAAATCATAAACTTATTAACTTCTTCATGTTCTCTCTCTTTTATTTTATTGCTGAAACTCATATTTACAATATCATGCTCTTTCAACTGCATTCTTTAATAGATTATATTTTTTAAATTTTGTGTTAGAAGAAGACACTGATATTTGACCATTTTTTAAATGAATTTATTTTTTATCAGACAATCTATCAAAGATAGAGAAGTGATCTTGCACTATATTGTAGATATGACATGCATAAATACACACAAAAAATTTAATCACAGAATGTTGCACAGTTTTTGAGTTATGTGGGGAAACGTTTCATCACTGCACAGTGAACTGAATTTAAAAAAAAAATGTAAATAATTTTTTTAAATCGTAAAAATATTTTTTTCATATAGCAGAAGGACAGTGTTTTAAACATACAGTTTTCATTGTTGTACAAGATATAGTAATGGAGAAAAAAAAATGTTGAATATTTCCAAAATTTTACTGCTGTAAGCTGTACCTAACCCCTTAACTGAAGAAACAGTGTACTGTCAAATGGGCAAACTTGGAACAGTGCTTTAACTTGGAACATTATCATAGGGTATTTTCGTTTTGTCACAGTGGCAACATAATCTTCACTTGTTACTTTGTTGTGCAGCACATTGGTTCTATTACAGTTTGGTGTTACTGTGACAAAACGAAAATACCCTATGGTAATGTTCCAAGTTACTGTGAAAAAACGAAAATACCTAAGATAATGTTCCCACTTAAAACATTGTTCCAAGTTTGCCCATTTGACGGTATCACTTTATAGAGAATTTTTATACAGTGATAGACACTCAAAGCATGTCTGTTGTAATCAACAGTCCACACCTGTGGAGTAACGGTCAGCACGTCTGGCTGCGAAACCAGGTGGCCCGGGTTCGAATCCCGGTCGGGGCAAGTTACCTGGTTGAGGTTTTTTCCGGGGTTTTCCCTCAACCCAATCCGAGCAAATGCTGGGTAACTTTCGGTGCTGGATCCCGGACTCATTTCACCGGCATTATCACCTTCATCTCATTCAGAAGTTAAATAACCTAGATGTTGATACAGCGTCGTAAAATAACCCAATAAAGTAAAAAAAAAAAAAAAAATGAAATGTAATCAACAAAACCCAATGATTTTAATTAACAATATGGCATATTTAATAATAGTTTTGTTGAAACTTTAAGCATTATAAACTTGCATAAAAATGTTACAGATTTTTGTAAGAACTGAATGAAGAAATATGAAAAGAAGTAAATGTGGTTACTGTTGTAAACAAAATTAAGATATAACAAGGTAACTGGTTAGCACAAATAAAAGAATGGACAGTAATAGAATTTCAAATGGTTATACAGTTATAGACCATATTCCTTGTTCAGCTATTAGAAATGTACAGTAGGGCATATCGAAACAAAAAAATTTCCGAAATTCAAAACTTAAGGGTGTACAAAAGTTGTCTTGTAGTATCTACTATAAGCAGTAAAAAAAAAAAAAAAAAACGTATCTATACTAAAAGCCAGGTTATGAACCGACTAAACCGGAAGCAACATTCTGTTGCTCTCTTTCTGAGCTCTGTTGCCACATAGTGGGACGAGATTCAAAGCGTGTTCAGCGTTTGTCACCGATATGTTTAAAATAACTACTGTCTATAGTTCTCAATAACACTATCAACAATATTAGTAATTAAAATTACTGTTTTTAAGAAAGCACGAGCTAATGACGCTGGTACGAAATGTGACTCATAATGCACGTGGTACTGCAAATGAACTGGGAAGTTTGGCTACACTGTCTCCGTGATTCTGTTGCCAGATTTTCGTTAGCAGACGACATTTTCACGTGAGGTCCAATGAAAAGCTCCGTACTCCTTTTCCCCTCCAACCCCCCAAACTCAGCGTGTCATCCCTGCACAGGCTACCCCTCTACCCGCACTTTCCTCTCGCCCTGCCAACTACTTTCTGTTTAGTCGGTTCATAACCTGGGGTTTAGTATAATCACATTTTTCATCGAGCTACAGGAGGTTTAAAGATTATTGTATAAAGTAAAATTTTTATTTACCTTTTATTTTCATAATTCTTCAGTGCATGGTCAATGGGGTGTAAGTCACTTGAATGGGTTATTTATGAAAGGGCCTAAGTCTTGAATACTAATTTGTTAGCAATTTAAGAAAAACTGCTTACAGGCCGAAATTTTGAAATTAAGGCTGAAATAAAAATTGTATCATAAATTCTACTAAGCATTAAAGTGTGAAACTTAGCCCTCTTCATATCTAAATCGATGTATTTACACCCAAAGAGCAATGTTACGTGCTGTCTCTTCTCACTTTATAGATCTCTTGGATATGGAACAACAAGTTTTGATGGAGAAATCATTGCAATAAGTGAAAGTCTCAGGAATCTTCTATGGCACATCAGTAAATTAAAAAATGCAGTTATATTGTCAGACTCCAAAGCAGCTATTCTATCAATAGTCTCTAAACACTCTCCTTCATCTCAAACAGCAGAAATAACTAAAATGCTCTCTCAATTAATATCACTCAATAAAAGAATTGTATTCCAATGGATACCATCCCATTGTGGAATCCTGGGAAACGAGAATGCGGATGCTTTAGCAAAGAAGGGCAGCACTGCTACTTACAGACCTGTTACTAAATCTACGTATTACTCTGTGAAAAGATTTATTAAATCTACATACTTAGACTTCAACAAACAAAATTTGATAACACAATCCCAAGGGAAAAAATGGAACTCTCTGCATCAAAATCCACAGTTAATTCCCGATTTACCACGAAAATCGTCTGTAGCTGCATTTAGATTGGCAACAGGCCATGATTGTTTGGCCAAACACCTGCATAGAATTGGAATATATCAGTCCCCTAACTGACCATTGTGCAACTCAAACCAAGAAATGGATTCGGAACACCTCAAAATCTGTGCTTCAGTGGCTGGTCATGATAATATCTCTGAAAAATATTGGAGTGCAAGAGGTCAAATGACTTTATTGTCAAACGCCTGGCATTAGAAAACAACAGCAACAACAACATTACAAACTCAATTTCGCAAAATTAGCGACTTAAGCCCTTTCATAAATAACCCATTCTCTTATTTTTTACAATTTTTACTTTCTGAAAAACTGTCAAAAAGAAAAATTTAAGTTTTCATTTGGTATTATGGATTTGCGTCTGAATGGAATACAAGTCATAAGATGACCGAAAATAGGTCGAAACATGTTAACAAGGTACGTTAAAATTTAACACAAAGTTCTTATCATACATATTCCGACAGTAAAATTATCAATTTGCTTTAAGTCTTATTTTCTAACATTTTGTCGGTATTAATGGTTTTTATCGGCATATGCCCTTAGTATCATCACTATATGATATACTGGAGAAATATTATGTTGACCACTTAAGATGCCTCTGTACTTAAACTAACAGGTGTCAGCACTATATTAATGAGAAAGCTTGTAAGATTTATATTTCCACTGTTGTTACATTCTAGAATATGAAAGAATAGCATTAATCAGTCATGATACAGAGGTGGGTTTATTCATTACTTTATTATTCTTACTTCCAATTTTACATTTCACCACAGTAAGTCAACAACAGCAGTAATAATAGTAGTAATAATAATAATAATAATAATAATAATAATAATAATAATAATAATAATAATAATAATAGTAATAATAATAATAATAATAATAATAATAATACAGTAATAATAATAATAATAATAATAATGCAGTAATAATAATAATAATAATAATAATACAGTAATAATAATAATAATAATAATAATAATAATAGTAATAATAATAATAATGCAGTAATAATAATAATACAGTAATAATAATAATAATAATAATAATAATAATAATAATAATAATAATAATAATAATTTTATCCATGTTGAATCTTTCGTACACTACTTTTAACACTTGAATATAAATAACTGATTAAATGGCGATCTTACTCGTGTTATTTATGTAAGCATGTGTGGCTTACAGCTGTTTCGGTGTTACTTGACACCATCCTCAGAGCCTACTACCCAAAAACCAAAAACTCAACACACTAGAACAATATGAAATATATAGACACACTAAAAACACACCCTAATCAAATTCTCAACACACAGCTCAATTTCAGAACACACACACTATTTGACACAACTCTTCATCACACGAACGCACCCACACAACAGGCAGCGAAGTTGAGATATCGCCGAGATCTAGTAGGCTCTGAGGATGGTGTCAAGTAACACCGAAACAGCTGAGCCACACATGCTTACATAATTAACATGAGTAAGATCGCCATTTAATCAATAATTTTATGTATGATATTCTGTATCTAGGATGCTAACCCCACTCATCAGAAATCTTAATTCGCACTCTAACAACTTTCTAGCCTTTCAGCTAATAATGTGCCACAGAGCTATTTTAAAATTCTAAATTAGGTAGCTGTCAATACTCAAAGTACAGTAAATAAAACAGTTTACATCAATATGACATGATAGATATAGAAAATAAAGTGGATGTAAGTTTATGTACATACTTATTAACTTATACACACACCATACATAATGAACATGGCAGTGATGACTAGGGCTAGGATTTTGATGACCTATAAATCATGAAAAAATGTCCTAATGGCAATGCATTTATGACCTAAAAATCTTAAAAAAATGCCCTTAAAAATTCCCTAAAATTGATCTTACATAATTGGCTTAGTAGGAAAAGAGGTTTTGTACTACTTAATATTTAGATTAGTAATTTAATTAAATTTTACGTAATTTTTTCTAAGTAGTACACTTTAATTCATTATTTTACCTGACGTAGTTTCCATGTATGATCGTTCACCTCTGCATTGGCATGTGGACGTGAGGTCAGCAGTCAGCAGTTGGTCTTGGCCCTACATGGGCTGTAGCGCCATGTATTTACTTTACTTTTAGTTTCCATGTAGTCTACCACAAGGCCACTCTTATCCAGAATTAGCAGGCATAGAGGAGTCTATATTGAAGGGGTGGTTGGACTGATCCCATTACATGGGTATACTACGTTAAAATGGCAATATGTGTGTAGAAAAACGATTAAAATATCATACAAAATAATGGATATTAATGGACAAAATATGTAAAGAAAATATCAAAGAAATAAACATTATTTTACATTAATAATGGGGATTTATGGCCAAAATTAAATGAAAATGCCTAAAAAATGACCGAATAAAACAAAAGATGCTCTTATGAGTTCAAAGAGGCAAAAAATTAAAAAAAATGCCCTAACAAATATGTCTTAAAACATTCGGTTCATCACATAACATATAAATACTAAAGCAGCTATGTTTCCGGCTTATTCTAGATGCAATTTCATCAAAATCCTAGCTGTAGTGATGACATGAACATGAAGTTGATACTGAATTTAATTATTATGTGAAAAGTTCCTGGTTTGTGTTATGAAATAGCAGTAATTATAATAATTTAACTGTTGTTTTTGTAATGTGCAGTGCTACAGTGGTGCAGGACTTTACTACCTTCTGGGAAGGTGTGAAATCTATCCATGTTAATGTTACAAAGCGATCAACGGACACAAGTTCACAGTCATCAGGTATCTCTACTACGAGACAACCAATTGCTCCAACAACCACCACTGTGCCAACTGTTCCTACAAGGCCACAAAGAAGGGTAAAAATATGTACCATTTCCATTAAAATTGCGAGAGTCATGTGCTGAAATACTGTAGTCCTTATAGAAACATTTCTTCTTCTTTTTTTCGCTTTTCTTTTAGAAACCTATAATTTTCCAGTCAGCAGATGTTGTTTCATCAGATATATTTTAACTAAAATACTAAAAAGATATAACATTGTTAAACACCGATAATTTTTCTCGCTTTTGTTGTATGTACTGATACATATCAATGCACAGTTAACTGAGTATTTCGGACATTTCAGTTATTTACAAAACTTATTTTTCATGCTTTTCCAAGACGTCTTCCTCCCATTTTGCGTATTGATAAGAATGCTAATAGTTATTTATTATAAACTAGTCGAAAAAAAGGTTAAGACCACACCTATAAATCTACATTACCTACTAGCTTCACACCTTTTTCTATGTCAACGTTCTGATAATTCTGTTCTAATGTACATTAAAAATAGAACAGTTTACTGAAAGAAACAACCCTGTATCTAAAACGGCTCAAAAGCTATGATTTTTTAAATTTTAAATAAACATCAAAGAACTACCATTTTTATCAAAGAAAATACTGTAGTTCAAAAATGGGCTCAAATAGAGCTATGAACTTTTGTCTCTAAAAAGAATGTTTAAATGCAAGGTGTATAAAAAAAATAATAAATAATACTTAACCTAAAATTTCGGGAGGTTTAGTGTTTCTTAAATTTGGGCTAAAATTCTTAATTGTAACATTTCATTTTTTAGTGCCTTTTAAAATTCCCACCTTCGGTATTATATACATTGCATGATACTCGCCTCACGACTCTCTATTCACCCAGCACATACTGCCTGCATTTCAGATCTGAGGAATGTGGTTATTCAGTAAGCAATAAGGTAACTGATTTTTGATACAAAAATATGACTACTATTTTACTTTTTACTACATATTTTAGTTTTCCAGCTCACAAATATAATTTTTAAAATATTTTTTCATACAGGTAATTAAAATCATCATCATCATCATCATCATCATCATCATCATCATCATCATCATCATCATCATCATCATCATCATCATCATCATCATCATCATCATCATCATCATCAACACAACCAGAACAACCCAAAAACATAAAATAGTAATATACATTACAAGAGCGGTATGTTGACGTTTTCATGGTCGAGGAAAAGATTGAAAAAGCGAAACGTAGTTGAGCTTTTTTAATTTCTGAGAACATGAAAACAAACATACCGCTTGTGTATCGTACATTATTTTGTGCGAAGATCGTTTATTACATACCTGAAAGACGAATTTCTAATTAGTTGCAATGAAATCTCCATGATGGTTTCTGTTTAATGACGGCAACTTTGGAAAACCAAAATATCTTTCTTCAACATTGTTGCTATAAAATGTTTTCTGTGTTTACTATACTCCAGCAGGCCGTGATATACGTCTGTCTTTTTTTTCCCCCAGTCTATAAATGCGAACTTAAAACAAACAGTAAGGTTATGTAATGATTTATTTTTCATTTTAATATTTTAACAATATTATTTATATAACATATTGCAGTAATAACATCCACATCTGGAATCTTGTTGATTTTTTCACGGCTTCCTTAGTGTTACTTGTATCAGGAATGCAATAAGTTTCGTGGAGTAGTAGACTTTACTTAATTTTTGCAAATATTTAAAAACAATAATTAACATTGCAATTTAGGTGAAATTGCAGTGGTAAGTTTCCAATTTATAATTATTACTATGTTAAACGTCTCTAAAAATAATATGTTAAAAGCCTAAAGCAGTAAAATGAATGTCGCGCTTAAGCGGTAAGAAGAGGGAAATTGTTACGTGTGTTACGTTGGGAATACTGAATGTGGTATTTCACACTTACCGCGTATTGGTTCTGTGCGGAAAACAAGCAAATACGCACGATCTCGCACAAAAGTAATTGCACCTTCAAACAATAATTAAACGAGATTGAATCACATGTGCACCTGTAATTTATCAGTGTGCAAAAATACATCTAATAAAGCTTATTTATTACATATGTATCTACATATTTTGCCATTTTTAGCTACCGGTACATATTTATGTACATATTTCTCATTTTCATATTACCGGTACATAAAATCCGGACTCTAGTGATGATCTGATGCAAGATGGTGATTGATGAATAGGTACATATATAAATAAATTTTATTTTACAGGATTCTGTGAGGGTAGATCCCATCTACGAAGGCTGTGGCTCAGAGAAGACCTGCTTTGGCTCATCAGCTGGCTGTATAGAGTCCAGAGACTGCGTGGCTGTCGTGTCGTGTTTGGTCCAGGGAGATAAATTTGTGTTTGATATGCAAGCTCAGAGAAGTACTTACGTTGCAGTAGGTCTCTCGAGAGATAACAAGATGGTAAGGAAATATTTTATGGATGTTTGTTTTCTCTGCAGAATGCTGTTAATTTTTGTGTATTTAACCTAAAAAATTATAGTTTCAACATTCCATCAGATTGGAGTGAAAATGGCAAGTGCAGGTGTTACGTGCTGTCTCTTCTCACTTTATAGATCTCTTCGATATGGAACAACAAGTTTTGATGGAGAAATCATTGCATTAAGTGAAAGTCTCAGGAATCTTCTATGCCACATCAATAAATTTAAGAATGCAGTTATATTGTCAGACTCCAAAGCAGCTATTCTATCAATAGTCTCTAAACACACACCTTCATCTCAAACAGCAGAAATAACTAAAATGCTCTCTCAATTAATATCACTCAATAAAAGAATTGTATTCCAATGGATACCATCCCATTGTGGAATCCTGGGAAACGAGAATGCGGATGCTTTAGCAAAGAAGGGCAGCACTGCTACTTACAGACCTGTTACTAAATCTACGTATTCCTCTATGAAAAGATTTATTAAATCTACATACTTAGACTTCAACAAACAAAATTTGATAACACAATCCCAAGGGAAAAAATGGAACTCTCTGCATCATAATCCACAGTTAATTCCCGATTTACCACGAAAATCGTCTGTAGCTGCATTTAAATTGGCAACAGGCCATGATTGTTTGGCCAAACACCTGCATAGAATTGGAATATATCATCCCCTAACTGCCCATTGTGCAACTCAAACCAAGAAATGGATTCGGAACACCTCAAAATCTGTGCTTCAATGGCTGGCCATGATAATATCTTTGAAAAATATTGGAGTGCAAGAGGTCAAATGACTTTATTGTCAAACACCTGGCATTAGAAAACAACAAAAACAACATTCCATCAGATATAAGACTCATTAAAAATAGCTATTAATTATTTTTCATTGAATAAAACTTCAGTTATGTTTTAAAACAGGGATCCCATTAAGTTGTTTGAGGTGCAGGTATGTTTTATATATGCCTTTGTTATGCTATTCAGTATAGAAAACTTTATTTAAATTAAACATTTTGGTATTTTGTGTCTGGATGCTACCATTAACATTTCCTTGGAAACATTTTACTGTATGACGTCACAATGAAATACATTTCTTTGGAAACATTGTATAAAGTTACATTTCGGCACCGAAAATACGAAAATTCTGTAAGAAAAGTATTTAAATACTTGTTTTTTTCGTTGTTTGAAACGAAAAATGAAGTAACAAATACCGAAATCGAAAGGTAAGATAGAAACTGCTGAAATATTTGCTAATAAAAGGTAAAATAATGTTCAAATCCATCATAACTTATAAAATTGTTCTTCAAAATTTTCCTCTCCTTAGCGCATGTGGTTTGAGTAATATAAGTGTTTAACTTGTATAATTTCTCTTGTCGGCAGGAAAAGGCATATGTCAAAAAGAATAATTTTTCAGGAGAGATTTTCTTTTTAATTTACTCTTAACTGAATATAAGTATAATAATGAAATTCATGTATTTTGGTTAAAGTAAGGCCCTTTTCAATTTAAAATACAAGAAATTTTATTATTTAAACAATTAGAAAAAATACTAGACTTATGTGATTAGGCACAACAGAAAAATCGACTTTTTGACTTGTGTGCCTTTTCCCACCAACCAAAGATTTATTGTCACATATCTAAGAGAGTCCAAACATACCACTTTTTACCCTTTTATGGTTTATAATCCGTAGTTATAGGTTAAGTTACATTGACTGCATGCTGATATACGATATAGTACCTTGAGATGGATTGGATTAGGTTAGGTTATGTTAGGTTAGGTTAGGTTACAGTCCTTCTAGGACTATCACCTGTTAAGAAGAAGAAGATGATGATGGTGATTAGGAACTGGATTTTTGTGTAATTACATATTATATTCCTTTCAATCAAACCATATATAAATAACAAATCTTTGCGAATCTTGTAATTATCATTAATATATTAAAATTTGATACTACATATTTTTACATATTTGCCCCACATTACATATTATGGCTTGGTATTACATAAATCTACATTTTTAGGGGGTTTATTCATTTTTACTTGTCTAAAAGGAAAAAAAAAAAAAAAAAAAAAACTTGTGCTGAAGAAGTTTACAATTTGAAATATACAGATTTAAAAAGCCTTCTTACCTACCCAAGAAAGGATATATTTCGGGACGAAACATAATGTCCTTAGTTCCAGGAAGTAATAGAGGCACTCACCCCATACCGCCCACTGTAAATATGAGTGAACAAAAGGCAACCTTTCTCATACAATTATCTTGTATTGTAAAAATCACCCAGAAAGTAGCATTGCCTTCATGCGGTGGAGTGGGACGAGGACGACATGATTTGTCTCGAACTATAATTGTTCTGCACACGTCTTAACAAGCCGTTCCCATGCAATTTTCAACCTTACCCACCCTCTTCCTAATCCTTCCAGGGAAAACTCGTGTCAAGTCTGGCATGAGCTGCAATAAAGTAGCCGACTTTTGAAAAGAATCTGGAGTAAAGGAACAAACTGGAAAGATGTTAAAAGATTAAAATAAATAGGCCTAGCTTTTCAGGTTATTGCTTGACCTCTTTACTTTAAATTTAGTAAACCTATACAGAAATGAGATTTTCCGAGCAATTAGAAAGTATGGTTCTCGGCTGGAATAATCCTACCCTTCTGAATGAGACAGGAATGTCACTTTTCAAACAACAGTTTGTAAATGCCTATAGTTTGAGGTTTTAGTAGGTACTTTGTTTCTTACAGGGAGCAGCTAAAATGCATGTGTCCCACATCTCCTCTTATTTTCTCCTAATCCAGTAAAGCGAAATAGTGCTTGCAGTACTGTTGTGTCATTCATTTCACTCAGTTCTCTAGTTTTAGTACTTACAGTATAAAGTGCAAGCGAGTTTATCTACTGCTTTTAACTAACTAAAATGGCCCCTGTAGCTTCAACCCTAACGACAAAAATAAAATCATTGATTGTGATGGACGAAGCTTTCACTACAGATGGAAAAATAGTAATGTGTCATGTGTGCGGTAAAAAAGTCGGGTGCTCTATGAAATCACAACTGGAGAGTTTTATCTATCCTATACCTGCCAGATATTGATATGAAATATTTTTATGATTTTGCATATTTTGGTACACATTCAGCTTATTTTTCTTACATACAAGGGGGATCCAGGAAATAACGACCGTTCGCGCATACCCGCCGCGCAGCTGACTCCCCTTCCTTGTTTGAAGGTCAACTGGCTTCCTTAACATGTGTTCTCATAATGTTGTGAGTACTGGTTGCAACAAATCGCCATTGTGCATTTTGTGTTACTTCAAAATGAACGACGTGATTGATAATCCCGCCGACTGTGAGGTGAGGAGTGTGATTCGATTTTTGAATGCCCGACATTTGAAACCTGCAGAAATTTACCGGCAATTGAAAGAAGTGTATGGTGATACTGTAATGAATGAAAGAAATGTGAGAAAATGGTGCGAAATGTTCAACAATGGGCGAACAAATGTCCACGATGAAACTCGACTCGGACGCCCATCACTCATCACAGAAGACCTGAAGATTAAAGTGAACGACAGAATCTTGCAAGACAGGCGCACATCACTCGACGAATTGCATATTGCCTTTCCTGACATTTCTCGTTCTTTGCTTGGTGAAATTGTGTCGCAACATCTTGGCTACCACAAAATCTGTGCACGATGGGTTCCATGGCAACTGAGTGACCAACACAAAACTCAGAGAATGGCCTCAGCATTGACATTCTTGATGCGATATCACACAGATGAAGACGCCTTTCTTGATCAAATTGTGACTGGTGATGAGACCTGGGTGTCTCACAACACCCCAGAGACCAAGCGCCAATCACGTCAGTGGCATCATCCCTCATCACTCAAGAAACCGAGAAAATTCAAACAGACTCTCTCAACACAAAAAGTCATGGCTACTGTCTTTTGGGATCGCAAAGGTGTTCTTTTGCTGGATTTCATGCCAAAAGGCACTACGATCAATGCAAATCGTTATTGTGAGACTTTACGAAAACTACAGCGAGCCATCCAAAACAAGAGGCGAGGAATGCTTTCGAGAGGAGTTGTGCTTCTTCACGACAACGCCCGCCCGCACACTGTTGCTTCAACTCGAGAATTGCTGGATCAATTCGGTTGGGAAATCTTTGATCATCCGCCCTATAGTCCAGACCTTGCTCCTAGCGATTTTCACCTTTTCACTAAGCTGAAAGACTTTCTGGGTGGTACGCGTTTTGGAAGTGATGAAGAGTTGAAGAAGACAGTGAACACCTGGCTTAATGAACTGGCGGCAGAGGAGTATAACACGGGAATTCTAAAGCTAGTGAACAGATACGACAAATGTTTAAATATAGGTGGTGATTATGTAGAGAAGTAAAGGAAGCTTCAGTTATGTAACAGACTTTGTTTTTTCAAATAAATATATATTTTTTAATTATTACAACAAAACAGTCGTTATTTCCTGGATCCCCTTCGTAAATATGTACATATTTCACATCTTGATATTACATAAAAATCCGGTCCCTGATGATGATGATGTTCATAATGGTTATGATGAGCAAAATGCACTGATGATTTAACACTTGTTTTCTTACAGGGAGAAGATAGTGTGGTGGAATGTGTGAATGATGGCAGAGGTCCCAATCGTGTCAATGCTTACATGTCATGGAATGCTGGAAAAAGCAATCGGAGATTGAAGGTAAGGAACTGTATGTAATTAAGTTTTTTGTGATGAACTTAAGATATTCAAAATTGTTGTGTTAATATTCTCTTCTGTTTTAGATACAAGATGGAATTGACCTTAAAAATTCTTCATTCGTGGATGGAAAAGTGTACTGTAGATTTATGAGGGACCGTGTTACAACGGTTGAGGGTGAAGAATTTAATTTGGCTACTGACCAGTTCAATTTGTTGATAGCAGCAGGAATGTCAGCATCAGGTAAGATCATTATATTCATAATCATAATCATTTATTACATCCACTGATCATATACATGATATGGGACATGTCATAGTTACAAACTAATAATTAATTACATAATCTACATAAAAGTAATAACTATAATTAAATGCAACACAAATACAAATATATAAAACTTGGAACTTGATTGAAGAAAACTACAGGTCGGTCGATTTCGGCTATAAGTACCGTTTGCAGTATGTCTTGAAGTCAGGAGTCAATTTCAACCACCGCGTCCTTCATGAGAAGACATCCTTCTCAAAGTCAGGATCTGGAAAAGAGGAAGTAAAATTTTTTGAAGTAAGGCGTTCTTTTTCTATTCAGTTATGACAATTTTCAATAAATTCGTTCATACTGTAAAAGTAGTTTTTGATTAAAATTTTATAAAGAGCTTTCTTAAATTTCTGATGTGCAGATATTTCTTTAAGATAATTTGGTAGGCTATTGTACATAAGAAGACCAGCATGAATGAAACTGTTTTTATATAGAGTTGTGTTAAAACTTTCAATAAAAATATCATCTTTATTTCTTGTATTGTACTGGTGTGTGTCTGAATTTGTAGGAAAGCTATACAAATTATATTTGATAAAATTTAAGGTTTCGTAAATATAAATACAGGGTAATGGCAGGATATGTAATTTTTTTAAGAATGGTGGGCAGCTAGTAGTTTGAGACACTTGAACCATGGCTCTAATAGCTCTCTTTTGTAGTTTAAATATTTGGATTGCGTTGGGTGAATTACCCCAAAAGATTATACCATACGTTAGGATAGAGTGAAAGTATGCAAAGTACAATGTGCGAGCAGATTCAATAGATGATGCTCTTATTAGTAATCGCAAGGCAAAGCAAATATTACTTAATTTCTTCCCTAGTTCCTGAAGGTGTACAGACCATTTTAAATGTTCATCTAGCCATATACCAAGAAATTTTGTATTGTTAGAATATTGAATTGTTTCATTTTGATACTCTATGACCAGCCACTCAGAATTATTATTTTGAGAATGATGAAAAGAAATGGCTATGGTTTTCGACTTATTGATTACCAGTCTGTTTCTCTCAAACAGAAGTAGTGGAAGTCTTAATAATAAACTTTATAATATTATAATATTGTTTGTGGCAATTAAATCACATTAACACTTTAAACCCGGCAGTAGTACTAATGTGTCTGGCATTTGAATTACCAAGAACCCAGCAGTAATACTAGAATGTCCGCATCCTGCACGCATGTTCAAATTTGTAATTTTTTTATTGAGAATACCAACTGTAATATCAATGTGAATTCTCAACTGTTCGACGCTCCATTTCAGCTAACATTCATGGTAAAAAATAAATGTCTGTATGTCAAATGCTGCCTCCGCATGAACATTTTTCATACCATGAGCATTTAAAAGCACCGACACACAGTTCATCTGTTTTTATAAATTGAACTATTTTTTTATAATATGATGCAGTATTATTCTATGTTTTCACGCAGTAGTATTGAATTCTATTAGAGAATAATGATTCCTAGTGCTTGAATTTAATGACTAATTATTGAATTTCAGATAGTAACATTGGAATCCACGACGTGATAAAAGCGGCATCTGACACAAAGCAATCTTTGGCTGACGTCAGTGTTGTGGGTGTGGCTTCAAATTTACTGCTTAGGCTGCATGGTGCATTCATGATTGGGGCCTGGATCGGAGCTGCAGGAGTTGGAATCCTTCTTGCTCGCTACTTCAAACAGACATGGGTTGGAAGCCAGCTGTGTGGCAAAGATCAGTGGTTTGCTGTAAGTTTCGTTTCTTTCTTTCTTTCTTTCTTTCCCCTTATCTTCAACATTTAATCTCTTTAATCTCTTAGTCATCCTCGCTCAGGAGCGAAAGGTATGGCAAATTGATTACAGCTTTTGTTATTTTATGATACCAAGCAGTAGTTTCTGTTATTTTACAAGGTAGTGACTAGATGAGTATGAATAATTATAGAGAACTGAGAAATAGAAGGATGAATGGGGTAACCAAGTAAACTAGTTTAAATTAAATTATGTTTTATTTAACGACGCTCGCAATTGCCGAGGTTATATCGGCGTCGCCGGTGTGTCGGAATTTTGTCCCTCAGGAGTTCTTTTCACATGCCAGTAAATCTACTGATATGAGCCTGTCGCATTTAAACACACTTAAATGCCGGGATCGAACCCGCAACCTCGAACACAGAAGCCCAGCGCTATACCAACTGCGCTACCTAGGCCGGCAGTAAACCAGTTTCAGTAATGTCTTTTATCAGAACAAATTTCACTAATAGCCGAGTGCACCATTCTTGATCAACACTTTACCATGGTTAAGTTCCCATTTTGCCCTGTTCAACCTCAGTATCTGGTGCATCAATCACGATCAAAGCTAAACGTAGCAATTTACCAGGGTAAAACTTAACCACCTGTGATGGAGTGATTATGTGGAATTTATCAGGATCAAGTTCCAACAAAATGGCGGCGCAATTCGAAGTTCTTGGTGGAATTGAAGATGAATTGAAGTACCTGCATAATTTAAATAGAGACTAACGTCAAATTGGCATTATTGTGGAAAGGGGAGTCTTTTGAAGAATACGGGGATAGGAAATGCGAGGAAAGATTTTGTCTGTCCAAAGAAACTGTATGGTTTTTAGTGAATGAAGTGAATGAAAGACTGGAATTTCCTACTAATCGAAATAATCCAGTGTCAACTTTGAATAGAGTTTTAACAACGTTAAGATCGAAATGCTCTAGATAATATTTGTAATATTCAAGTACCACGACACTACATATAATTATTAATCATGTGTCGAATATTATTGCATCTTTTTGCCCACGCTATATTTCATTCCCTTCAAGGGCAGAACTACGATTTGTAATGGATGGATTCCAACATGGATTTCCAGGTATTGTAGGAATGGTAGGCTGTACTCACATCAGAATTCAGTCTTCTGTCTTGGTGTAACAGTCAACTAGATCCAATAGAATCCGTTTCATGTTCTGAAAAATTCGGGGTTCTTTTTTTTCTCCATATTCATTTTATCTCTCTGTGGCGTTATAAACAAACGAATCAAGCAGAGTGGTCTAGCAAAATCGAAATGCGCAACAATTGGATATGAACTGTTTTTATCTTTTCTTTCCTATAGATGCTTTCCTTTGTAAAAAATAGCATACGATCTCTGAGTTAACCTGGGTGAAGAGGGCACTCAGAAGAATGGGTTTCTGTGTCCGAGGATCATTGTTGGTGCACTGTAATCATATTTTGTCTGCGATACAATCCAAACTTTGTACCGTAAAACATGTGTTTTATTTTCTGATGATGCTACATTTTGCCTCAGTGCAGAGATGAATAGTAAAAATTGCAGTTATTGGTCAGATAATTCACACTGGATGTCCATACCCATGTACTCCTAATTTCGTTTATATTCTACTCATAGTTTTTTGAAAAATAAGTGGCTGATTATGATAACTTTCGTTAAAAAACATGTGCATACATCCTTGTTCTGTACCATGAAATCAATGTTGCCAACAATTGTCACCTCAAAGTCGCCAAATAAGTTGTCAAATATCGCTAAAAAGTCGCTAAATTCAATTTACAAGTAAAAAAAGCATATCTAAAGAGACGGGTAAGATTAACAATATAAAAAATGTATCGTAATTTTTAGAGATATAAATTATCCATATCCTCCTATTCTACTGTAAATGCTGACGTGAAAGACAAGGATTCATATAGGCCGAAAGTGGAATGTAAATACTTACTTACAAATGGCTTTTAAGGAACCCGAAGGTTCATTGCCGCCCTCACATAAGCCCGCCATCGGTCCCTATCCTGTGCAAGATTAATCCAGTCTCTATCATCATACCCCACCTCCCTCAAATCAATTTTAATATTATCCTCCCATCTACGTCTCGGCCTCCCTAAAGGTCTTTTTCCCTCCGGTCTCCCAACTAACACTCTATATGCATTTCTGGATTCGCCCATACGTGCTACATGTCCTGCCCATCTCAAACATCTGGATTTAATGTTCCTAATTATGTCAGGTGAAGAATACAATGCGTGCAGTTCTGTGTTGTGTAACTTTCTCCATTCTCCTGTAACTTCATCCCGCTTAGCCCCAAATATTTTCCTAAGCACCTTATTCTCAAACACCCTTAACCTATGTTCCTCTCTCAGAGTGAGAGTCCAAGTTTCAGAACCATACAGAACAACTGGTAATATAACTGTTTTATAAATTCTAACTTTCAGATTTTTTGACAGCAGACTGGATGATAAGAGCTTCTCAACTGAATAATAACACGCATTTCCCATATTTATTCTGCGTTTAATTTCCTCCCGAGTGTCATTTATATTTGTTACTGTTGCTCCAAGATATTTGAATATTTCCACCTCTTCGAAGGATAAATCTCCAATTTTTATGTTTCCATTTCGTACAATATTCTGGTCACGAGACATAATCATATACTTTGTCTTTTCGGGATTTACTTCCAAACCGATCGCTTTACTTGCTTCAAGTAAAATTTCCGTGTTTTCCCTAATCGTTTGTGTATTTTCTCCTAAAATATTCACGTCATCCACATAGACAAGAAGCTGATGTAACCCGTTCAATTCCAAACCCTGCCTGTTATCCTGAACTTTCCTAATGGCATAGGAATGTAAATACGCATCAGTATTTCCAGTCTTCCACAGAACACTTTCAGGAAATTTGGTATTTGTAACTTGTTTTCTGGAAATCCTCAAGGTGTTCCTGGCGTGAGGTACAACACTAGCATTTTAAATGTGAATTCTGCTGCGTATCTTTGATTTCACTAAGTTAGACTGGCTGAACAGGCTTTCTACCTCAGCATTCGAATAGGAAAGAGGAAGTACGGCCATAGCAAACATAGAAAACTAATAGTTAGCCCTGGCAGAATACGGTATTTGTATTAGCACACCTCACCCATAAATTTATCCTGCACCATTTAACAACGCCAAGAATTCGCCAGAGGAAAGATAATGCAAGATGTCATGATACGTTGTGCAGGGTTGTTCTTATAAAATTTTGAAATTGTACTGAGGAAAATATTTTCTCTGTAATAATGTCAAAATACAAAATCATTGTTTTCAAATACATCTTATTGACCATAGTGGTCAAGTGGTCTAGTGGTCAGAGCTTCTGGCTATAGTTCATGAGGTCCCGGGTTCGATTCCTGGTTAGAGCACAGGAATTTTTCCTGTGTTCGTCCATGGTCCATTTAGGTTAAGTTTAGATTTAAGACCTCTCCCGGGGTAATGTAACTCCGCCTTCCAGGCGCCCCAACCTCAGAAGTGGGTTATAACTAAGCCACTCCCAGGAGTGAAGACCACAAATGTTGAAAAGACAACCTGGTGGCATTGGTTAAAAAAATACATCTTATTAAAAACAGTTAAAATGACATAACGTCAAAGTTGCTAACTTTGTTGCCAAATGATTAGGTAATAAAAACTCCAGAAAAGTAATTGGTCGCTTTTTCATAATTTTTGTCATTAGACACTCCCCATAACTGCTAGATCTAGCGTCTTGTCGCTAAAGTTGACAACACTGCACAGAATCCTATCATTTTCAGGATCTCAATTCTCTCATTTTCTGTGAAAAATATCTTGTTTTATTTTGACTTCATCAATAAAACTGCTTTCATAATACAAGAACCAACAAAATATGTCAACAATGAAATTGTTTACCGTAGTAACCATAACTAGTGCTTCTGTATAAAAGAAATTGAATAGTGTACAAAAAATACGCTCTTTCTGATGATAAAGAACTATTGGGCGTTATTTAAAAATGTCCTCGAAGACGTCATATCTCGCACAACAATAGGTAGGCCTGTCATAGTAAATATTTTGCTTACGTAAAGTTATTCCTTTCTAATTACAAGGTTTGTACACAATACTATCATTCGGTGTTAATTGCAATTATGCATTAGTTCAGAAATCTTTGTAAACACTAAAAATATGCTCTAATAAGTGGGCAAATCTAGTAAACAGGATGAAAAATTAAAGACTGCTGAAGCAAAGTTCCTCATATACAAGGTGGAAGTGAAATAATATTGCAGGTTGAAAGGGATGATAAGTTACACTTAAATTAATAGAAAACCTATATTACATTTTGTGATTAAATGTATGGTTAATAATTAGAAAATTAAGTTGAAAGTTTCAACAGTCTGGCAACATCACTGCTAACATACTTCTATTTCTTCTCGTAATACAGATGTAAGAGGTCAACGAAACCAGATCTATCTCTCTAGGTGAACTACCTCCCACCTCCCTCTCTGGCACAATGTTTCAAGCTGGTCGTATCACACAGTGACTTGAAATTAGTGGTTTTTAAATTTAATTTACATGAAAACTGTGCACATGCCAGAGGGATAAATGATTCTTTATTAGATTTTCTATCGATAATTACGATTATACTCGCAATAGTTACCGAATAAGAGGGTGTTAAACATTTGGGAAAAACGTTTTTGTCTGAGAAAACTGTGAACTTTCCACCAATATGGTATTACACTTTTTTGTTACATACAACATGACATAGTCTAATTTGATGTGAATTTAGGCTGCTAATGAATAAGTGCCGTTTTGCTCAGCTGTTATTGCTTTGAAATTTTAAACTTTTTCTAGTAATTTCAGTGCTTTTATATATTGGTCAATTGACTCACCTGGTATTGTCTTACAAGCAAACATTCTAATGAGGGCAGATAAAAAAGTTATTTTTTTTTCTTTCACCATGTTAATAATGTCAAAAGAAGTGCTTATACAAATTTTGGCTACTCGACTGCAATTACGAGGGCCTTAAAAATAAGTTCACCAGAAAGGAAACACAATCTCATTGGAAAAATTTATTGGAACAGACACAGCAATTGTTGAGCTATTTTTAAACATATTCCCCACCGGAATTGAGATATTTGTCATAATTATCATGGGATCAACAGAGAGGTGCAGACGGCTGTCAAATACTGGTTTCGATCCCAGGTGGCTGACTCCTACGACACAAGAATACAAAAATTGGTCCCACGGTATGACAAATGTCTCAATTCCAGTGGGAGATAAATTGACAAATAGCACAACAATTGCTGTAGGTATCTGTTTTAATAAATCTTTCCATGCAGTTGTGCTTTTTCGCTATACTGGAGAATTACCACGGTAGCTTTGAACCATGCCGTTACGTTTACCACCAAATTTAACTACATACACAATGTTGCAAACATAAGAACATGATTTTGGTCTGTGGTGTTGTTAGAAGGAGAAATTTGTTTCTTTTTCTCTCTACCTCCTTCGTTCTGAACATTACTGAGAGATAGCACCACTGTTACTCTCATCTATTGCAATGATTTTTTCCTGGACCACCAATTTGCTTGGACGACATTTCTACATAGAAGATTAAGACAGATCTTACAAGCGATCTCCAGTTACTAACAGTATGGTCATCAAAATTGTGTGTCCATTTTATCTCGAACTATAATCTCTCTCGCATTTTCTTTTGTTTCATCACGGCCAAATGAATTTATCTCTTCAGTATCGATGTTTCTAATTGGTCATGGCCTTTATGACAGTTTTTGTTTTGTAATATTGATAGACAGTAATATAATTAAAGCAGTGAATAATTTCATGGCCCCTAAAAGTTTTTTTTTTCTTAAAAGACTAGGTATTTTCTGTTGGCCACAAATAAAACTGCAACGCAGTCATAATTATGTACTTAATGCTTTTGTGAACATTAACCGGAAATTTACTTTCCGTTATTTAAATAATATTCTGTAAACCACACCTTTTTCCTCTTTATTTCGTTGTCATAACCTACTTTAAGATCTTACTACATAAGCTCTCTCAATTAATATCACTCAATAAAAGAATTGTATTCCAATGGATACCATCCCATTGTGGAATCCTGGGAAATGAGAATGCGGATGCACTAGCAAAGAAGGGCAGCACTGCTACTTACAGACCTGTTACTAAATCTACGTATTACTCTGTGAAAAGATTTATTAAATCTACATACTCAGACTTCAACAAACAAAATTTGATAACACAATCTCAAGGGAAAAAATGGAATTCTCTGCATCATAATCCACAGTTAATTCCCGATTTACCACGAAAATCGTCTGTAGCTGCATTTAGATTGGCAACAGGCCATGATTGTTTGGCCAAACACCTGCATAGAATTGGAATATATCAGTCCCCTAACTGCCCATTGTGCAACTCAAACCAAGATATGGATTCGGAACACCTCAAAATTTGTGGCTGGCCATAATATCTTTGAAAAATATTGGAGTGCAAGAGGTCAAATGACTTTATTGTCAAACACCTGGCATTAGAAAACAACAACAGATCGACAGAAAAGTGCAGATGGCTATCAAACGCTGGTTCCTATCCCAGGCGGCTGACTTCTACGACACAAGGATACAAAAATTGATCCCACGGTGTGACAAATGTCTCAATTCCAGTGGGAGATAAGTTTAAAAATAGCGCAACAATTGCTATATCTGTTTCAATAAATCTTTCCATGCAATTGTGCTTTTTTTTTCTGTAAACGGCCCCAGGGAAAATCACTTTCTGGACGGCCTCGTAATTGCGGTCGAGTGGCCAAAATTTGTATAAGCACTTCTTTTGACGTTATTTTAACATGGTGGAAGAAAAAAATTTAACTCTTTTATCTGCCCCCATCAGAATGTTTGCTTGTTAGAGTAAGTTTATATCTAGCAAAAACTTCACTTTTTGGTTTAACATACAAAGATTGTAGAATTGTAATCGCTGCAAAGTAAGTTATGCTCATATACTGCAGGAGAGATGTAATTGATTAGAAGTAAAAGCTTTTCTGAGTCATTTGATTGAGTTATTGCAACAAAATTTGTGGAAGTACTAAACCAAAGTTTCCACAATTGCTCAACACTTGCACTTGGACTCACATCAAATCGTATAAGTATTAACAGCATATCCATTACTTTTAAATTAGTTTCAGCTTATTAAATTGTAATAGAGAGACTTTTTAGTTATGATTATAAGGCTCTGAGAAACTGAAAACATGCATACATCTTGTTGAAAACAATTACTGTTCGTAACCATAACAACGGACATTTGAATATAACCATAACAACGAATTTTATCATTACAGATAGGTATGAAATACAAGCAGAATATATTTAGGAAATAGATAATTAATTACTCTAATTAATTTTCAGTGGCATCGAATGTTCATGTTACTGACATGGAGTCTGACAATTGCTGGTTTTGTACTGATCTTTCTTGAACTGAAAGACTGGTCTGCAGAGGACAATCCACACGCGATTCTTGGATGTGTAACAACAGGACTCGCCTTCATTCAACCTTTTGGAGCTGCTTTCCGTCCTCATCCCGATTCCAGAAGACGGCCCATCTTCAACTGGCTTCATTGGCTTGTAGGCAATGTTGCACACATCCTTGGTAGTAAGTAAAAATTTTCACAGAAGTGTCATTCAGCAGGTTCATTCAAATCGCTTGTCAAATTTGTTGCAGTTCTTAGAACCAGTTGTCAAATTTTTTAAGTTAAAAAATACCTTTTCACAGAAGGGAAAAACATTAATTCAATACGAAATATTTCATACTTTTAATATCGCAGTGAACATACTGCAAACATGAAGTCAAGAAAGGCGGCCACAAGGAGAACAAGGAGAAATAGTGCTTATTCAGTTCAATGATAAATTTATTATACTTGTTGAAAGATCAAATGCTGAAAATAAATTATTATAATTTTCAGTGTATGATTTTGATACTGTTTTTTTTATTGGAAAATATGAAAATACAAGGGGAACAGGAGGAATATAAGGAGAAGGAGGGAATTGCAAGAATAACAAAGAGAATACAAGGAGAATAGGAGAAATACATGGGGAACAAGGGGAATACGAGAAAAATAATCATAATCATTTATTGCATCCACTGATCATATACATGATATGGGACATATATTTACAAACTAATAATTAATTACATAATATACATAAAAGTAATAACTATAATTAAATGCAACACAAATGTTGTTGTTGTTGTTTTCTAATGCCAGCCGTTTGACAATAAAGTCATTTGACCTCTTGCACTCCAATATTTTTCAAAGATATTATCATGACCAGCCACTGAAGCACAGATTTTGAGGTTAAATGGCAAGTTGTAGCCGATTTAAGTGAACACCATATTTTAACGTTTTGGTGGCTACTTCATTCACACACAACCCCCAGAATGTCTGGAGGACCACACCTGCTGTTGGTCGACGGGTCCATTGGACCTAGCTGGGAGATCTTGTTGATCACCAGCTTTCCCTCCTTAAGCCACTGGAGGACGATTTTAGTGCCATAGCAAGTCAACACTAGGAACAGAAAAGTAGAAAGAGGAGGAAGGAAAGTGAAATGAACCCCTAGGCCTCGAATGCTCTAATGCCGTTGGGGTCGAAGAAAGTAAGAGTTCAGTCAGAGGACTGGACAGGAAAGGGTAAAGAGGGAATTAGGTATGGAATAGAGGAAAATTATACCAAATTCAGTCATTAACTCATCAAGCTGACCAGTGCTAATGGATGAGTAGCCCCTCCCTTTAGTTCAGCTCGTAAAATTATGCTTACTAACAGCTGCACCATGCGAAGGTACGGATGGGACATTGGGTATTTGTCCAGGTTGGTTTCTTAAAGCCTTCAATGGGAAGGATTAATGGCTCTCCCCCCTGTATTCGATAAATACCGTTTTGCAACCAAGTAATAACTATAATTAAATGCAACGCAAATACGAATATACAAAACTTGGAACGTGATTGAAGAAAACTACAGATCAGTCGATTTCGGCCATCGTGTCCTTCATGAGAAGACATCCTTCTCGAAGTCAGGATCTGGAAAAGAGGAAGTAAATTTTTTTTAAGTAAGGCGTTCTTTTTCTATTCAGTTATGACAATTTTCAATAAATTCGTTCATACTGTAAAAGCAGTTTTTAATTAAAATTTTATGAAGAGCTTTCTTAAATTTCTGATGTGCAGATATTTCTTTAAGATAATTTGGTAGGCTATTATACATAAGAAGACCAGCATGAATGAAACTGTTTTTATATAGAGTTGTGTTAAAACTTTCAATAAAAATATTATCTTTGTTTCTTGTATTGTGCTGGTGTGTGTCTGAATTTGTAGGAAAGCTATGTAAATTATATTTGATACAATTTAAGGTTTCGTAAATATAAATACAGGGTAATGGCAAGATATGTAATTTTTTTAATAATGGTCTGCAGCTGGTAGTTTGAGACACTTGAACTATGGCTCTAATTGCTTTCTTTTGTAGTTTAAATATTTGGATTAATTAAACCAAACCCTTTAACTCTATTAAATATAGAATATAATCTAAATTTAACAGAAGAAATACTGAAATCAGAAATAAACACTGAAATACTGAAACAATTGTCTTTAGAGACAATTAATATTAGGTACCCTCCACAAAACTGGCTTCATTTATACACCAATGGATCCTTGATCTCCAGAGAACAAGGTGCCGGTGCAGGTGTTACGTGCTGTCTCTTCTCACTTTATAGATCTCTTGGATATGGAACAACAAGTTTTGATGGTGAAATCATTGCAATAAGTAAATGTCTCAGGAATCTTCTATGCCACATCAATAAATTTAGGAATGCAGTTATATTGTCAGACTCCAAAGCAGCTATTCTATCAATCGTCTCTAAACACACACCTTCATCTCAAACAGCAGAAATAACTAAAATGCTCTCTCAATTAATATCACTCAATAAAAGAATCGTATTCCAATGGATACCATCCCATTGTGGAATCCTGGGAAACGAGAATGCGGATGCTTTAGCAAAGAAGGGCAGCACTGCTACTTACAGACCTGTTACTAAATCTACGTATTACTCTGTGAAGAGATTTATTAAATCTACATACTTAGACTTCAACAAACAAAATTTGATAACTCAGTCCCAAGGGAAAAAATGGAACTCTCTGCATCAAAATCCACAGTTAATTCCCGATTTACCACGAAAATCGTCTGTAGCTGCATTTAGATTGGCAACAGGCCATGATTGTTTGGCCAAACACCTGCATAGAATTGGAATATATCAGTCCCCTAACTGCCCATTGTGCAACTCAAACCAAGAAATGGATTCGGAACACCTCAAAATCTGTGCTTCAGTGGCTGGTCATGATAATATCTTTGAAAAATATTGGAGTGCAAGAGGTCAAATGACTTTATTGTCAAACGCCTGACATTAGAAAACAACAACAACAACAAACAACAACAACATATTTGGATTGCATTAGGTGAGTTACCCCAAAAGATTATAGCATACATTTAGAGTGAAAGTATGCAAAGTACAATGTGCGAGCAGATTCAATAGATGATGCTCTTATTAGTAATCGCAAGGCAAAGCAAATTTTACTTAATTTCTTCCCTAGTTCCTTAAGGTGTACAGACCATTTTAAATGTTCATCTAGCCATATACCAAGAAATTTTGTATTGTCAGAATATTGAATAGAATATTAGAATAGAAAGATAATAAAGGAAATACAAGAAGAATATGGGGAATACTAAGAGATCAAGGGGAATACAAGAAAAACAAAGGGACTACATGGAGAACAAGGGGAAGACGAGAAGAAATGGGAAACTACGAGGAGAACAAAGAAAATAGAAGGAGTGGAGTTGCATTTTTTTATGTGACAATCAATTCCTAATTTATCCCCCATAACCAATGTGAATTCTATGTCAGGCTGCTCTAGACTAAGACTATGTCTTTAAATGAATAATATTTTGCGTATCTTCCTAGCCTGCCAAGGAGTGAACATTACACCACCATTTAATATTTATATAGCATGTATCTTATCAACAAATCTAAATTTGCCAATAACTGGATTTTAATAATGTGGACAGCATTTGTATTACTGGTAGTGAATTAGTTTACATTTTATTCATATTTGCAATCATTTGTTTTCTTACGAACTGATCATATATCATTAATTTGTGTAATTTTATTTGTACAATTTCAGTTGTGACCATTTTCTTTGCCACAAAACTGGACAAGGCTAAACTACCTGACTGGATGGATTGGATTCTTGTGGGCTATGTTGCATTCCATGTAGCTGTGCATCTTATCTTATCGGTAAGTTGTGAAAGAGACAGTGAATCTGTTTTGTGGTTCATTTTATGATGGCGTCCACTAGAGTATCAATATATCCAGTAGAAAACCCTGTATGCACATTGTTGCATTATGTTATACAGTAAATCATTTTATAATTGCTTTATCATATAGTGATGCGTTTATTTCTTGCAATCATGTATGATACTAGATTTTTCTTATAAAATTAATCACTTTATAATGTCTCTTTATATTAATGCTACCGGTAGAGGAAGCACAAAGAAAGCTTGCCCATTTGACTGATGCTCAGAGGACGATATTCGGTCCTCGTGCCGCCATGCTCGTTACAGGGCTGCTATGAATCACCTAATGCTGATTACTGGGCGCATTCGAAAGCGCGGTCTTGAGCTGTTCATATCTTGGAGTGTATTATGCAGAGTGGGTAGAAGCTAGCGTTTGCATTACATATTCTGCGTTTTATCCCTGATATCAGTAGTTTTATGTAGTTCAAAGTGTGTTTGTTAAATAACAGAGTTCTGTATAACATTCTGTGTACTTAACAATGCCCCCCTGTTTCGCTCTAAATTAGGAAGTGCTAATGAAACGTTACACAGTCAAACTAGGGAATTATTTATAACGTTTATAAATGTATGAAAAACGAGACAGGCTCCGCTCGTAACATAAGGAGTATATATAGATTAAAATAAATCGACCATAGTACCACACTAGTTATCAGAACATTTTAATAAAATCACATAGTATTAGCACAGTCTAGTATATACAGTCACGAAGCTCAATACGTAGTAAATATGCATCCATAGATAGTTACTAACCACTAGGATCGCTAATATCGCCTCATTACAGACAATGCGAAATAGTACTGGCACAGTCAATTGTTCCTAGCATTCTCAAAACTCAAGCTTCGTGACTGTGGTATTAGTGTTTTATTATAACGTCAAATATCAATTATTACATGATTACATATTTCTTATAATATCTTTGTCATTTCATTCAGTGATTTTATATGTAAAAAAGTTCGTGCTTCTGTATTTTCAACAATTGCATATTTCTTATAACATCTTTGTCATTTCATTCAGTGATTTTATGTGTAAACAAATTCGTGCTTTTGTATTTTCAACAATGTTATGTTATTAGTTACTCTGCAACTAGGTTTAGGTTATGTTACACGCGCTCTGATAAATCTCACTCGAAACATCAAGTCAGCAGACGACTGAGAACTGTCGACAGTTTGCCAATCGAATCAAAGCGAGGTCGAGTGCACCCGAACATTTCTGAAAGTTCGCGCAGCTTACCGTGGCAAGCTCTTCTTGCGTCTACTCTACCTTATTGCACTGGAAGGAATGGTGAACGGGAAAAAAGTTTGGTGCAGAAGAAGATATCAGATGATAAACAACATTAAGGTACCGGTACATGGTTTGTATGCAGAGACTATAAAAAGGAAGACAAACAATAGGAAAGGTGGGAGAATACAGGTTTGCAGTGAAAAACCTGCCTTTGGGCAGAAAACTATGAAAAAAATGAATGTTGCATAGTGAGTCATTTTATGGATCTTGCATAAGATTAATACTACACATTCTTATACTTCAAATTTAACATAAATCCATTTAAAATATAATTTTTTGATATTCCGATAATTACAAATATTATAAATTCAATATGTGGTAATCATTAAATTTTCACAGCTGTTTTGTGTTTAATTTCATTCATAATTTTCTGCCCAAGGGTAGGTCCTTCACTGCAAACCCAGCATTCTTCAACCTTTTCTCTTTTCTGTCTTCCTTGTAGTCTCTGCATACGATCCGTATATCTAAATGTTGTCTATCAACTGATATCTTCTTCTGCCCCGGATTTTTTTTCCCATTTACCATTCCTTCCAGTGCATCTTTTATTAGGCAAGTGACTCAACCAATTCCTTTTTCTCTTCCTGATCAGTTCCAGCATAACTCTTTCTTCATCCACTTTTTCTGGCACAACTTCATTTCTTATTCTGTTTGTCCATTTCACACGCTTCATTCTTCTTCATATCCACATTTATAATGCTTCTAGTAGTTTCTCTTCACGTAATGTCCATGTTTTTGCTCCATACGATACCACACTCAGGTTGGGGACAACTGACCACAGAAAATTGGCCACAGAGGCAACTCACCACATAATTTTGAAATTCGTATCAAAGACAATTCGCCACATAATTGAAATTCGTATCAAAGACAATTAGCCACACATTAAAATTCAAGGCAATACTCAAATTCGCAACAATTTATAATACATTTCTATGGTAACACAAGACAAATCCAGAAGCTGTAAACTAATTAGGAACTATGGCGGAAGAAATTCGCTTCACAAAATCAGAAAGAGGCTCTGACAAATTAATATATCTTGGCTACATGTGCACGAGACGTAGAGAAAATAAGAATGGAGTTGTTTGGCTCTGTGACATGCGTGGCGGGTGTAATGTAACAGTCACGTTATCAGAAGGTGGAAGCAGTGTCGTCAAAGAACCGTCTCAACACAAGAATCATTCTGCAGACTGGAGAAGGATTAAGGCAAAGGAATGTGTAGAGAACATGAAGGCAAGGGCGGGGACTTCCCGAGAACCAACGTCTGTCATTATTCAAAATGAGTTACAGCTTATTTCAAGCGAAGCCAATGTGAATCTACCGAAGAAACCATCTATTAAAAAAACTGTGCGCCGTGCCAGGAAGCTGCACCTACCACCTGAACCAAGGAATATTGACGAACTGAACGTTATAGCCAACAGATACACTAAGACCGTACAAGGAGAAAGGTGGTTGTTGCATTTTGAACCGGAGGACAACGTGAAAATTATATTTGCCACTAATTCACATTTAAATAAATTGTTACGGTCCCATTTTTGGATAATGGACGGTGTGGCAAATTGTCTATCTGTGGCAAATTGTCTATCTGTGGCAAATTGTTTATCTGTGGCGAATTGTCCCTATTACCAATTTTCTGTGGCCAATTGTCTGGAACCGACCACACTCCACACAAATCTCTTCCTAAGTTCTACTATTATCCATCCCATGTTCTGAAAACAGTTCTTCACTAAATCCTCCAAGTAGATGTTGAACAGAGTACGTGCTAAAAAGTATCCTTGTCGTACCTCTCTGATTTATTTTTTAATGTTAATAGTTAGAGTTTGCTGACGTACTTGGAGTTTCATCCTAGCTGTGTCATATGTGATTATGATGAAAAAAGAACAGTGGGACAGTTTCCTCAAAGTGTTTCAATTTTTCCTACCTGTATTTCACAATTGCTCTGTTATTGCTGTGTTATCATCTCGTCAAAACTAAATAATATAGGCCTAGTGTTGGCCATTGCATCATCCATCTATATTTCTTACGTTCAGTTCTTAATAGCACTGCCAACTAAATTCATAAAAATAAAACCCTTCTAATACTTATCAGCAAGTGTAATTTTCACAGACACACATATTGAGGAGAAAGGGAATAGCTTTGAATATTTTCTGTAGTTGTGAAAGAACGACAAATAATTATCTCGGAATATGTATGATAAGACTTTCTTGTGTTAAATTTTAACGTACTTTGTTTACATGTTTCGACCTATTTATGGGTCATCTTCAGAACTTGTCGTTGTTGGTCTTGGCGCCACTTGTTGTTTCCTGTGAGGGTGCGTTCGCAGTGTAGAGTCAAAGAGTGTATGTGTTTTGAAATTGAGTTGTATGTTGAGAATTTCGTTTGGGTGTGTTTTCGTGTGTCTGTATATTTCATATTCTTCTAGTGTGTTGAGTTTCTGTCTTTTTGGTTGGATGTGCAGTATTTCAATGTCTGTGTTGACGTCTCTGTAGATGTGGTTGGCATTTGTGATGTGTTCTGCATATGTGGAGGTGTTTTGTAATTTTGTTATGGTTGTGATGTGTTCTTTGTAACGTGTTTGAAATGATCTGCCTTTCTGTCCTATGTAGAAGTTATTGCAGGTGTTACATTTGAGTTTGTATACGCCTGTGTGGTTGTATTTGTTTGTTTGTGTTGTTTGTGTGTTGAGATGTTTGTGTAGAGAGAGTGTTATTTGTTCCGTATGCGATGTTGTAATTTAATTTCTTAAATTAGGTTGCAATTTTATGTGTGTTTTTGTTTTCGTATGTTAGTGTGATGTATTTTTTGTGTTCTTGTGTTTGTGTTGTATTCTTCTGTTTTTTGTGGTGTTTTTTTGTCTTACATATTATGTTGTCTATTATGTTAGGGTTGTATCCATTTTCTTGTGCTATGTATTTGATTGTGTTTAGCTCTTCGTTGTAATCCTATTGGTTCATTGGTATGTTGAGTTGTCTGTGTACCATTGTTCGGAATGCAGCTTGTTTGTGTTGTGTTGGGTGGTTGGATGTGTTGTGTATGTGTGTTGTTGTTGTGGGTTTTCTGTATACTTTGAATGTGTGTTTGTTGTCTACTTTTGTTATTGTGATGTCTAGAAAATTTATGGATTTGTTGTTTTCAATTTCTAATGTGTAGTGTAGCTTTGGGTGTATTTTGTTTATGTGTTGATGTAGGTTTTGGATCTGTCTTTTGTTTCCTTTGTATAGTATTAGTATGTCATCTACGTATCTGTGCCAATACATGATGTTGTCTGCGTGTTTGTTGTTGTCTTTGTTTAGTATGCATGTCTGTTCCATGTGGTGTAAGAATATTTCTGGTAGTAAGCTGGAAGTAATAATTAAGAACGCAGAATAATTTTTTTTTTTTTTTTTTGGTATTATACAGGGTTCGCTAGGAAAATGGGCGATTTTAAAGTATGCGCTACCAGGGCCGGATTTAGGTTGCAATTAATAATCCTACATATAATAATTATAATATATAGATAGATAATTTGTTTAAACAAAAGCCGCCCTAAATAAGGGTCTGATAGATCGGCCTACTAATCAATTCATAAAGAATAATAAGTAAACAAAACAATTTTGTGACACTTGGAAAGAGAAAGAAAAAACATTAAGATAAGAAAACGTAGGAAATCATTTACAATAAAAATTTTGCTGGGTACAAATGATTTCTAATTATAGCTAAGGATGATTTTAACACGTGAGATCCTATGGCATCAATTGTTGCATCAGAAATTTTATATTGTTTAAGTTGATTTAAAGTTTCACGTGGGATCGTGCCACGGGCACCGAACATGAGCCCAAAAACTGTCCAATGTGTGATGTGGTATTGTGCTCCAAGATGCTGACAACAAGGCTCATATATGACTTGTTTTTCACGACACACCTCTTGTGGCTGTTGCTCATGCATCTCGAAACGGATTGTGGGATCAAGAATGACACCCTTATCCTTCTGCCGATCAATTATGATGATATCAGCCCGTCTAGTAGAGCCATCAGAAGAGACGCAACCAACCTCCTCATAAACCTCATAGGAAGCATTCTGACGGATTGAAGCTGCGATGAGAGAACGAACCGTATTATGTCTGTTGATTCGGAGCAATTCTCCATGACGGCAGAAACCCAAGACATTATCTTTTAATCTGTTAATTGTTGAATGGTCCTTTGAATTTACAAGTAGACTGGATCTTTTAGGTGCTGGTATCCTATACTTAGCAGCTATCTCGTTTTGGATGATCTTCAAATGGAATTCACTTTATCAGACTAGTAGATACCTAATACATCTACTGACCATATCTAGAAGTAATAGATAGCTTTGCACTTGTGAAAGCATGTTATTTTTCTTAAACTACAGATTGCGAGCATTGCCAGTGAAAGGAACAATGGAAAGAGAGTGAATTCATTCCCCATGAAGGAGATGACGTCAAGCCGGAGTCCTCTGCACTCTCCTGAGAGGAAACAGGATTCTCCTGTAAGTCTTTCATTTTTATCCTTTTCATTGGACGAAATAATGAGTAAGAGTTATGAGACTAAGATAAAAGCTGTACCTATAGACATTCTCGTGTAGATGTACAAATTCAGAAACTTGGGTAACAAAACACTTTGTTTTGACAAGCAATCTGCTTCTGTCTTATTGTAAATTTTTGTCTTAAGTTAATGGCTGTATCTTGTTGATATTGAAAGATAATTTCGTTGGAGAAATTTACATATTAATATTTCCAGTTCAACCATGGTAATAGCATTTCTTAAGTTGAATTTGCCATGATAATGATTAGGGCCCGGATTTTGATGACTTTGCATCTTTTTTCTGATGATGCTAGGACAATGCTCTATGGAAGATAAATGTAGCTCATATCATCTTCAGTGAAATTAAACCAATTTGATGGGTCATTTTTTATGCATTTTTGGACACTTTTCTCTGATAGGGCATTTTTTACGGATTATTACTTTCTATTAGTCATATTTTAAGAACAAATCCGGGTTTTTGTCATTTTTAGCGATTTTGATTGCATTATTGTTAATATTAGTAAAATTATGTTTCTGAAACACGAAATCTATGAATTCTTGGAAATCTGTTGCATTGTGGCCTCCCCTATTCATGTTCTGTTAAACATTTGGACTCGTCCAACTAACTGGTCATGTCTATTTTAAGACAGACTTTGTCCTCTAAAGGAATGTGGGGGTGAAATTACCTGCTTGAGGTTCGCACTGTCACAGGTTCTTGTGTACTGGTTACAATTCAGTCATTCACAGAGCGGAAGGTAGTATTGAATCATGTTACAACAAAACTATTGATGCCATACGAGCAAAACTGGACGGAAAAAATCTAAGTCTCAATTGATGAGACCACAGATTGCATGGGTCGCTATGTTGTAAATGTAATTGTTGGGGAAATGAATGAAGAAAACAGTGGTGACATTTTCCTTTTAAATTGTGAAGTCTTGGAGAAACTACACTCTGGCGAGTACAAGAAACTCTGGAAAAAGGTGTTTGTAAGTTATTGTAATGCAGTGTTGAGTGATAAAAGTGTAAGTGATTTGCCATATTGCGCAAGGAGGTCGACAAATAAAGGTAATTTTTAAGTCATTCTTTTTTTATTTTTAGGTCATTTTTAATTGATTTTAAAGTCATAAAGTCATCATTTTAAGGTCACTTTTAGTATTCTTTAGGTCATCAAAATCCGGGCCCTAATAATGATATTACTCAGTAGTAGTGTGTGTCCGATTTAAAATCTTACTAATAAAATTGTACTTCAACTCTTTTCATCTGCACTAGCATAAGGTCGCCAGATTTTTTTCACAATTTCCAGGGACAAAGAGTGATATATGACAAAACTACTTTTAACAGTTCTGTTAACTAGAGTTTGCTGCGTGTACGTGTGTGTGTGTGCGTGCGCATGTGCGTGTGCTTGTGTGTGATTCGGGTTCCGCATACTGCGGATAGATGGCAGGACT
Organism: Periplaneta americana; assembly: GCF_040183065.1. NCBI lineage: Eukaryota > Metazoa > Arthropoda > Insecta > Blattodea > Blattidae > Periplaneta > Periplaneta americana. The sequence continues at coordinate 195,256,422 of NC_091121.1, forward strand.
GTGACCCATTTTCAAATTACACACCACATCGGTGGGCCACATTATGCATGATGTGTATCTGTGAAGAGTTATGTCGTGTACTAGGATGAGTGTAATTTAAATGTCCTTGTAAGCGTAGTATAGGGAATGGGTAAGGATGATGATGGTGAGGAAGGGAGAAGGGGAAACCTGGTGCTGGCATGTAGCCTACTCCTGTCGAATAGCACCAAGGGGGCCGCCAGACTTAATGTCCCCCTCAGATGGACGAATCATATCAACAGTGACACATGCCTTCTCTTACATTGTTTTACGCATTTTAAGGAATTAAAGTAATCAATCTACTACAGTCATACGAGTTGTACACTAAAAATATTCATTCTACATAACTACTACTTAAAATACTATCAGAAGAGTGAATTTTTTAAGGAGTTCTTCTCTGGATCCCAATTTTGCAGCAAATTCCTGACAGGTCTTGTTGAAGTTGGTTAAGATAGCAAGTTGACTTGAACAGTTTCTAAACTCATTTTTTTTTATTTCCACATCATATTCATAGAAGAAAAAATTCTTTTCACTGAAGCATTACTTTCAGAAAGATACCGGTACCAACATATTTGAATCAACTTCAGAAGTCGTGTATAGAAAATAATTTTATCAGGAACAATTAAAAAAAAAAGTCACTTCATTTTGAGCATAGATCATCATTTTCTTCATTCCATTTGCTATTTTCTTCAAGTCACACACTTCTTCAAATAAGAAATTAAAAAAATATATATTATTTTTTTTCATTCAGATCAAGTCGATGTACTCGTATATTTGAAGGAAATTAATGTCTCTTCAAATTCTTATCTTGTGAATGAAAACGCCAGACATTAAAATATCCGACAGGATTTTTATAAAAAATATAATAATTAACACTTAAAATCCGGGAATATATGAGGACACATTATTCAATTCGGAGACATTCCAGGGACGAATTTTGTTTAGGGACAAGTAGCAAAATTTGGGGACTGTCCCTGAGAAATGGGAACATCTGGTAACTTTACACTAGCAGCTTCTGTGTTATCCAGCCTGCAAGATTGTCAGTCGTAAAAGAATATCTTGGACACTCAGTCAATATTCCCATTAATTGCAATTATATTAAACATAAGAATAAAATTCATAATTTTATTTGAAAGCATCTATCAGCCTCAAAGACGATGATCAAAATGTTGACCTTTGATATGCACACATTTTTAAAATCTGTGAAGTAAATTCCTTATTACCTGGTGCAATTCCTCTCTTGTTAAAGAGTGAATTTGTCTGAGTACATTTTCCGGCAGCACATCACATTCCAACACAAGATTTCCTTTCAGTCTTCGGCCAACACTATCTGTCACAGCATTGTGTTTAAAATGGATTGTTAGATTTGAGAACTTTATTTATTTAAACTGCTCTTTGACGAGAAAATGAAACAAAAAAGATGTAAAAAAAGAAAATGTATGATAGTGAAACTTCATATTCACGTTTTTATAGGTGTTTGAAGATAAAAACACGTAAATAAGAAAAACGTATAGCTAACAAATTATATTTAATAACATCTGAAATAGTATTTGAAGGCTATACGGGGAGAACGAATTGTCAGTCTAGTAAAATTTTCAAAGATAAATTTATAACTTAACAGTTAAACCATCTAGCCATATTTGAGTCTGTAATACATATTCTTGAAGAATGTAACAGTATTTGTAGAAAATCTTAATAAAATTGCTTAGAGCCAAAGTTAGCTGAACCCAATCCAGAAAATTTGACGACATTGGCTTACCTTGTTCTTCCCATGTGACCTTCATTTAATAACATATGATGACCACCAGCGTACCTCAGTTGGCTAAGGCGCTTGCCTATCAATCTGGAGTTGTGCTCAGGCGCGGGTTCGATTCCTGCTTGGGCTGATTACCTGATTGGTTTTTTTCTGAGGTTTTCCCCAACTGTAAGGCAAATGCCAGGTAATCTATGGCGAATCCTCGGCCTCATCTCGCTATCACCAATCGCATCGACACTAAATAATCTCTTAGTTGACACAGCATCGTTAAATAACCAAGTAAAAAAAATCTTATTTTGGACTGTTCCTAAGAAATAACCATGCTCTTAAATTGTGATAACTGTTCCATAATTCACTTACATTATGTTGTGTTACAAAATGTTTCACTGTAACAATGTCATTAAAGGATTTTACAACTCAAATTGAAGCTTTTTTAGGTCCCATAAATCTGTTCATAAGAATTATTTGGTATTTATTTAGGAATGTTCAGTCTAGAAGATTTATCTAAAATAAAGTATTGTAGATTGAAAATTCCTAAATAAATATCAAATAATTCCTGTCATTAAAGAACACAAGATTGTCTAAGGGCAGCTTCAAATTTCCACGAATGTCAAAGTGGGCAGCATCTTAACAATGAACACGTGCTCTATTTTCGCGTTTTTATGTTTTCATGGCAAACCTAATTTCGAGAAAAATTGATTCAGAACGTATAATGACGTTCCATATCTTCTAGGGTTTAAAATACGATTGTATAGGTGCAAAACTTGTGTAAACGAAAACCGTATGACCTAAATAAATTCCTACGTGGCGAGCCTCAGCCGGAATGTGATCTATGCCATGTTCCACTTACGGTGCAACATTTTTTATTACAGTGTAGAAAATATGACGTGTCCGTCGACAGTATGGAATTCGGCCGACTCTATGTGACACTCTTGGAAATGATTTTAATTGTGGCAGCTGGCTACGGACTGAAAGGTCCGGGGTTCGATCCCAGGTGGTGACAGGATTTTTTCTCGTTGCCAAACTTTCAGAACGGCCCCGAGGTTCACTCAGCCTCCTATAAAATTGAGTACCGGGTCTTTCCCGGGGGTAAAAGGCGGTCAGAGCGTAGTGCCGACCACACCACCTCATTCTAGTGCCGAGGTCATGGAAAGCATGGGGCTCTACCTCCATGCCCCTCCAAGTGCCTTCATGACATGCTACTGGGATACCTTTACCTTTTTTTACAAGTGCAGGTTTGAGATTTTTATCGAATACAGGACTTGACAGGGTGATGTAGGTTTTTAATGACCCGTTTTACTTATCCTCTGGACTCTTTACATCCGGAGGTTACATTTTTTAGTATATGATTTTAACAAACATAACATTCGGACCTTTTACATCCGTGCATTTTATAAATGCGCCAGACAATTTATTTCTGGCGGCATTTGTTTTATTGTTTTGTTGTTTCTTTTTAAATACTAATTAGTAGGGTTAGGATTTTGATGAAACTCCATCTTTTTTCTAGTAAGCCAGAAACATAGCCACTTTAATATTTATGTGTTATGTGATAAACTGAGTGTTTAAGACATATTTGTTAGGGCATTTTTTTTGCATTTTTTGCCTGTTTGCACCTTTTGTGTTATTCGGACATTTTTGAGGCATTTTCATTTAATTTTGGCCACAAATCCCCATTATTAATATAAAATAATGTTTATTTCTTTTGATATTTTGTCTACATATTTTGTCCATTAATACCCTTTATTTTTTACTTGGTTATTTAACGACGCTTTACCAACTACGAGGTTATTTAGCGTCGATGGAGTTGGTGATAGTGATATGATATTTGGCGAGATGAGGCTGAGGATTCGCCATAGATTACCTGACATTTGCCTTACGGTTGGGAAAAACCTCGGAAAAACCCAACCAGATTATCAGCCCAAGCGGGAATCGAACCCGCGCCCGAACACAACTCTGGATCGGCAGGCAAGCACCTCAACCGACCGAGCTATGCCGGTGGCTAATACCCATTATTTTGTATATTATTTTAATTGTTTTTCTACACAAATATTGCCCTTTTAACGTAGTACACCCTATGTAATGGATCAGTCCAACCATCCCTTCAATATAGACTCCTCTATACTTGCTAATTCCATATAAGAGTGGCCTTGTGGTGGGCTACATGGAAACTAGCTACATCAGGTAAAATAATTAATTAAAGTGTATCACTTAAAAAAAATTATGTAAAATTAAGTAAACTTAAATGTTGGTACTAGAATTTAATTTAATATAATTACTAGTCTAAATATTAAGTAGCACAAAACTCCTTTTCCTACTAAGCCAATTTTGGAATGTAAGATCAACTTTTAGGACATTTTTGAAAGATTTTTAGGTCATAAATGCGTCGTTTTAGGACATTTTTTTATGATTTATAGGTCATCAAAATCCTAGCCCTACTAATTAGGGTCTGAGAACTTCTCACTTTTATGGTTTTTATGCTTCACCTTGTTGAAACTGCATTTGTTTGCCTCGTTTTAACCGTGACAACGTTTTTAGTTCTTTTAAGTATTCTGGTTATTGTATTGTATTTGTGTTTAGTGAAAGATTTTAAATAAGGGCGCAAATAGCCATAGTAGCTGACGAGCCCTTTTTTAAACCCCACTAACTGTATTGTATTGTATTGTGTATTGTATTGTATTGTATTTATTAACATTCCATGGTATTCATACATGCTTACAGCTAGAATATGGAACAAGTCAAAAAACTTAATACTATTATAAAATCTTAATTGATAGTCACAGTCTAGATGAAATATATACAGACGAGATTTACAATATAGTCTACTAGTACAACACAAAGTTTTAGTATCAATTTCATGAAGTGTTATTGAATGTCATGAATTCACCTACAAAATAGAAGACGTGAGAAATTAGGTACTTCTTTAATTTGGTCCTAAATAATCTTATGTTTTGAGTTTCATTTTTTATATCGATAGGGAGGCTATTAAAAATGTTTACTGCCATATAACGCACTCCTTTTTGATAGCACGATAGACTTGCCGATGGAGTATGAAAGTAATTTTTTGACGTGTATTTATGCTATGAACTGTTGAATTAGTTACAAAGTTTTCACGATTACTTACGAGGAAGATTATTAATGAAAAGATATACTGACAAGCCATGGGCGTTATTTGTAGTTTTTTTAAAATAGTCCTACACGAGTCCCTAGATTTGGCATCTACTATTATTCTAATTTCTCTCTTTTGTAATAGAAATATACTGTTACCATCTGTGGAATTTCCCCAGAATATTATTCCAAAACTCATTACCGAGTGGAAGTATGCAAAGTATATTGTTTTTAAGGTATTGATATTTATTATCTTTTGCATAGATCTAATAGCAAAACAAGCTGAATTTAGTTTGGGGGTAATTTCTTTAATATGATTTTTCCAATTTAACACATTATCGATTTTTAAGCCAAGAAATTTGGTTGTTGTTGTTTCTAATAGGGATCTATTATTAATTATTGCGCTAGAAATTTGCGACGTTGAATTTGGACAGGATTTAAACTAACTAACCTAAATAAATTAACATGGAAAGTGTGGAATCTTGCTGGGACTCTAAAATTTTCTTAAAAGTTAGTAATAAAATTAGAAGCTTTATTAATCAATACCACTTAGATGTCATCATCTGTTGTATTTTTTACTTATGTGTCTCTTTCAGCATGCATTTTGATTTGTAATTTATGATACAATGACAATTTTTCTCTGGTTCCAGCATTCGTGCTTCAGGAAATTCATGTTGGCTATATACATATTGGTGATCCTGCTGCTTGTGGCCACTCTTATAATTCTTATCGTATTCGCACCTATTGAAGAGAACTGGAAGAAATTTGAGAATATGATTGCTCCCAGTCAGAACAGTTCACAAGAACATTAAGAAGTTTGTTTGTATGTTACACTAGCAGTGGCGTTCTACAAGCTTCCTAGAGTGTTTGCATTTCTATTGCATTTTTGTTTGTCCATGATGAAGTGTCTGCATTATCCAAGAAATTCAATCGACCACAACTGTTTTTTTAGTTTTCTTTGCAGTGAAGCTTAGCGTATTGTATTGTTTTGTTATAAGTTTCAGTAAATATAAATCGACTGAATATTAAATGAGTGAAAGATGGTTTTTATCGCGCATGTCTAGAACGGGAAGAAGTAAAAAACAAAGGGATTCATATTGCCGTTGTGGAAAGGTAATGTTAAAAAAAACAATACGTGTTATATTGATGTGTTCCATAGGACAGTAAAACAAAAGGTGCTGTTTTGAAGGTGCAATCACGTTTATCATTTGTTTAATGAACGTATATTAGTTGTAAAGCTTTCTGTTTAAAAATAGAACTGGAAGAAGTTTGTTTCAGTATTATGTTACAAAGACTTGCCGTGTGTTCTGAAAATAAAATACTATACAGAAAGTGTCGATTGTACAATATAGGAAATAGTACTTTGTGAAGAGTGTATACAAGACAAGCCTTTTATAGGATTATTCAAGTCAGGACACGATATCACTTAAACTTCGTTAAAATTGTGGTTTACATAAAAATAAGAACACAATTTCATTCAGAAAATAATGGGATTTAACGTCATTATGCTTTTTTTTCTTCAAAATCATTTTTTGTTCAGATAAGTATTGTTGGATAAATAGTCAGTCTTACTTATCAGATTTGAATGCTTTTTATTGCACCTTAATGTATTACATATTTGTTTTCGTTACATTTTGAATTATCAGTTCCATATTGTATTTATAAATTGAACACATTACTGATAAATAAATAAAATTAACCTTTAACTTTTAATGTCTTTTAAGATATATATTTTAATTGTATTTATATACCAGTAATGTATTCAATTTATAAATACAATATGAACCTCATGATGCCAAAAAAATTGTAAAAAAAACGTTCACCTACTGATAAGTAAGACTTAGATATTAATAAGAAGCTTTAGTCATGATAATTGTTTCAATTGTTTTATTTCGGTTGCTTTATTTCATCATGCAACGAATCAAAGCTATTTTAGCTATATTTGTTAGGATTTTTTTTTTTTGCAGATTTACTCAGCGAAATAATGATTTTGTCTCTGCAGGTGCAAATTGGTTTTATACAGAGCTACCAGTAGACCTACTATGAATGGGATGTAGAAATTGCAGTCAATTGGAAAAGAAAGTCATAATATTTATCATAATGAATGCTCTATAAAGTACGAAGAGAGGCTATTAATGACTGAAAAACAAAATGACGGTATTAAGTCTTAACATAAATAAATCCCACACTTTTGTGAACTGAGTTATGCTTTCATTATTATGTGAATTATATTTTTGCAAAGTTTCAGTGACGTAAGAGTGTTCTGACTTTAGAATATTTCCATATACCTATTGGAATATCAGCATGTCTGTGTTATAAATTAGCACTGAAGTGAAACATTGAAGGTAAAAACAATTCAGACTTTTTTTTTTTGAGATGGAGATGATATTGTAGCATGTAAGTTTATAACTTAGTCATGTTATAAAAGAAGCCCCCAGAGAACATGATTTTTTAGCTCTGGAAAAGTAATAGCTGTCCTTATGTGTAGATTCCAAATATTGGTATGATACTTAAAATTATCCATTGGGTCTTAATTCTTTTATGCACTTTAATTCCCGGTATAAGTTTGCAACTTTTTCACTAAAAATAGAAAACAATCCGATATTTAGTTGTATGATAGGTATCGTATTTCATTTAATGCAACATTTGCTAAGTTAATTAAGTTCCAATTTGATGACGTCATTATTCCTAGTTTTATTGTGTTTTGCGCAGAAGACATACAGGGACCATGACTTTACTCTTGCTAGAATTCATTACCGGTATTTCCGCCTGGGATTACTTTTGTGGAGAGAATACGTTTTCTCTTCACAAATAGTGAGTGTTTTCAATAGTCATAGGAACCTTTAATAGCATTTTTGAATGTGTTTTATTGAGACCTTTTGGATACCGGTAACAGTTTGTTTTGAATTGAAATAATATTCTAGTAATACAGCTAATCAGTAGTAGTTGTAAGGTCAAGATTTTTTAGTAGTACTGATTGGACTGAGCTCTGAATTAATAAATGTGGGTGCAGACGGTGCTTACACCATAACTCCACAAAAGCAAAATTTGCATGGCTATCTAAGCAATATTTTTTTATTTATTTCGGTTGCAAAATTTATCGGCCAGAGAAAGAAGAATGCTCCAAAATTTAGTTGTGTACATCTGCACAACTAATCTGAGAAACCCATCTGTAAAACTGTAATAAATTTAATAATTATTACTTCTCGCTCTCCTTATGGTTTGACAAGAACATTTAAGTTACGCAAATAACTACCGGTATGTTTTTGTGTGACTATTACAGTCTTTTACTATGTCATTTCATCAATAAAACGGTACGAAAGGACGTCTTTCAATCAGCCATGGCTACTTATCACACAATTTTATTGCTTCCCTAGCATTTGTTTAATTTTATAGCTTCCCTAGCACTTGTTTCTTTTTATCACTACCCTAGCATTTGTTTCTTTGTTTGCCAACATTTCAAACTGCAAATTCTTTACGGTACAGTACTATAAAACATGCTTTTTGATCGTCATTTGTTTACAGTATAGACAGTCAACTGAAAATGGCGGCTCCATTCAAACGTTTTGGTGAAGCTAACATTAGTGAAATAGAATTTCAGTAAGTCAATTAATATTTTATCGCATTAGAGTACTTCATTTCTTCTAATCTTTATATACTTTCTTCTAATCGTGTAATAGTCGAATAAATCCCACTCGAGTTTTGATTTTCTCTAGATAAATCACAATGGTTCCTCACAATGAAGATTTGGTAAAATCAGTTACCATTTTGTCAATTAATTACAAGTTGATGTTAGTGAGAACAATGAAGAATCACTGATTTGAAATCCTGCGAAACTCTCGACTTTTATGATAGTACATAACATTCAGTAAAATTTGTTCTTTGTGTTATTTGTATGCATGTAAAGTATTTTAAAGAAATTGATGTTCTTATTAGTATGATAATGCTCGTATGTTTTAATGTATTACATTAACAATTTTAATAACTTCCAAACTAGGCCCAGTAGATAATTTTATTGTCATTTCAGGAATCTGCGAATTGATGCAGTATGTATAGGAATCGGCTAACTTTTTTTTCTCTCGAAAGGTGTGAAAAATTTTTAGTGTAATCAGTTAATAAAACAAGGTATTAATTTCTTGTAAAAATAGAATATCAGCATTATAAAAATGTTGCTGGCCAGTGTATAACTTAAAAACATTTCATAAAGTGTCTGATTGAAAGTTATTGTTCTAAAAGAAACACGAGACAAATTGAGTGTGTTCGGGTAAAAATAAAGGTTTTTTTTTTTTTTTTTTTTTTTTTTTTTTAGAATTTGAGTTTTGTTCCCCAGGTGAAGAAGTGGGTGCATAATAAACTAATAATACTAGCATTTGATGTGTTTTATTTGTTTAGAAAACTATTTGCAGTAAGAGTCCGAATTTTAGTTGTCACTTATCTCAAAACCCATTTTTATGACTTATCTCTCTTTACCCAAACACTCTCGAATTATTGTCGTTAGACTTTGGCTATGAATTCAGAAATTTAAGTTGTAATTATAACAGAACGAAATTAACCAATAATTGTCTGGAATCAAATTAAAAGTTAGGTAAGAAATGTCGAAACATCATAAAATGTGATTTTACCAGCAGCAACCATTGCTAGCATTTATAAATGTACTTTAATTCAGTTTATTATGTTAGTAGTATTTTGAATGTCAATTGAAATAAGATTCTAAATATTTTTTGCCAAAGTTTTTTTTTATTGTATTTAAAAGGGTGAGGTTATACAAAACAATCCCTTAAGTTGAGAATTTCTGTTAGGTTCACGAATGAAAAAATAACATATTTTGAAGTCAGAAATTATTATTAATGTATTACATCAATAAAGAAACTGTAAACTGGCATAGAATCCATAGCGATCTGTGTGTAAAAACAAAATTAATTAAGTCGTGTTTACTTAACTGTTTTATGTAAAAAAAAAAAAACTGGTTATTTCTTTATTGACTCTAATGAGTTATTAGTTCTGACAATTGCATACTTATAGGAGAATTTATTAAGTTTAACAATTGAAATACTAATCCAAAAGTAGGTAAAGTAATGTTACTACTAACAGAAACTCATCCTTTCTGTATATTATTATTTATAGATATGTTAAGTGTATTTCTGAAGATATTGTGGGTTGAGTCCACAAGTGAAACATTCCTAACTCTTAAAGCCAATTTGTTGTTTATTGCGATTATTAACTTACTAAACTTAAATTGGTTTATTGCGAATTATTTCAGTAAATAGAATATTTTTATAATCCTTTGTAACAGAATTTTTATTGTAATTTTTGTGTATGTATGTGTGTGTGTGTGTGTGTGTGTGTGTGTGTGTATGTATGTATGCATGTATGTGTATGGGGTATGTATGTGCGTGCAACTATGTAAATGCATTTGTATGAAGAAAAAAAAAAAGAAGAAGAGACTAAATAATTTTTACTAATGGTGGGTACTTTTCTGTTCGTCATTCACCCATATGAAGTTATACAGACCAATTTATTAACAGAGTTGTTGCCCAAGGTACGCCATAGGAGGCTGGTCTAAGCTATATCCACGGTAATATCAATATATTGGCCTACTACCGAAATCAACTGCGTTTGTTGACGCAACAAGACTTGAAGAGTCATGCAGGAATTCTGTTGGAAGACGTTCAGGAATCTTTGCCACATTGTAATAAAACCCTCAAGGCTCTGCAGAATGAGAGATCATTATACATCTCGCGACCGATTGACAAGAAGAAGATTGTGTTCTTCACAAACAAGGCAGCAGCTCTGCCTGTGGACGATGAGTTCCAGAAACTCTGGCGTTCTGTGGTAGTTGAGAGCACGGATAACCTGAAGATAGAGGAATATCTGGAGAAACAGGGAATCCACTCCATGGACGATCATAGACCCAAGAAGGCGACACTCCACAAGCGCCAAGGACATCAAAGTGCTAGAAACTGAATTTAACTCAGAGTTTGTTCTGAGAATAATTCCAAAACTGGACTGGGAAACACTCTGGAATGCTGGTGATAGTATTGGCCATTCTGGTGACTTGCTGCAGACCCTGAGTGATGATCATGAAAATGATATTTTGAATTCCTGAAGAAAGTTCACCATGTTTTGCTTGAGGTCGAAGTCATCAATGGAGAATTAGTCTGCCCAGAATCGGGAAGAAAATTTCCCATAAATAAAGGGATACCAAACATGCTTCTTCATGAAGATGAACTCTAATTAAGACGTCACCAAACATCGTAAGATGAAGATTACATTTGTAAAGTTTCTTTCCAGCCATAAGCAGTGCTGACTAGATCAGACGCTATGGACAGTACTCTATAACAGAGTCGCCATTATGAAAGGATAATTCCAAGCCTTTGGCGTGAGACGAACTCGATAGCTCAGTGGTAGAGCGCCTGACCGGAGAACAGGAAGTCGCAAGTTCGATTCCCGCTCGAGGTTGTGAAATTTTTCTTTCATACCATGGCATGATTGTGTATTTAAATTCATAAATTAAATTTGTACTGTGCTGCTATATTGTTTGTGCACAAACTTGTATTGCCACTGTCCTGTCATTTAATGTATTTTATATTAAGTTGTTTCATAGAGTGTAATATGTGACTTAGGATTGTGAAAGTTATGTAGCCTATAACAACTTATAATGCAATATAAGTAATTTTTTTTTTTTTTAAATAACAGAACATCAGAATTAATCCAACAATATAACTTACATTCACATTATCATAATCATCCTATCACATCATTGGGGTAATGTAACTCCGCCTTCCAGGCGCCCCAACCTCAGAAGTGGGTTACAACTAAGCCGCGGCCAGGAGAGAAGACCAGAAATGTCGAAAAGACAACCTGGTGGCATTGGATTAAAAAAAAAAAAATTCAAATTCAACAATAGTTTAAAAAACGAGATTTCTTTTATCATCCCTTCATACATATCGTCGCCTGAATGCAAGAACTAGGTAACTTGATTTTTCATATTTTGTGACATCGCCTATTTACTTATTTATTGCACTAAGGAATATGTCTCGTTTTCTTTTAGCTATTTGTTATATAATAATAATAATAATAATAATAATAATAATAATAATAATAATAATGATTTATTTTAGCTGGCAGAGTTAAGGCCGTAAGGCCTTCTCTTCCACTCAACCAGCAAAAAGTATATATACATATGCATGAACTTACAAAGAATTCAACAATTTGATTTAGATGAGAGTTACATGTATACAAGAGTTATTTACGAATTAAACAACAAAATACTATGAACTATTAATTAAACACTGAAATAAACTGTGTAGCAGAATTAAACTAAAATACATAGAATGTTAATATATTTCAAATGATATTAGATAATAGAAAGAGATTATTATGAGACAATTTTGAAAATACAGCACTATCAGGATGATGTCTAAAGAAAAAAGTAACAGTGTAGTCAGTGATAGTTTAAATCAGTATGATTGGAATGAAATGCTAATAAGGTTATCTTTTAAGCTGTTAGGTGTTTGTTGTCTTGCAGCCCCTAATACTTTGTGACAAGGAATTCCATTGACGCGAGGTGGATATTGTAAAAGATGAGGAATAACAAGATGTTCTATGAAGAGGTATATTTAGCGTGCCACAGATAAGTGATCTGGTATTTACGTCGTGGTTAGAGTATAGATAAGAGAAACGAGACGAAAGGTAATTGGAAAATAGATGTCGCTGGTATCGTTCGATCAGTCACCTAGATCCTGGATTACATTTTGTGCGATTTTTGCTGTGCTATAAAAGAGGTAACTAAAAAACACAAATTTCGAGTTACCTAGTTCTTGCATTCAGGCGACGATATAATTCAGCTAATCTCAAACGCATTCAGTTATTAATACCAAGAAGTTCAGAAGTATATAAATGTGAATTATCACTCTCGGCACTTATAACCAAACTAAATATCAGCTACCATGGCAGAGATTGTAAGATTATTGATTCCGAATTTAGATAAGTCGATCCAAAAGATTAAGCCATAATTTTGGCGTGGTCAGAATACCAGCTTTCAGAGAAACTGAGAATACCTGCTACCTTACATGAGCTCCCATTATTTTCATACTGTCGAAGGAAGACAGAGGTTATACTGCTCCAAATGCAGGTCTGAGCTTGAGAGAATGACACCGACCAGTCCAAACTTCTATCACAGATGTAGGCAATGGCTAGTGCCACGCATACACGCAGAATTAAAAAAATTAAATCATCAGATCAGAAACCGAACTCTCGATCTAACATTCTGTCGGATTACAATGAAACAAGACATTCACACTCATATCGTTAGGAACTTCCCCTTACCATGCTTTTTCTGTAAGCGCATTCTTGAGCAAGTCGCCCTTGGTAGCGTAGTTGGTATAGTGCTGGCCTTCTATGCTCGAGATTGCGGGTTCGATCCCGGCTGAGGTCAATGGCATTTAAGTGTGTTTAAATACGACAGTCTCATGTCAGTAGATTTACTGGCATGTAAAAGAACTCCTGCAGGACAAAAATTCAGACACACCGGCGACGCTGATATAACCTGTGCAGTTACGAGCGTCGTTAAATAAACAGTAATTTGAATTTTCTTGAGCAAGAATATTAAAAATTTTGACGTGCCCACAAATATAGGAAAACTCGCATCTATCGCCAACAATTTCAACAAATCTGTAACTAGCCTACATTGTTTATCCATCTTGAATCTTGCATACACTACTTTTAACACTAAAATACAAATGATTGATAAAATGGCACACTACAAAGACATCTCAACACATAACACAAACAAATAAATACAACCACACAGGCGTATACAAACTCACATGTAATAGTTGTGACAAGTTCTACATTGGACAGACAGGCAGATCATTCCAAACATGCTACAAAGAACACATTAAAGCAATAACCAGAGGACACAATACATCTACATATGCCGAACACATAACTAATGCTAACCATATATACAATAACATAAATACAGACATGGAAATCCTACACATACAACCCAAAAACCAAAAACTCAACACACTAGAACAATACGAAGTATACAGACACACTAAAACACAACCTAATCAAATTCTCAACACACAGATCAATTTCAGAACACACTCATTATTTGACTCCACTCTTCAACATGTAAACACACCCCCACAACAGGCAGTGATATCTAGATGACGCCAGGATCTAATAGGCTCTGATGATGGTGTACAGTATACAGCGAAACAGCTGTAAGCCACACATGCTTATATAATTAACATTAGTAAATTTGCCATTTTATCAATCATTTACATTGTTTACATAATGTTTTAGAGTTCCTAGAGGGAAAGGGATTGAATTTCAGAACAGTTGGTTTCCCGTATTATCTTATGGCCTGATTTATTTATAAATTTGTTGATGTGAAGAAATTCTTAAAGTAAGATCCAATTGTTCTCTTTTCAAAAATTTGACCTAAATATATACAGCATCCTGGTACTTTAAAATATGAATTTATATTACTAATGATAACTTCCCAATCTTCATCATAAAAGCTAGAATGTACATGAATTGATATAATAATGACAACAGAGGTCAGAAAACATATGATGTATAAATTCCAAGCCTAAGTATCATATTAATTTATCCTGCTCCCATTCTGTCCTGAAGTAATTTTAAATAATTTATTTTATGCTATATGAAGTATTATGCTAACATAACCTCACATTAAACTAGACTAGTTTATACAGCGTGCATATTCGAGAACTAATATTGGTTATTATGAACAATTTTTTTATGTACTTGCACTACAGCATGTATCTGTACATACAATACCAATATAAGGGACTAAGCCTTCTTATGATTTCGATAACTGAATTTAAAATAGTGAAAGTCTTGATTTCTATATGAAGTTTGTCAGAATTACTGTACCTCAGAAATAGTGAACAAAACTCTGTTTATTGTCACGATAAGTTTGAATTATACAATTTTCAACTTCGATCTTGTTACCATTTCTTATTTTCTTCCTCAATTATTGACATTCACTTTGAGTTTCTCGTAATGTATTTCCAAACTTCAATTAACTATATATATTTTTTACTATATTTAATGCAGTGACATTTTATCAAGTATATTTATTAATAACCTATTTAAACCATTCATCTTACCATTACGTGAAGTAATGAAGACAAATTACTTCAATTTTCTGTATGTGGAGAAAAAATGCAACGTTAAAACGGTTTTAATAGAGTGGAAAGAGAGAAAAATGTTGAGAACATTAGTGGCAAGGAGAGAATGAAGTTTGCATTCCGTGAGTACAATTGATGTAAATGTGAATGAACTTGTGTTATATAGTATTTTCGCTGACAGATATTCTCAAATAGAGTAATTATGAAATAAATTATACAATATTTCATCCTGGTTACCTCTTAGTTACTTATAGATAAGGAATGTTTCATGGTCTCATACCTTAATAGATTTATTTATTTGTGAAGTGTAAAGTTATGAATTATGTTTATATTAAAGTTTTACATTAATAACTTTACAGCTGTTTTAATTTTTGTTCATGAAACTTAATTTGGTTATCTCTTTTTCTTTATCTACATAAATACATAATATTAATTTTTATACGAATAACTTACCACAAATTTCTGTCAAGAAAGACAACAGTATTTGAATGACATATTCAGGGAATCATGACCTTTTTTACGAATTCTTGATGTGTTTCTAATTATTTCCAAGTACTAATTTGTCACACTATACTAGAAGATAAAAACCTACAGTTCTTAAAATTTTTGTTTCAGAATAATTTATTAAACAAGGATATCCTCTATCCTTTGCCAATACGTGTGGCACAACTAATTGTAAGTGGACTTTTCATTGTAATATTTCTGTGTCAAAGGTTTATAAGGTAATGGATTTTCTATTCCATTATATGCAGTAGGATGCTGGACATATAATAACACTGGTCAACAATGAAAATGTTTCTTGCTCAAAAATAGCTAATTCATATGTATTTCCACCTGCTGAATTAAAAAATCACCATAAAAATGACATATTAGCTCTTGCTTTGTAGATAAAGTGACATTTCATTTTTTAGAGTCAAAATTTTCAGTTTGGGGGAAATTTTGTTTCGGGCGTTGGCACACCTGTCAAATAACAAAACACAAATGTTCTTCAGCTGTTTGTAAGTTACAAACACAGGTATTGTTGCTGTCACTGTGAATTTCATATTGTTTCTGCTGTAATTAATGCAGAATTTCTGGTTTGGAAGTGTTTTTAAAGCGTAAAATTTGTAAAAATGCCACGAAAATTGTGTTTGAAGTAGAAAATGAAGACACTGTGGAACAAGAAGAAGAACTCAACAAGCCTTCCACATCCCAGGACCCTGATTTTTAGGAAAAAAGATGATAAACAGCACAGACTGAGTCAAGCGGAATTGAATGATCTCATTAGAGACCTTGACCTGTCAAAGGAGAAGGCAGAAATTCTAGGCTCTAGACTACAGCAATGGAATCTTCTCGAACGTGATGTCAGGGTCTCACAGTATAGACAACGTCACAGGGATCTACTTCCCTTTTTTTTTAGAAGAAAAACAATCTTGTTTGCTGCGACATTAATGGCTTGATGAAATGTTTGAATTTGAATCATGATCCAATTGAATGGAGGCTATTCATAGACTCCTCCAAGTTTAGTTTGAAAGCTGTATTACTTCACAATGGCAACCGTCTTCCTTCTTTTCCTGGAGTTCACATGAAGGAGATTTATGCAAATATGACAGCCCTCTTCGACTCAATCGAATATCATGAATACAAGTGGAAAATCTGTGGTGATCTAAAACTCATTGCTGTACTCTTAGGAATGCAACTGGGATACACAAAATATTGCTGCTTTTTATGTATGTGGGACAGCAGGGATAGGAAATCACATTATATTCAAGCAGACTGTCCTGCAAGAAATCATAACCCTAGCGAGAAAAATGTTGTTGCCGAGCCTCTCATGGACCCAAGAGATGTTCTTCTTCCACCCCTGCATATTAAGCTGGGTTTGATAAAATATTTTGTCAGAGGTATGAACCAAGAAGGATAGGCCTTTAAGTACGTAAGAGAGAAATTTCCGAAATTAAGTGATGCCAAAGTCAAGGAAGGTATTTTTGTCGGGCAACAAATTCGAGAACTTGTAAAGGATCCTGCATTTGACCAAGTTTTGGCGGGGAAAGGAAAGGAAGTTTGGGAAGCCTTCAAGGGAGTTATTCATGGATTTTTAGGCAACAAAAGAGATGATAACAACACTCATTTGGTGACAGTGCTCCTGCAAAAATACCATCAACTCGGATGCAACATGTCCCTTAAAATCCATTTTCTCTACTCCCACCTAGACTTTTTCCCTCCTAGTTGTGGAGCTTTCAGTGATGAACACGGAGGAAGGTTCCATCACGACATTTCTGTTATGGAACAAAGATATCAGGGCCGCTCGAATGAAACAATGCTTGCGGATTACTGCTGTCTTTGCGTAGGGATGCTCCGGAACTCGCTTACAAGAGGCAAGCTAAAAGACGATGATCTCATGAAGCCACACATGATTCTCTTCAGACCCAACCATCTGCCAGGTATTCTTCCATAAATTTAGAACTCTTAGAATGTAACTGCCATTTAAAAAAAATGAAATGCACTTTCAATGTTGTTGGCATATGTAATTAAAATGTATCGTTTTCTCTTAATCCGTTAAACTGAAATAATTCACCTATTGTGTATCACAGAAACTAGAGCTAAGAAAAAATTTTCATTGTCATATTCGTTTTTCTCAAAATTAGTAAGAATTGACTCATGAAGTGCAAGAAACATTCAAAAAAATTTTTTTTGTTGGCCAGTGTAATCACAGGAAATTAGTAGGAAAAGGTAGATCTGTCCAAGGAATGTAGGTACATGCTATGATAGATTCTATAACACCACCCAGCAAACTTTAATTAGATTCAAAATGGATTATCAAAACTTTAATTATTTGGAACAGATGCATTATAGGGGCCACCCATCACACATTATACGCAAAAAAAGGTCAGCGGAAGTGATGGTTCGATTAGCGTTTTTAGTATTCGATATTCGATAAGCATTAAATGCTACCAAATTAAAAAATAAAATGAAAAGAGTTTAAACAGTTTGTTACTACTGATGTGATTTTAGTCAGTTTGTATTATATTTTTGGTCCAGGGAAAATATATTTCACTATTACTGCCGTTATTTCCATTTTGAAGTAATCAACAATATAAAACTGACTGTTAATTTAGAAGTTGGCAACATATTTTATGTCGATTATAACAACAATACATATCGATAGTAACATTCATACTTACTTACTTACAAATGGCTTTTAAGGAACCCGAAGGTTCATTGCCGCCCTCACATAAGCCCGCCAGCGGTCCCTATCCTGTGCAAGATTAATCCAGTCTCTATCATCATACCCCACCTCCCTCAAATCCATTTTAATATTATCCTCCCATCTACGTCTCGGCCTCCCTAAAGGTCTTTTTCCCTCCGGTCTCCCAACTAACACTCTATATGCATTTCTGGATTCACCCATACGTGCTACATGCCCTGCCCATCTCAAACGTCTGGATTTAACGTTCCTAATTATGTCAGGTGAAGAATACAATGCGTGCAGTTCTGTGTTGTGTAACTTTCTCCATTCTCCTGTAACATCATCCTGCTTAGCCCCAAATATTTTCCTAAGCACCTTATTCTCAAACACCCTGAACCTATGTTCCTCTCTCAGAGTGAGAGTCCAAGTTTCACAACCATACAGAAGAACCGGTAATATAACTGTTTTATAAATTCTAACTTTCAGATTTTTGGACAGCAGACTGGATGATAAGAGCTTCTCAACCGAATAATAACAGGCATTTCCCATATTTATTCTGCGTTTAATTTCCTCCCGAGTGTCATTTATATTTGTTACTGTTGCTCCAAGATATTTGAATTTTTCCACCTCTTTGAAGGATAAATCTCCAATTTTTATATTTCCATTTCGTACAATATTCTGGTCACGAGACATAATCATATACTTTGTCTTTTTGGGATTTACTTCCAAACCGATCGCTCTACTTGCTTCAAGTAAAATTTCCGTGTTTTCCCTAATCGTTTGTGTATTTTCTCCTAACATATTCACGTCATCCCCATAGACAAGAAGCTGATGTAACCCGTCCAATTCCAAACCCTGCCTGTTATCCTGAACTTTCCTAATGGCATATTCTAGCGCGAAGTTAAAAAGTAAAGGTGATAGTGCATCTCCCTGCTTTAGCCCGCAGTGAATTGGGAAAGCATCAGATAGAAACTGACCTATACTGACTCTGCTGTATGTTTCACTGATTCACATTTTAATTAATCGAACTAGTTTCTTGGGAATACCAAATTCAATAAGAATATCATATAATACTTCCCTCTTAACCGAGTCATATGCCACAACTATTCAACCAATAAGGAGATTGGCCACTATAATGCATCTGTTCGAATTATTTTTCTGTGTCGGATATGGAAATATGTATTAGGGCAAAATATTAAGTTACCGGTACCTGTCTGTGCATTTAAGTGAAACAGCCACCATTATACTTCTGAGGGAGATCTTGAACTTCTTCTATGGAATTTGGCTCAGGGGGAAAAATAAGCATTCTAAATCGACTTACAGTTCTCTTTAATTTTTCCGTCTTAGGAACTTTATTGCAGTCTCGCAAGTGCATTCTGCTTGATGCTAGATGTAGGTTCAACCGAGCTGGAAGCCATGTTCTTTATGTCCTCTTTTAATTCCTCAGCTTTGCATCAGCCAAGTCGGGAGCATGGCTGTGTTCCATTTCTTTCAAAACAGATGTTCCATTTTCAACACCAGATGTAGTAACATCGCTGCACATCGATCTCTATGTATACATCTGCATTTAATACCTTTCCTCATGGATCTGTATTTCAGGAACATGTATCCTTAATAAATAAGCTTCTTACCCTCTTTTGAAGTAGGAATAAACTTCAAATTTATATCCATTCTATTTTGCAGCTGAAAATTTCATAATAAACTACCTAATTGTTTCCATAGAAGCTGTTCAGATTGTTGGCATATACGAATTGTTTCCATAGAAACAGATTAAATTGTTGTTCGATGAAGTGTGGTGTGCAGTGGCGATTCCTCCATGAAGGATATGAGGATGATCCTATAGTTTAATTTCGCGCCTCTGAGGATAGAAAACATTTTAAGGGCAGAGAGTTACGAACACATACAAAAATTATGGCAAAACATGCAGTAACATTTTTGACAGTATCTACTACAAGATTTATGGTAGTCATATATAAATTTTACCACTGACTCTTGAAAGAATGCTGAATTGAATGGCTTATAGTTCACTTAATTTAGATTATTAATTTGTACTTTACAATTTGTTTAATTGTTGCAACAAATCGAAAATATACTGAAATATAAGATCACATAGGTACATTTTCTTGGTAAACTAATGATGCCATTGGTGCTAAATGTTTACCAGATCTTACATATTGCCTTGTGATAGTGAAACTCAGTTTTTGGTTTAATAACATGAAAGTTAAGTTAGTTTCATAATTTTATACATGCTGTGAAAATTATATTTTCCAAACTCTGTTTTAAAATATCACAAAACCGGCAGATTTTTCTCAAATTAAGTGAAACGTGAGTTTCTTATAGCATTATGTATATGTAAGATGTGATACAAATTTAGGACCAATGAGATAATTAGTTTAGTAGGAATTTGTACCTATGTGATCTTATGTTTCAGTGTATTTTCGATTTGCTGCAACAATTGAGCAAATTATTTAGGACAGATGAATAATCTAAATTAAGTGAACTGTACGTCATTCAATTCAGCTTTCTTTCGAGATTCAGTGATAAAATTTATGTGTGGCTATCATAAATATTGTGGTGGATTTTGTCAAAAGAGTCAATGCATGTTTTGCCATAAGTTTTGTATATGTTCATAGCCCGCTGCCCTTAATTACAGATTTTGATTTTTAATGCGCCCCGACATAATAATTTTCTTCAAACTTCCACTTTCTGTTGTGAGTTGTCGCCACTGCACATCTCAGACCTTAGAAATACTTTCCGAGGAACCATCCAAATATCTTACAGCAAACGCTTTTTTTCTAGCTATGGACAGCGGAGGGTGCGGAGGGCAAGGTATAGCTTAATTTTAGCAGTGTTTGAGGATGTGACTGTGTATCATAATACCACGACCCTTCTTTCTGGGTGGTGGAGACCTTATCAGAGACTACAATACGAATTTTCAAGTATTCTTGCAGCCTCCTTAAATGCAGTTCATTGGTCATTTTAAAAGATCAGAATAAACGAAATAATAAATAATTTAAAATCGCATCATCATCATCATCATCATCCTTCACGAATTAGGCCTCTGTAGACCTGTTTCGGCCCCATCTAGCAGTCTTCTAAAAGGTCTTCCTGGTCGACGATGTCTTCTAGGTTTATACTGCATCATAATTTTTGGGATTCTTGAATTTTCCATTCTTCTTACATGATCTACCCAATTGAATTTGTGTCTGCTGAATTTTTCTTCTACTGACTCTACTTCTAATTGTTCTAAAATTTCTTCATTCCTTTTTCGGTCTAAAAGAGTATATCCTGCTGTTCTCCTGAAAAATTTCATTTCCGTTGCTTTGATTCTGTTCATTACTTTTTTCTTTAATGTCCAAATCTCGCTTCCGTATAAATATTCTTGTAGATTTTTGTACTAATTTAGCTATTGTTTATTATTCCTAGAATTTGTGTAAATTTGGTAATTTTCTTGTTCACATCTTTTTCATTTTGATAAGATATTTCACAACCCAGATAATTGAAATTTTGTACTTGTTCGAGGCATTGGTATAATTTAAAATGATATAATATAAAAAAATGAATAAGAACCAAAATTACATGAAATTAAGTAAAATAAGCTACAATAAAACACAAGAATTAAGAGGACTTTCAGATGACAGGACTGCCGAAAGAATATCTGAAATTTGTATTTGATCATTTAGAAGAATTTAACTGCAGCAAGAAATTAATTGCGTATGCTCTATTATTATTATTATTATTATTATTATTATTATTATTATTATTATTAGTTTCTGTCTTGGTCATCAGTCATCAATCTCATATCCTACATACAAAAATATCACGAGTCGCCACTGGTGGTATGTGCAAATTTTAAAAAGTGTGACATGTCTAAATTTTACAGAAAAGTATCTTGTAAAGTGTAACAAAATTTCCGTGTTGCAATATTATTTTCGTGACAACTTGTCATTGTGACATTTTGTCAAAGTGTGATCTCAGCCACTTAGTCACTCATAATGAGTGCACCTCTGTACATAGTGTGTTGGACATTGTATCACTTACATATTCTGTGACACAGTACCTGAGGGTAGGCCACCAAAGGGAAATCTGGGAGGTAGAACTTAAACTGAGGGGATTCGATCCGGCATCGGAACTGGAATCTGGTGTAGCTAAGGGTACGTACACAGAGCGACGATAAGCAATAAAAGAAGCAGTGGTGCTATATCAGAGAGAATTGAAGCACGCATTGTCATTGAGGTGTGCATATTGGAGTAACGATAAAAGCGACGAAAAATAAAAATTCTATTTTCTTCGCTCTTCTCGTTCATATGATCTCAGATTAAGACAATATTAATCTGTATAATGACCGGTGGTTATCGATATATCCGAATATTAATCGATTTATGATTATTTCGGCATATTAAATTAACTATCATGGATATTGACAAACTGATCAGTTGTGTATTTATTCATGATACGTTATGTGATCACAAGAACCAATTACATCACAATGAATTGAGGACGTAGCTGCAATAAGGTCCCATACTCCAAAATGCTATTCTGAGATATATAGAGTTGAAATTTTTAAAAACAGTGCAGGCGATATAAAATATATTAAAATAAACAGGTTTATCAGTATTACTGTTCAACATTTCTCAACGAAACTTTGTGGGTATAACAAAGAAACTACAGAGAATCGATTTATGCATTCTCCGGAAAAAGGGCCTATGGGGTTATGGGCCTTTATTGAAGTTACGTCCTCAATTTATACTAGGTTTGGGATGAGAAACTGGTTCAGTTTTGTACGTATTTAAGTTATATTAACCATGAACTTAGCAGCTGATATTTCCTATATATCTTCTTTCATTAAGTGAATGTATAGAATATCTTCTACTGATAAGTCAAAATGTTCGCTTCCCACCTCCTCGTTGCTCCGATATGAACACTTGATTCTTTAATAATACCAAAGTGTTGCTAGGTCGTTTCTTTTATCGTTTATCGTTGCTCCAACGTGTACGTGCCCTTAGTGGATAAAGTGTCAGCACGTAGAGCTGAAAACCCGGGTTCGAGTCCCGATGCCGGAGAGAATTTTTCTCTGTTGTATCTAAATTCGTGTGTCTGCACACATCTGTCAAAAGTTTCACGGTCACATGCAGAAAAACATAAGTTTGTTGGTGTATGACTTCCAATTGGGAAAATATTTCGTTCTCGAGCTAAAAAGGCGATTTGTATAAACATTAATAAAATCTATAAATTCCAGCCTTCAATCTTATTGTAACGCAGAATTCCTTCATGGAAATATATTGTCCGTTCTCTGGCAAACTAGCGAAAGTGACAAATTAGCGAACCTGCACTTAAGATGTATATTGTATTATTTAAATAGTAAATATAGACCTTAAGTGTAGGTTCGTTAATTTGTCATTTTCACTAGTTTGCCAGAAGAGAGGCGATATGTACTTCGGTACATCATAATAACAAAAAGGACTGGATCAGTGGTTGATTATGGCTTCAGCTTCAATACAGGTAAAATTTATTAATATAATATTAATTTTCGCTTTGGTACCGATCATAATAATGCTGTATATTGAAAATTTTAGTGCTGCCCTACCAAGCTAAAATCTCATGAGCCGCCACTGCTCTGAACCCTTCATTTATGAAATAATTTTTACTTAATTCCGGCTTTTTCCTTGATTTCCATTCTTAAAGTTCTTGTTGGCTCAAAGTATCATACAAAGACATCATAGGCAGACACATTACGTTGAAATCAAATGTTCGTAGTGGGAGGGAAGGGAATTATGTAGCCCTGCACAACAACTGTGATAGAAAAGATATCGATTTTAATTGTTAGAAATAAAAAAAAAAAGTAATTTTATATAGAAAACTATACTAGAATACTGTTTTAGCTATCAAAATCATTCGTAAATGTGGGAAATTGCAACGTTCTGCCATTATTAGTAACTAGTTCAATGCTGGTTGTGGTTCTGTGATGTTTTAACATGAATAGCTGTTCCAGATGCACCGTGATTTCTGAAAACATCCCCTCGGAGCAAGCGTACTACATGCGATCGAAGGAGTTTGCCTCCTACGTCACGAGGCTCGTGCGGCACTCGTGCCACCTCACCCCCTCCCCCGGAGCCTTGCCGCTTCGACCGGTTCATCCATAGTAGCCACCGTGAGACCTCTACCGGTGGCAGCGGGAGTGACTCAGACAGTGGAAGCTCTGGGTGCAGACGTGATGTCTGAAATGTAGAGAGGTCCGGTGTGACATTTCGAAGTGCGGGATTTTTGCATTACGGGACTGGCTATTCATCATATTCGTGAAATAAATTAGTTGCAATGTTTAATCCTCAGTCATGGGCGCTTTTTTGATTTACACTTATTTTACAATAGTATAAGTTATAACATGAAAGTGAATCTGTGTGTTTGCGTGATATAACAAGAGTTTTTTTCGACAATTGATCGTCGACGCCCCCTTTGAGCATTTTTTTTATCAGTTCACTGACATTGTCGTCTTTTTGTTCCGGGATTCGTGTGAAAGACAAAGGTTTAAACAAGAAAAGGAATATTTATATCGACCGACCGGCAGGTCAAGAGAGTGCGTGTATATGTTAAGGTCTCATAAAGACGAGTTTTTGCGATAAGAAGAGGTGCTTCATTATTTGAGGTCAACATGTTCAACTCATTGTCAACACTTCTTCTATCTGCACTTGTGCCAGCTATTTGTCTCTTTTCGTTTACCAGTGAGGAAGAAGGGCAGAACAACTTATTCGAAGCAGCATTTCAAGGTTAGTAAGTGAAGAATTTTGTAGCTAATTTAGTGCCGTATATTTTAAATTCCTGTTGAAAATATTCATACGAAACCATATTTACAAAATATGTATCTTGGAAACTAAGCGTGTTTTTTTTATCATTTTTATAAGAATATTAGACGGAGATAAACTTGCCCCTTTTTTTGGTGAACGAGGTAAACTATAACATACCGGTACTAACAATATATTCAAAGAATTTCAGCTGTAATGTATAATATCTGATTTATTATACGTATTATTGAACTAGAAACTATATGTATCTTTAAAAAGCAACAATGCTTGGTAAAACGAGAGTCTGAAACATGATCGAAGTTGAATAACAAATCTTGACTTAAAACATTTTATACCCGTGTCAGTGCTTTTTAGTGCATATTTGTATTACTTTCCCGTATTGTTTCCAAAGATTAATTTTGACAAAGTGGTAAATATATCGTATTTATAGAGAGGGAAAGTATTTGACTTTAAAACAGCAATTCAAACACAAAGGGCAATGCTCGCTGTGCATATAGTTACGTCACATCAACCTCAGAGCGGCAGGTTTTTTTTTTTTTTGTAAGCATGTAGTAGTTACGCTTTTATAAAGGGCTATTTTCTTTCCATTTTGAGGTTTATTGGCTTGTGCATACTGAAAATATGACATATACATGAAAGATGACGCAGGAAAATGTGTGAATTTACAATGGAATTCGAAATGATCAAAATAGGCCTAGGCGAATTCTTTCATATCCAAAACTGAAACGTGGAGTGGTATCGTAAATATTCAGTAAAATGAATTTACAGTAGTATTTAGGACTAAAGCTGAATTATAATAGTTCCACTGCTTTCGTAGGTCCTATATTTCTGATAGTTTTTTTATTAGAATTCATTTGTCATATACACATAGCCCCATTCGATTATTACAATTTAAGATTTTATTGTAGTTTATGAATGTAACTGAAAGCGTATTTGGGTCTATAAAATGTATAGAATACGGAATTTTTAAAGGCAATACTTTAAATATAGGACTTTATTAAAGAAATAATGTAAATTCCAGTGACGAACGATTAGATGTTCATGTTGAAGCGCTTATGAAATTAATATTTAATGAATGAATAGTAAAATGAAAGACGTATGGTAGGAAAAATTTGTTCCGATACGACAAAAATAAAATTCTTTCATGATAAATAAATAATACTAAACTGCCCCCCATTGAGGGTAGCCCTTAGGGACTCAGTATATCCAAAAAAACATAGATATTAAGTTTTAAAAACAGGGAAACAAAGAAAAGGGCGTGAAAAATTACAATTGCTATTTATGTGGCACCATGTGATTAATTAGGATTTGGCAGGATTTTTTTAACACAATTATCACGTCATCCTTTAGAGATGTTGGAAGAGCAAACTGCCGTCGAAATTCTTCGAAAAAAGCTGGTATAGTCCCTCGAGCACCTATGAGCAAGCCGAATACCTCAACGTGAATTAAGGCATATTTCAGCTTGAAATAGTTGACTGTAGGCTCATAGATCGACTTCTTCTCAAGGTGGACCTCTGCTGACTGATGACATTCTACTTCAAAACGTATCATGGGGTCCACAATGATGCCCTGTTTAGTGTCAGCATTGTACTATAGATTGCATTTGGAAGTAATAAATAATTTATAACTTGGTATTTCGGCAGATCTCCTTACATCTCATTTTGAAAAATTCTCCACGTGTTATTTGTTTGAAGAGGGTTGTGGCTATACACCGATTTACTATGCTGACATTTCCTTTTGCTTACAAATTTCTTACCGGAAAATATTATTTACAAGAACGTATATCGGTAGCCTATATTTATTTGGTAATAATTCTTTAGCAAAAATTAATATTAAAGCGCAAGTTTGATTAAAATTGGGCACTACACCTCGATTAATTGGACTAGCATTTCGTAACGATACTGTTGAACAATATATCCAGCAGAAGTTTTAAGACACCTTAGTTGGGAGTTCATGAAGAAATTCATTGCATCTCGCTCGTCCAACAGGCGCGGACATTATAGCCCTCGACAGGGTTAAGGATAAGGCCATGGTGTTCGATCCAACCATCCGCTTTGAGAGAAACCTCTCACAAGCGGACGAGGTCAAAAACAAAAACAAGAAATATAATGAACCATGCTTACCTTTCCTCTCTTCTAAATATAACATACCTATTAATTGTGGGTCGTCAGAGGTATGTTATTTGGAGCGACAGCTTCCATTCCACAGACTACCTACCAATTATTATTAGTGAAATTAAAATTCAAAGTCTTTCAAATGTAAAGCATCCTATTACAAATTCTTAGGGACTGAAGGCTCATTCACAATGAAAATTAAACATAACGTAAGCGTTAACTTAAGATTATAAACGTTACGGTAAAATCAAGATCATTCACGATGGGAACATAAACATAACCGCAAACATACTTGGTAACCATGGAAACATAACAACGACGCCATTTCCTCAAATTCTGTCGTATACTTCAGCGCTCCACGATTGTGTTCTGTCTGCAAATCACGTAAACATAAGCATAAAAGTTTGGAGTTTGCAAACTTTCATGCTTATGCTTACGTGATTTGCAAACAGAACACAATCGTGGAGCGCTGAAGTATACGACAGAATATGGCGTCGTTGTTATGTTTCCATGGTTACCAAGTATGTTTTCTGTTATATTCCCATCGTGAATGATGGCATGATTTCTTGATTTTACTGTAACATTTACATTCTTAAGTTAACGCTTACGTTATGTTTAATTTTCATTGTGAATGAGCCTTGTATGTATGTATGTATTTATTAACGCTACAATTGAGTATACACCCGGTGGCAGTGATATATAATATACAATAATTCCATTACAATTATACAATAATTACAGCAATAACAAAATAAAAAAATAAAATAAAACAATAAAAAAAGAAATAAAATAAAATTAAATAAACCTACATTTATTTCTAACTATAAATAAATAGATGCAATAAACCTAGGACTACAAATAAAAACTATTCTATAATAACGCCTAACAATAAGCAAAAGTAAACCTAACTTATAAGAGCTTCTATTTCACCCAACTATTACCAATTTAATTAATTACATATCACCTTAATTTATTTAGATATCAACTAAATTACATATCACCTTAATTAATTACATATCAACTTAATTAATTACATGACACAACTTAGATAATTACACTGCACCTACAATTACTTACACTGCACCTACAATTATACAATATTATCAATATCATTTATATTTTCAAGAAACATAATTTCGTCACTGTGACATTTTGGTATCAAGCGAATCCCAAATTCAAAATTTAGTAGTTTTTTAATTAACTACGTAACGACTTATAAAAACACACAACTGTTCTGTATTCAGGATCCTTGCGGTTATCCTCATTGGAGAGCTGATGATTTAATGAAATCTTTCTCTCTTTATTCAATATATCCCTGATACGTTTACTTTATTCTCAGTTTTGAGAAATGGTGTTTGAGTTGATAATATGACACGTGCGATTTCAGGATTACTTACATGGTATTCGCTTTCTTTGTTTGAGACTTTGAAGGGGGTCTATGTACATAAAATTACATACCACCCTGTGTTCATGTCTTATATATGCGCATTTCTTCTCGAGTATAATTATTTAGGGTGCTATTCATAGACATTTCGCTAGCCCGCGCTACGAGCGTGCTTAACTAGCCCCCGCTATCGACTGGTTACCTGTACAGGATTCATATCATATCATATCATATCGCTAACACTGGTTTATGAATACGAAAAACGTTAGTTTGCTGATCATCCACCGGAAGCCCGCGCTAAGAATGTCTATGAATACGGCCCATAGGTTTTTGTTGAAAAACTATAACGGAATCTCGAAAGAGCACAGGCTGTTCCGTAATAAAGATTCATTCATCTATATTAGGTAGGAAACGGGTATGTTTTGCTATTCTGTGAGCAAAGATACAATATTCTTCAAAATATCTCAATTTCTCAATGTGAACTGTAGCGAGTGACAGTTAATTTCCTAAGCAGATGTCAAAAATGTTTGAAAAACAAAGGCAGACAGTATCTTCTTGCTTAATTTGAGCGAAATAAAGTTCGGCGGTTGGAGCATGGCTCAAATTACTTGATTTTAGTGCCGTGATCAAGAAAGCATGGAGCTCTACCTCCATGCTCCCCACCCCCAAGCGTCTTCATGACGTATATTGCGTATACCTTCACCTTTACTTAATTTAATACTGTTACATGATACTTCATCTTCTGTAGCGACTTCTCTTTGCAATCAGAAATAGCAGTATATCTTCTGCAGTCGTCTGCTTTTGACATCATCATGATCATCTTCTTCTTCTTCATTTAGAAGTTGATTAGATCTTGAAAAAAAAAGTAGGCTAATTTGGAGCCCAAATTAAAAAAAAAAATATCAGGATACAGTAATTCATTAAAATTGTTATCTCAGCCATTTAGAGCCTAAATTTTGAAAAATACCAGGATACAGTAATTCACTAAAATTAATATCTGAGCCATTTTGGGCCTAAATTTTGAAAAATATCAGGATACAGTAATTCACTAAAATTGATATCTTAGCTATTTGGGGCCTAAATTTTGAAAAAAATGAACTCAGCCATTTGGGGCCTAAATTTTGAAAAATACCAGGATATAGTAATTCACTAAAATTGATATATCAGCCATTTGGGGCCTACATTTTGAAAAATACCAGGATACAGTAATTCACTAAAATTGATATCTCAGCCATTTTGGGCCTAAATTTTGAAAAATACCAGGATACAGTAATTCACTAAAATTGATATCTCAGCCATTTTGGGCCTAAATTTTGAAAAAATACCACGATACAGTAATTTACTAAAATTGATATCTCAGCCATTTGGGACCTAAATTTTGAAAAAAATGGCAGGATACAGTAATTCACTGAACTTGATAGCTCAGCCTTTGTGGGCCTAAATTTTGAAAAATACCTGGATACAGTAATTCACTAAAATTGATATCTCAGCCATTTGGGACCTAAATTTTGAAAAATACCAGGATACGGTATTAAAATTGATAATTCAGCCATTTGGGGCCTAAATTTTGAAAAATATCAGGATACAGTAATTCACTAAAATTAATATCTCAGCCATTTGGGACCCAAATTTTGAAAAAATGGCAGGATACAGTAATTCACTGAACTTTATATCTCAGCCATTTGGGGCCTGAATTTTGAAAAATACCAGGATACAGTAATTCACTCAAATTGATATCTCAGCCATTTGGGGCCTAAATTTTGAAAAATACCAGGATACAATAATTCACTAAAATTGATATCTCAGCCATTTTGGGCCTAAATTTTGAAAAACACCAGGATACAGTAATTCACTAAAATTGATATCTCAGCCATTTGGGGCCTAAATTTTGAAAAAATACCAGGATACAGTAATTCACTGAAATTGATATCTCAGCAATTTTGGGCCTAAATTTTGAAAAATACCAGGATACAGTACTAAAATTGATATATCAGCCATTTGAGGCCTGAATTTTGAAAAATACCAGGATACAGTAATTTACTCATTGATCTCAGCCATTTGGGGCCCAAATTTTGAAAAAAATACTACTACTACTGGTACTGCTACTGCTACTACCACTATTGATACTGCTACTACCACTACTGCCATTACTACTACTACTACTACTTAGTACTACTGCTACTGGTACTGCTACTACTATCACTACCACCACCACCACCACCACCACCACTACTACTATTACTACTACTGCTACTACCACTACTGCCACTAGCCTACTACTACTACTAATTACTATTGCTACCACTACTGTTAACATCACTGTTACCACCACCACCATCACCATCACAACACATTTACGAGCCATTCAGGTTTCTGCTGCTAAACATAGTTTTTTTTTATTCGTTCTAGAAAGGGTGTAAGTAGTATTCTTTACAGAGCGTATGTAGATAAGGTTAGTTGTTCATAGACCATATTGACGTGATGTTATGTTTCGCGCGCAAGACGGGTACTGTTAGGGGACATTTTCATCTAGTTCGTGTGTACTTGAATTTCTATTTGTGATTCAAAACTGGATCCTACAGACTGTTCACAATGCGTTCTAATCATAAAGAATGATACTACGATGATCTTACCTACAATTTAAATTATTTATTCTTTTACGAATATTTAATTGATTTATTTTTACTAGGAGAGTTAAGATCTTAAGGCCTTCTCTTCCACTCAAGAGTATAAAAATACATAGCAAATATTATAAATAGCAGCACTACAGAAAAAATGAAATAATAATAATAATAATAATAATAATAATAATAATAATAATAATAAGAGCATAATATAGATGTGTTTAGATACATGTAATTGTAAGAGTTAAACGATTACAATTGAATGTTATATTATAACAGCCCCTTTACACTGTGTACACTAGAATACTTTATTTTTACTATTTTCGCTATCATAAAGAATGTAGGCTTACATTGATCAAACATATTTATACTATTATACACTATTTTACAAAATAAGTACGCTATAGTATTATTAAATAAAATGCCTTGCATTATAATACACAACACTATACATAAAAGTATAAATAATGTGTGATCAATGTATTTTTTTAGTAGGTTATTTTACGACGCTTTATCAACAGCTTTGGTTATTTAGCGTCTGAATGAGATGGTGATAATGCCGGTGAAATGAGTCCGGGGTCCAGCACCGAAAGTTACCCAGCATTTGCTTATATTGGGTTGAGGGAAAACCCCGGAAAAAACCTCAACCAGGTAACTTGTCCCGACCGGGAATCGAACCCGGGCCATCTGGTTTTGCGGCTAGACGTGCTAACCGTTACTCCACAGGCGTGGACTGATCAATGTAGGCCTACATTCTTTATCATAGTGTAAAAGGAAGAATATCGTATGCTAGTGTACATAGTGTAAATAATTTAAGTTGCAATTACGCGTATTAATGTAACTGTGAAATCGATCCATGTTTTGTTCTGTCCAACTTGACCAAATAGGAGTCGCGTGAGCAGCCAGTCGAGTACTTCGCTTGCATATGCACGCGCGTAGTCCAACGAAACACTCCAGTAATACTTAACCTTGCAGCCTCGTGGGACAAAATAAGGTTCCTAGTTACAAGTATTTACTTCCATGCTGGGGATCGAACCCGAGTCTGCCGGAATTTTAGACAAATGGTCTGTAAGTTGAGTTACAGTGAAAGACTCGAGAGCGTCTACAATGGTGAATAAAAATCATCTATATTGATGAACGAGTAATGTGGTTTCAATGTTTCCGTCTTGACTTATTTATAATGTCAACCCAAAAAATATTTATGTTAACACATTTTAATTATTTTGTGAACGTTTTCGCCCTGTGTGGGCATCTTCAGACAATATAGATATCTGTACACAATGTATATAAAAATTACATAATACATGTGACCAATTATATGAGTACAAACTTAAAATTAAAAAAAAAGGCAATTAAAAACACTTTTAAAATCTAACTAAAAGTACAGCAACAAGATCAATCAATAAGTATAAGAAATATGCATATTTAATGTCATACTGTGATCGTCCATTACAGATAGAGATCACAGCCGGGCTATTGTGTGGGATCGATAAGCCGTATTGTTATTATATGTGTGCAGACTCGTAGGTGGACACTTATTAGACAATAGGACGCGTAATTAAATGTGTATATTTTAATAAAGAATACCATTAAACTATTTGCAAATCAATGAAGGTATATAGGGTCATGGATAACTAATATGCCTCTGAATTGGTGTTTAGGCGTGAATAGAAAATGGTATGGATCAGTAGGAGGTTTGGAAGTACAAGATGAATGTAGTTTACACAAATTTAAGTAAGTAATACTATGATCGCTTATTAGCAAATATGTAAAGAAAATATTATTATAAAGAGTTGCGGTTGTATGGTAAGTGAACATCAAATGTTATAAGTGTTATGATCACTTGTTAACATTTATTAACAAATATGTTGTAAAGATATCTATGTATTGAGCTTCAGGAATAAGTTTCCAAAATCTACTGCCGCAGTTAATATTAGGGAAGGTTACAGCTATTTTTAGTTATTCCTTTTTTCACATGGGCTTTTTGGCTGTTTGTATTCTGCGGGTTACTTGTTTATTTATTTATTTATTTAAATTCAAATATACTTATTAAGTTTTGTACTTGTGAACTATATCAATAAATCAATCAATCAATCAAAAAAAAATTCAAATATACAGAATAAAGAAATATAATTACAAAAACAAACAAAGAGAAATACAAATAAAATAATAGAAGCAATATAAAAAGAAGATACAGTAGTATTAACAAAATTTGAGACCGAATGAGCAGCGCTCGTGCTCGGTCGCAGTTCAGATATAATATTAAAATAAAAAAAATAATAATATAAATAAATAAGTAAAATAAAATAGGAACTAAAATATAATTACAGCGGCAATGGAATTATATAATATAATATTAACACTAGAGAAGAATAATATCGCACGTGAAAAGTAGGATTAATATATATTTCAAAATTATAGAATACAAATATAATATAGGTTGATTAATTCATACACATACAGTCTTACTAATAAACCGTGCATAGTTTTTATACGAGACTTATGCAGAGTTGAGACAGAAAACGTTACCAATAAACCGTGCATAAGCTATGGACGTATAAACAGGCTGTAACTATACAATGGGAATTGCTTTGCAGTAGTTATATACACGAAACCCCTTGTTTAAGCGTTGTATATAGAGAAAAAATGGCCGCCCCTCTAACAGCTGTTCGTATCAACTGTCATTTTATGATGATGGTTACCTTGTAACCACAGAAGAACAAACCAAAGATCATAGAATTATTAGAATAATATTGCTGTAGCTTGTACCCTTAGACGAAAATGTAGTGTGGTAACCGATTAGAGCCAATTTACTATCGATATTTAACACACCACATTAGAGCGCTCTACCAGATGCAATAGAGAACCTCAGATATTCTATTACCTTTCGTAACGAAGTAATGACGAAACTATGACGTAGCTATGTAACAGTTATACTGTTATACACGAGGTATGTAGTGATTATTAGTAAGGAATTTACACACGACTTATAAACGAGCTACTCATTGTATAAGTATAAGACAGTTAAACGTCTGTATATAGGATTTTTATTAGTAAGACCGATAGGCTATAAATTTATTTAATCAAATTGAAGATATTAACACGTTTCTAATTTTCTTGTTATATGTTAGTGGGTTACATGTTAGAAGTTCTGGGTGTAATTTAGTTAAAGCATTGTATAACCGAGGGCCAAAATTTATGCTATGCTTTAGACCAGCAGATGTGAGACATTTAGGTTCTACTAATGTTGAATTAATATTTCGTCTTGTGTCATAATTGTGTGTCTGTAATACAAACTTATTACGATTTTTATGATAAAATTTTAACATCGTATACTTATAAATTTGTTCAATATTAAATACATTAAATTCAGAATAAATTAATTTAGTTGGATAATCGAAACGTTTCTTCAAACAAATTTTAATTATTCGTTTTTGTAGTAAATTTAACGGACTAAGATTAATTTTTGTACTTCCACCCCAAACAATTATACCATATTGAATGATAGACTGAATAATGGCCAAATAAACATTTCGTAGAACTCTAATAGGTAAGTAGCATCGAAGATTAACGAATTTATAAATTGTTTTACGAAGCCTCTTATAAAGATAAGTAATGTGATGAGGCCATTTTAAATTCTGATCAATAATGATACCCAGATATTTGACATACGTGGCTTCTTTCAAAGGTGGACATTTACAATTTTTGGGATCTAAACAATTTTCACTGTGTATTATTAATCTATATTTATCGCTAAATTTTAAATTTTGAACACTGGCAGCTGTTAACGAAAAAGGAACCAAAGTTGATTTAGATATATTTAAAGAAAGGAAGTTGGAATTAAGCCATTTTTTTAACAATATTAGCACCTATATTAGCATTTCTATATGCTTCCTGCCAAGAAAAACCACTGAAAATAACTACTGTATCATCCGCATATGAATATATAGATCCATTAAATGTTTCTAAATTTATATTTAGCAGATCATTAACATATATTAGAAATAAAATAGGTCCCAAAATTGTTCCTTGCGGTACACCTATATCAATATATTTGTATTCACTAAATTGATCTTCAATTTTGGTCATTTGCCTTCTGTTACTAAAATATGTTTGGAATAATTTTAAAACTATACCTCTAACTCCAATAGTATGTAGTTTGTCCAAAAGTAAATTATGGTTGATAGTGTCAAAAGCTTTCCGTAGATCGAAGAAAATACCCAAACATTTGTTTCCGATATCTAGTTCATTGATAATTTTTCCAGTAACATTAATAAGAGCATCATCAGTAGAACTTGTAATGTAGTTAATCCAACCATAGATACCGCACGAATTTTATACGCGAGAAAGTTTCATTGTAGCTGTAAGAACAATGACGTTTCCCCATTTTTGTTGTGTCGTGTTCCCCTTCCTGCAATTAGCATGCGTTTTAGTGGACTGTATTGTACAGCCTGCTACTACACTGTACATAGCATGAATGTTATATGAGGTATTCTGGTTCCCAATTAGGCCCAGTTAATCAGTGTTCTACATTGAAGC
Organism: Periplaneta americana; assembly: GCF_040183065.1. NCBI lineage: Eukaryota > Metazoa > Arthropoda > Insecta > Blattodea > Blattidae > Periplaneta > Periplaneta americana. The sequence goes on from NC_091121.1 coordinate 195,292,094, forward strand.
TACCTGGAGTAATATTAGGGGCGCTGTCCTGTATTTTGATTCAATAGCTCGAGGAAAAGGGCCCTGACTAGAGACCTCCGTCATTTTACCGCTTCATGAGCTATTGTGTAAGATTTGACTGTTATAATCTGTCCCCGTCCTCCTGGTTTTAATTAACGCTTGCAGAAATTCTACTAAGAGCCCAATAAGTAACCTATATTCGCTGTGCATTGTATAGTGTCAACATTAGTCTTTGCCGTGGTTTAACCCTTAAATTCACAATGTGTCCTATAGGATGCAACAGATTAACCATACTGTATATAATGTGAACTGGTAATGGAAATTACGGGAAAACGGCCGAACGGATTATAATAAATGACCCCTCATTTTGAAGCTTGGAACCCAGAGTTTTTCAGAAAAATAGTATTTTTCAGTGAAATGTCAATTTTTCAACATAATTTTCCTATTTACTAAAATACATCTGTCGTCAGTAATTGCATTTCAGAATAAAACAAAACACACACTACAGTAAACAATATTACACGAAGGCTATGTTTTGCAAGAATGCTGACATATTTAGAGCCCAAATTAAATTGATTATTAAAAACTTCACGTCTTGCTAAAATAATTTACAGGTCTGATTCTGCAGTGTGTAATTTTCTGAGTACAGCTGTGTATTGGATATTAAAAACTACAAAACTTGAGGTGGTTTGATGACATTATTACCATTAGAAATGAAATATTATTGTAGTTAATGCCGTGATGTGACACTTTTTCATTAATTATACATATTAATGCTATATTGATGATATGAAAGTGAAACGTTTTGGGGTTATATAAGTAGATGTAGAGAATATCTTAAATGAGATCTTCATTTCTATAATTTACAAAGTGGTGGCTATTATTTATACATAAAACTACAAAACGTACCTAAGATAGTAATATTGTTATTAAAAATCAAATATTTTTGTAGTTATTAATCAAGTGGGGTTGGGTCTTTTTCATATTCTTAATGGCGATGTGGTGTAGATATTTATATGCGTCATTCTCTTCAGTATTGGCTCGATAGAGCGCAAAAATTACAATTCGTAAGGAAAGACCAAACGGTATTACTTACTGATAAAATAAGAGGCCTACATAATTATGTAGTCTCCCGATCATTTCAGCAAGATCTCTTAGCAGGATAAAATGATTTTACCGTCTACATTTCAAGCTCTACATGCAGCAGCTATACCAAGATGCTATGCTATCATTCGAAAGCACAGCAAACCTGACATTTTTTTAAGTTTCACCTACAATCCACAATGACCTGAAATAGCTATTGCTTTACTCCCATATGAAAAACCCACTGATCGTCCTGACATTGTTACTTGCGTTTTCGCGTTGAAACTCAAAACCTCAAGGTGGATAGGTTCAAGAGAAAGTATTTGGCATAAAGAACATTCAGAGGGAGTATGTTTCATTATTACGGAAGCAAAAAACTTTCAAAATGTCTGGTATTCTTCATTGAAAATAAATCTGAAAAATTTTTATTTGAACGTCTAATGAACTTAGTTTGCAGCATTTGCTGCACAAGCCACTAGTATGCTATGATTTTAATAGAACAATAAAAAAATTGGTAGGAAAATTAAATAACCAAAATTTCACAATACTATAATATTGTACAACATATAAAATTCGGACATTGCGATAGTTGTTTTCTTTACAGTCCGACACGGTTTAATAAACTAGTGTGAGAAATAAAATTGTGATAATTTAAGGTTTAAGCAAGTTTCTGCCATCCTGGAGTTGCTCCGAATCAACAGACATAATACGGTTCGTTCTCGCATCGCAGCTTCAATACGTCAGAATGCTTACTATGAGGTTTATGAGGAGGTTGGTTGCGTCTCTTCTGATGGCTCTACTAGACGTGCTGATATTATAATTGATCGGCAGAAGGATAAGGGTGTCATTCTTGATCCCACAATCCATTTCGAGATGCATGAGCAACAGCCACAAGAGGTGTGTCGTGAAAAACAAGTCATATATGAGCCTTGTTGTCAGCATCTCGGAGCACAATACCACATCACACATTGGACAGTTTTTGGGCTCATGTTCGGTGCCCGTGGCACGATCCCACGAGAAACTTTAAATCAACTTAAATAATTTAAAATTTCTGATGCAACGATTGATGCCATAGGATCTCATGTGTTAAAATCATCCTTAGCTATAATTAGTAATCATTTGTACCCAACAAACTTTTATTGTAAATGATTTCCTATGTTTTCGTATAATTTATCTTAATGTTATCTTTTTCCTTTCAAATGGTCACACATTTGTTTTAATGATTATTCTTTATGAATTGATTAGTAAGCCGATCTATTCGAACCCTTATTTAGGACGGCTTTTGTTAATAATATATGTCTCGCTATAAATTCAGTGGACTCGAGTTTGATTCTCGGAAGAGATATGGAGGTTTATCTTCTAAAAGTGTCCCTTGGCCTGTGTTTGTTGTTTGTTAGCTTCAACGGTGACCTAGCGCCATGCTAGTCTCGTAACTATACTGGTACCAAAAAGTATGGCACACTCAATGTTTTCCCTGTAAGATCTGTCTAAAGGGCAAGTTTAAGAAAATAAAATGTTTATTCCTTAATATAATCATATGTGTAACAGATAACTCATCGCTATGTAAAAATCGGCAGCACTTTGAAGAGACAACCGCCAGGATCGCCACCCGTCCGCCGTAAACGAACACGAGATGGCAGTACAGACGCTAATGCAATTCAAATGGGAATTATGACGTGACTACTTATGTAACAACTAGATGGCAGCGTAGTAAACCTGACAAAAGTTGTTAACGTCAAAGCCTATAAGACCGACCTATTTGTTACATATATGTTCTAGGATATAATGTAAAATTAAAAATCTTTCACAGAAATCACAACAACAGTAACACAAAATAATTATTTACAAAAGAACATCCATATATTCTGACTTCAGAAAAAGTATTGGCATATTAATGTTAATGTCATGTTTTATTTAACGACGCTCGCAACTGCCGAGGTTATATCAGCGTCACCGGTGTGCCGGAATTTTGTCCCGCAGGAGTTCTTTTATATGCTAGTAAATCTACTGACATGAGTCTGTCGTATTTAAGCATACTGAAATGCCATCGACCTGGCCCGGGATCGAACCCGCAACCTCGGGCATAGAAGGCTTGGCACATATTAATGCATATAATAGATTTCTGTAATATGTTTTCAGTATCCTATATGCAAGTCATTAGCATGGATGACAGCTTCAAGACGTCTCGGTATTGAATTTTTTTAGCTGGTTATTTAACGACGCTGTATCAACTAGTAGGTTATTTAGCGTCGATGAGATTGGTGATAGCAAGATGATATTTGGCGAGATGAGGCCGAGGATTCGCCATAGATTACCTTGCATTCACATTACGGTTGGGGAAAAAACTCAACCAGGTAATCAGCCCAAGCGGGGATCGAACCCGCGCCCGAACGCAACTTCAGATCGGCAGGCAAGCGCCTTAACCGACTGAGCCACGCTGGTGGCTACTCGGCAATGAATGAACCAAATTTTTCGTCGTTTCAGAGAAAATTTTAGGTCACACAGGACTCTCTTAAGGGGACACTCAACTTAAAAATTGGAGAAAAAGTGTCATAGAAATGAAAAATTAAATTTGTACACTAATTTACGTGACAGAACTAAATCAATACGCAGAATTCTTCCCCTATTCATTGAGAAGTCACAGTCAAATGCACAAAGCCAAAAAATAAAAAATGATAATTAAAAGTGGTATTTCAATTAATGATTGATTAAAAATGGAAATATTTTTTATTTTGAAAAGTATTGGATCTAATGAGCTGAGATTTTGCATGTTACTTTCCATGTGTATATTAAACTTTTTCTCCAAATTTGAAAAAGATTGGTCAAATAGGAAAAAAGTTCCAAAATATAGTTGAGTGTCCCCTTAAACTCTTTCTTATTAGATAGTCGGTGCTTGGTCTTTTCTCTTTCAAGATATACCCATAAATACTCAATGGGATTCAAATCTGGTCTCTATGGTGGAGTAAGAAGTCTTCTGAAGGCTTTATATAGTAGCCACTCTCTTGTTTCTATAGCTATGTGTTTGGGGTCGTTATCGTGTTGGAAAAGGAAGACCCCATCCAGACCGTGCTTGTGAACACAGTTGGACAAAATATCTCGCAACTCTACAATGAATTTGTACTGATCCATTTCACCATCAATAAAAGCATTTCCGGTATCTTACCAGCGTCTGCCTTGCATTTCATACGCGTTCCTTTTCACAGCGTAATAACCTTCTGTTAGTAACTAACATTGGACCTGCCTAGCTTGTGCCAATATGACGATGTGAATTTCTTTTCTAATAAAGAAGACCTGTAGGGCGTATTCTTATGATAGAATAATAGACGGGGATATTAGATGGCACAGTTAAAATTTGAAGAGATAGGTCTGTATCCTTCATTCAGAGACGGCAGTCTTTTCCGTGCCGATCTTACGTAACTGGTATTGGGAATCAATGAAGTCCTTGCGTCTATCTCACAGTCGTGGAAGTAATTCGAGTAATTCTCTTTTGAAAGTAGATCGTCAGACTCACTTCTTTCAAATGGTTTATGTATTTTTTTAATTGAAGTGTTCAGAGCCATAGTGGCCAAGTGCCATTTATTAAAAACGGAGAAAGCAAGGGTTAAAGTTAAGTGAATACCATAGTTTAATGAAGATTGACATATCATTTAGTTTTAATGTGTATACTTTATACAGGGACATCATTTTATTTTTACTAACATTTTTAATATTAACTTGCCTATACCTCTGGATCAACGATGTTTGCTACCCCGTTCCACGACTGGAGTTCGATGATACCGGCGTAATATACAAACAAATCACTTTATTAGGTATAGGAGGGAAGAAAAGTAGTTCATCCATTTACGTAAACTAGGAAATATCGCGATTTTGAGTTTGATCATTCTCAATAGGTTTTTGTTTAATCAAAATACAGTACAGTATTAACAATGAGTGTTTTACTCACGAACTGAGCTGTCCATGTGGACGTATTCATTATGCAGTGTATATTATACTGTCTACAGCACATTAGCGTACAATATAGAGAATGAAGTTAAATTCAAAAATAATCATTATATGGATATTTAAACACATTTTTTAAAATGGTGGCCGTTCATTTCGATACAGGCTTTAGTTCTAATGTGCATATTATCGCACTATAGACTATTGTACCTAATCCCAATTACTAGTTTCGTCCTTCGTACTAGTAACTCATGTTGAAATAATTCTGTACCTACTCTATAAAAGAGTACCTTACGTACTGTAAATTCAATCTTCACTTCTGCCTGGCCCGCACAGATAAAATTACTCAGACATGCTATCTACTGTCCGTCCAAGTGGTTATGTCGTAGGGTCGTAAAAGGGAGGAAATCACGTGACGGTTAATCACTTAACAAGGCCCTCTTATTTAAGTTATTTTAAGCAGTTGTATAATATTACGTAGACGTCCAATTCCTAACAGAAATTAATGTTCTAGAAAGGAGCTAAGACAGCCCAGCCACTAGCTGGCGAATAAAAGCTGGTGGGGGAAACCGGGATACGACGTAGGCAAATGGACGACAGTACCTGTGCGAAAATGATTCAATATTGAAAGCTCTTTCGTCACTGGAAAACGCGAACATATTTTTGGAACGTACTGTTCACTATGACCGTAAGGCTACTATGACTGTATATGCAGTCTTGGTTCTGTGTAGAGGACGGTTAAACTTCATTAGTAGAAGGGGTGGCAGTGAAGTACATTCAAAAACTCAGGTACAATAAAAATTGAAGTAAAAATAAAATGATGTCCCTGTATAACTTACTATATATTTCCACTGAATTATGGTAATAACTTCACTTTAAACCTTGCTTTCTACGGTTTTAGTAAATGGCGCTTGGCCCACTATGGTTCTGAACCCTTCAATTACAGTGTTGCTGTAAATACCATATTTTATATCAAATTATGTCAGTCTTACATAAATTACACACAATTATGTCGCCAGTTACACAGACATACTGTCTTCCGAATTCCTCTACTCACTTCTGTACTTTGTACTTGTTTTAGGCACCTTTATTTCAACTAGTAATGCATAATATCGTAAACATTGCTAAACTAAAGCATACTATACTTGTTTAGGAGTAAGGTGCCTATTTAAAATGACTCTGTAGTGGGCGTTATTTGTTACGATTGTGAGCAGTCTCTCTGAAGGGCACGTGTCGTATTGTATATCCCGAGCACACTTATACAGGGACATCATTTTATTTTTACTTCAATTTTTATTGTACCTGAGGTTTTGTATGTACTTCACTCCCATCCCTTCTACCAATGAAGTTCCAACTGTCCTCCACACAGAACAAAGGTCGCATATAGTACTGAGTTAGTGAGTATAGTACGTTTCAGAAATATGTTCGCATTTTCCAGTGACGAAAGAGTTTTCAATATTGAATCATATTTTCGCATAGGTACTGTCGTCCGTTTGCCTACGTCGCATCCCGATTTCTCCCACCTACTTTTACTCGCCCCTCTGTAAAGCTAGTGGCTGGGCTGTCTTGGCTCTTTTCCGGAAATATTAATTTCTGTTGTAATATTATACAACTGTTTAAAATAACTTAAATAAAAGGGCCTCGTTAAGTAATTAACTGTCACGTGATTTCCCCTCTTTCTACGATCCTGCGACATAACTACTTGAACGGACGATAGATAGCATGTCTGAGTAATTTTATCTTCTCGGATCGGGCAGAAGTGAAGATTGAATTTACAGTACGTAAGGTACTTTTTTATAGAGTAGGTACAGAATTAGTTCAGCATGAGTTACTAGTACGAAGGACGAAACTGGTAATTGGAATTAGGTGCAATAGTCTATAGTGCGATAATATGCACAAAAGAACTGAAGCCTGTATCGAAATGAACGGCCACCATCTTCGTGTTTAAATATCCATATTATGATTATTTTTCAATTTAACTTCATTCTCTACATTGTACGGTAATGTGTTGTAGACAGTATAATATACACTGGATAATGAATACGTTCGCATGGATAACTCAGTTCGTGAGTAAAACACGTATTGTTAATACTGTACTGTATTTTGATTAAACAAAAACTAGTGAAAATTATGAAACTCAAAATTGCGACATTTCCTAGTTTACGTAAATGGACGAATTATTTTTCTCCCCTCCTATACCTAGTCAAGTGATTTGTTTGTATTTTACGCCAGTATCATCGAACTCCGTTCGTGGAAGGGGTAGCAAACGATGTTTTCTGTTTTCAACCGTTGATCCAAAGGTATAGCCAGTTTAATATTAAAAATATTAGTAAAAATAAAATGATGTCCCTGTACTAATTCCAGTGTTGTGGAACTAAGAAAACGATCTTTAGGTCTAACACAGTGCAGTTTGTGGAGTATTAATTCCAATGAAGGAGTTGGAGTCTTAGCACACAGTGCATTGTGGGAGATCAGCAAGGTTCACTCTGTGTAGGCAGGCCTATACTACAAGAAGAGCTAAGAAGTTGGTACCAAAACTGTTAAGTTGTGCGAGCTTCGACTATATCTCTACCGAATGAAAAGTAATGGCGCGACTCTCAATGTCAGTGAACCAGAACGACAAACATGTACAGCCGAGTGGTAACCAAACATGTGCTCCAGTTGTCCATAGTCTTAGAACAAGAAAATAATAAAAAAAATTAAGTTGTAATTATAAAGTTCGTAACTCCCAAACTAAAATAATTTAGCAATATATATAAAAATAACATTCAAAGTATAAATTATGATTCTAGTTTCATTATAACAAATAACAAAGAACATTTTCAGCCACATGATCATAATACAAGACGAAATGAAATTCTTAAATTAGTTGACCCTAAATGTTTCACATCTGCTGCTTTACTACACAGTACAAATTATGGTCCACGTCTATATAATTCGATAATAAAATTTCATCCAGAATTGACTACTTTAAGCAATGAAATTTTCAGATCCAGAATTAAAAAATTTATATGACAGACTTCCCTGTATTATATTATGTACTATGTATTGTAAAACAAGTTTATTTCTATCCTAAGTATATTTTTCTATCTTATCTTTGTTACTATATCAACATGACCTGTACTAATTATACTACTAATAATAATTTAATATTAATCCACCAATCTCAACATCGTCTCTTTTTCACTCAGTTATTACTAGTATTATTATTTACTAATTTTATTATCATCTTTATGTGACCTTTTTTCTTAAGTATTTCGTCTGCAAAGTATGTATATCTATGTAACGGAACTGTTCCCGAACACGAGCTTTGCTCTTTCAGGGTATTTTAATGTAACGTTATTATGTATATGTTATTATTAAATAAATAAAAATAAAATAAAAATTTTATCAAAAGAAATACTTCTTTTATGTTCAGAAAAAAGAAAATATATTTTGTACTCTGAAAATATTCGTTCTGCCTCACAGGACGTTACTTGAGCAAATTTGAAATATGATACAGTATATCTTACTATCATCAGGTGAACAACTACTTTGGAATCTAATAGTGTATCTCGTATGTAGCACATAATATTAAACCCATGACTGTTTTCAAGAACATTTTTAATTTCTATTGTAATGGTAGCTAGGAAGTTCGTATCGTAATTCCGATGTTGAACTTGGACTGCAACGCAACCGAATGCATAGCAGCACGAGACGTCAACATTTAACGAAGAATAATCCGGGAAAAAATAAACGTGTTACACACTTCTGTTTGCATAATTATTTGGTAACAGAAGAGTTTATTTTTTTTTTGGAATCATGCATAATATTAACATTACGTAAATAATACAATAATAATAGAATAGCTCACTTTGTTCAAAGCCTAAAATATTAATATGAATTAACAATATTCTTCAAACTATTCACGACTGTACACAGCTCCACAGAATGATACTATGCGTTGTTTATGTGAACTGCTTATCGTCTGTAGCGAGCGAGAGCAGGGCGAGGCGCGGGTGACATCCATACTCCTCGTTGTACTGAACTGAAATCTACTGTTTTGGTACGAACTTCCTACCTATGGCTATCAGTATACTTGGCTATATTTCAGATGAATACTTCCTGGACGATTTGAAGAATATAGTTCGAGAAAAACGCTGTAGGCTATGTTAATGAACAGCGAGACGAAATGATAAACCATATCAGAGGTATTAGAGTGCGTATGGGCTATTCCATATGAAATCGATCAGTAAAAAACCTCGCATTTTTTTAATACTCTAATTTTTTCCTTATTTATAAAGATGCTGAGGACAGTGCATTTTCAAAAATATACTATCGAAAGTGAAACGGTTTTCGTACTATTGAGCGACAAATTTATCGTATTTTATAAAAACAAGCTTATTTCAGCGCTCAGAACTCTGGAACCATTTACTGCAGAACATTGAACGGCAGCTCATTTTGAAGCTGACATTTGGTAGATTATGTTAAGAAGTTATCTTTATTTTTATTGTATACAGAGGGACAGATAATCTGATTTTACTTTTAGGCTTTTTGCCTATTTGTAAAAAATTTAAAAATATTGAGAAAAAAACCTTGAATTATTAAGAGGGATTCGGCATTATTTGCTTAGTGGCTCGGCAATACGTTTCGAGGGTATTAAATAAATTATTTTCACACGCCTGGACTTGAACGGCGCAGTACCGCACGCACTGGCCAAGAGCTGAAGATAAGCGAGTGTTGGGCGTCATTTTACTCCTGTGTTTATGAAAACTGTGATAAAGCTAGCCTAGCTATGCGCTACTAGACGAAACATCACGTGTTTGTCTCCTGGCCTTGCCTGTCTCGGCTAGCTCCCGCCTCACAGTCAGCTGGTTACTTCACGCGCGTACTATTTATTTTCTTTATTTGATATTTTCAATACTTTCTTATCAACGGTGCACCAGTAAAAAAAATATGTATTTATTTGTACTTTCAATGCGGAATTTAACCATATATTTTAAAAATATTTTTTCGTGGTCAAAGACGTCTTAATGAAGAAAAATCTAAATTTCTCCATTTCCATAAAAAGTAAGGAAAACTGTTTACATGTCAATATAAACTTTAAATTCTCAGCATCAAAATAAACCATGATTTTGATAATTGGGTGAAAGGGTTTCGGAGCCACAACAGTTTAAAGTTGCTAATTTTATGAAAATACGATAAATTTAAATATTTTTTAATTTAAACACTGTGAAATTCTGATGCTTCAAACTTTATACAAAGCATTGTATCACAGTTGTCAACGGACGGAAAAAGTTTCATTGTATTTAAAAATTGCAAGGTCAATTTTCTCTATATTTCGGTCTATTTGAGATGGAATAGCCCGTATTTTTGCAGGCCTCCATTGTTTTAAGTATCAAATGATTTTCTTACGAAGTAGTAAAAGGAGTAAAACGTGAAATATATTACCAGAGTGTTACAATTTATGTAGACTACTGTTAGAAAATAGGGGCTGAGGAACGAAAACAAATTGACATGTGTCTCAGCTTTGTTATTAATAAGTCTCAGTTTTCGCAAATACAATTAAAAGTTTTGTTATTCAACTCTTCCAGTCTCCGCTGTCGTCTTACTTGAGTTACTGGATTACGTGTTGGCCTGAATCGAGTTTGGAGGCCTCGGGGATTGAACGCCGGATGTTTCGGCAGCGAGAATATTGTACCGGCCACATTGATAAGACCTGTGGAACGGATACTTTGTACTTTTTTATACCAAGTTAACTACTTTAGCACATTTTAAGTCGGTGCAGATGAGATGGAATTAGATTATGTTGAGATGCTTTTCCCGTAAGGGACAGGGAAAAGTTCTTGAAAACTGTCTTGATATCAGACTGCTCATCCTTGATGTCGCCTGCAGCCAGGCATTCCTCCTCCAGCAGTCTGTTAATGAGCTCGAGTCTGATATTGCTACCAGAGCGATACAAATTGCATCGTAATGAAATGCGATGCCTTTCAGGTGTATAACTCGCGGCAATTCTTTCTTATCAACGTTCCTTTCGCGTGAAAAATCACTAGGAATGAATATATGTTTTTAAGAAATGGGATTCTATATTAATTAATTCGTTAAAATGCCAAGACATTTCAATTTTCGTACTTCATAGTGTTGTCCACAGTCTACTATATACAGTCGCGAAGCTTGAGGTGATTTTTTGCAAATCTCGTGATAAAGCGCTCCAAGCGGTTAGCAACTAGAAACAATAGACTGTCCACGGTCGACTTTGGACTGTGTCGTATTTCCATCGAGTGCTAGCTCGTTGCGTATTTCACATTGATGCTTGTGAAATGTTCGTTATTGGTTGTAATGAAAATGTTAATGGCTAAAATACAATAATTGGAATAATAATATTTTACTAGAGACGTACAAAATTAAGTTTGATTTAATGAAATTTATTGATCACGTTTTATTTTCAATTCTGGTGGGATTATTATTGCTTAGGCCTACTTTTTTTTTCAAAGGATATGTTTTTAATTATAGCTGTTAATTTTGTTGTTATTTTTATTTGTTATTTTACTAGAGACGTAGAAAAAGTCTTTTACAATAAAATTTATGGATCACGTTTTATTTCCAATTCTGGTGTGATTATTATTGCTTAACCTCATCCCACTTTGTTAACTACGTAAGCCTACACTACAAGTACCGGTACATGTAAGTTACTCCATTAATTCATATTTCCATTATTATTGCTGTAAAGGAAAATGCAAATTAATATTTATTGGTTTCATAGTTCATTATCGCTATCGCTATAATCTTGAATGAGTGAAGCGATTATAGTAAATTTCAGTTCGTTTTGCACAAACAAAAATAATATTAGCCTATATCTTGCAGGTATCTTCGAGTTTATGGTAGAATTTAATATACTTCATTAAAATAATAAATTAACTTTATGCATTTAATATTTCAATAATGGAAGGAAGGTGTTAATTTTTCCAAAAGAACACGACAACGAAAGTGTAACATATTTTGTCGTCTGCTAGGAGAGAGATCTGCGATGATGAGGCGATAGTAGCGATCCTAGTGGTAGGCAACTACCCATGTTTGCATTTTTACTACATATTGAGCTTCGCGACAGTATATAGTAGACTGAAGTGTTGTCTTAATTCAAGCGTGTTAGAAATCAGACTCTAAAGGTAAGCGTTCACTACATCGTATCGCACTCATCGGACGAATCGCACGCAACGGATATTTTAAGTGCAGTGCGTTCACTGTAACGGCTTCACCTCATCGCCTCATCGGATTCCCCTATCAGCTGTTTAAAACATGACGTCGTACGATATTGACATTTCTGAAAGCAAAGGAGTTGAGGTTAGGTCTATTAATTACGTCTGTTAGCGAATAAGAATTTGTAATTGCTTCATGCGTCTTACTTGAAGAGGAAGAAACGAAAGAAATATTGGTTACATAATATATTTGCAAGAAATGACTTGATTACTGTAATGGGAACGCCTCAAATTATATAATTCTTCGCAATTTTCTACACGCGAAATAAGTTTTCCGTCTGCCATTTTGGCGCGATACTGAACATGGCACAACATAATAGTAACAGTTAAAATTGATTTATTAAAGAAGGCCATGATCGCACGCATCGGAAAAGTTGCCCTTCCGAGAAACGTGGACGGATTTGCCGAGAGGCGATGCGTCCGATACGATGTAGTGAACGCGGACCTTAAATGTGCAGTTTTGTGCGCGGATCGCCGGTCTGTGCAGACTGCATCATTCAAGCGTTGCTCTTACCCGTTCTTAGCTGAAGAGGTGTACAATAATCTATTATGCGCTTCTAGGGTTGAATTAAATAGGCATTTGGACATTATAAACACACTTAGCAGAAGGAAAAAAACACGGTTATTATCAGTGTCTATACTTGACAATTGTAATACAAGAAACTTTAGGCTTACTCAGTTATACTACACAAAGTAGCGGCTTGTGAAGCATAATTTATTAATATAATTTTTATATAGTATTTGAAGAAAAAAATATTGCAGTAATTTCGAAACAACAAAAAACGAACAAGTATTTCATTTTACGTAGTAGGTACTAATTATTTTAAAGTAATAGACCCTACTCTTTCATTGTTCGTCGAGCATTATTAATTATTGGGACCATTGGTACTCAAATGTTGAAGAAAATAATATACTCCCAAATAATTTATTTTCTGTCTGCCACGGAAGTTAAAAATCTCTGCTATTCAGCACTGATTTTTCTTTGTTTTTATACGTTCAATATTTTGAGTTTCAGAGCTTACTTTGACTCAATTGTTGACAAACTGTTAAGAATTTAGCGAACCCAGGTTCCACTTCTGACGGTGAAGTAGAGATTTATTTTCTTCATATAAGGATTAAGTATTCCATATCGCGTATTTTTTTTTTGTATATTGTATTTTTTTAAATCGGTCATTTAAGAATGCTGTGTCAACGTCGAAGTTTTCAACGTTGGTGTAATTGGTGATAGTGAGATGAGGTATTTTGAAGAAATGATGATGAAGATTCGCCATGGATTATCTGGTATTTGCTTTACAGTTAGGGAAGACTTTGAAAAATGGAATTCAACCAGATAATCTTCATAATAATTTAGTGGTGTTATAATATTAAAGTAATAACACCACAAGCTATGTTGTCTTAATTAGTGATCTCGCTGTTTGCTTGCTACATGACGAGAGATGTCTAATGCTGTTTAAAATTCTTACAAACGAGAGAACAGAAGTGATCCACAGATCTAGTCCTTAAAGGGAAAGCAAAATAGTAAAGTTTTCACTCATAATTATGTACAGCTGTAGACTAGCTGTTAAATGAAGGCTTATACTTATATCTAGAGCCCGGATTTCCATGCAAATGCACGTTTTTATATTAAAAGCTTGTTACACTTCCCACACTTCGCAAATATTCATTTTATGACATCGATTTCAGATAACCGTACTTTTTCAGTTCATGTTTGCATGTTTTGGTCTTTTTTTGGAGACTAAATTCATGCATAATGGATATTTTGAAGATTTTAAATTTAATAGCACGTAATGGACTTTTATATTACGTATTATATCTTTTTTGGCTTTAATGATATGCAAAAATTCATCCTCTATTATAAATCAAACTCTGGAAAATGATAGAAGAATATGGACAAAGAGAAGAAGTAGAAATGCAGAGAGAAGAGATGAGATGTTTTAAAAAAAGGGTAGGAAGAACATAGATAGAGTCCACATCTGTGGAGTAAAGGCTCATTCACAATGAAAATTAAACATAATGTAAGCGTTACGGTAAAATCAAGAAGCCATACTATCATTCACGATGGGAACATAACCATAACCGCAAACATACTTTGTAACCATGGAAACATAACAACGACGCCATTTCCTCATATTCTGTCGTATACTTCAGCGCTCCACGATTGTGTTCTGTTTGCAAATCACGTAAGCATAAACATGAAAGTTTGGAGTTTGCAAACATAATGTTTATGTCAATGGTTGTGTGAATCATTGTGAATGATCCCATTTGGTAGCCTGGCGCAAACTTCTGTGTTTATGTTACGGTTATTTTTAATTTTCATTGTGAATGGGCCTTAACGGCTAGCGCGTCTGGCCGCGAAACCAGGTGGCCCGGGTTCGATTCCCGGTCGGGGCAAGTTACCTGGTTGAGGTTTTTTCCGGGGTTTTCACTCAACCCAATATGAGTAAATGCTGGGTAACTCTCGGTGCTGGACCCAGGACTCATTTCACCGGCATTATCACCTTCATCTCATTCAGACGCTAAATAATCTGAGATGATAAAGCGTCGTAAAATGACCTACTAAAAAAAACATAGGTGGAAGCAAGTTGAAGAGACGAAGGACAAGAAAATTCGAAGAAAAATAAGAGGAGAGTGGAAAGTGGGTAAGGAGAAAATATAGAATATGGGATTGAGAATAAGATAAATGATTAAGAGGAAGTGGATAACTTTCGGGGAATATCACTTTTGTTGACGTCGTACAAAATTTTGTCCAATATCCTTTTGAGAAGATTAACTCCGTACGTAGATGAAATTATTGGGGATCATCAGTGCGGTTTTCGGCGTAATAGATCGACTATTGATCAGATTTTTTGTATTCGACAGATAATGGAAAAAAAAAAAAAAAAAAAAATGGGAGTATAAGGGTACAGTGCATCAGTTATTCATAGACTTCAAAAAGGCATATGACTCGGTTAAGAGGGAAGTATTATATGATATTCTTATTGAATTTGGTATTCCCAAGAAACTAGTTCGATTAATTAAAATGTGTCTCTTTGAAACATACAGCAGAGTCCGTATAGGTCAGTTTCTATCTGATGCTTTTCCAATTCACTGCGGTCTAAATAGGGAGATGCACTATCACCTTTACTTTTTAACTTCGCTTTAGAATATGCCATTAGGAAAGTTCAGGATAACACAGAGGGTTTGGAATTGAACGGGTTACATCAGCTTCTTGTTTATGCGGATGACGTGAATATGTTAGGAGAAAATACACGAACGATTAGGGAAAACACGGAAATTTTACTTGAAGCAAGTAAAGCAATCGGTTTGGAAGTAAGTGCATTAAAGACAAAGTATATGATTATGTCTCGTGACCAGAATATTGTACGAAATGGAAATATAAAAATTGGAGATTTATCCTTCGAAGAGGTGGAAAAATTCAAATATCTTGGAGAAACAGTAACAAATATAAATGACACTCGGGAGGAAATTAAACGCAGAATAAATATGGGAAATGCGTGTTATTATTCGGTTGAGAAGCTCTTATCATCCAGTCTGCTGTCCAAAAATCTGAAAGTTAGAATTTATAAAACAGTTATATTACCGGTTCTTCTGTATGATTGTGAAACTTGGACTCTCACTCTGAGAGAGGAACATAGGTTAAGGGTGTTTGAGAATAAGGTGCTTAGGAAAATATTTGGGGCTAAGCGGGATGAAGTTACAGGAGAATGGAGAAAGTTACACAATGCAGAACTGCACGCATTGTATTCTTCACCTGACATAATTAGGAACATTAAATCCAGACGTTTGAGATGGGCAGGGCATGTAGCACGTATGGGCGAATCCAGAAATGCATATAGAGTGTTAGTTGGGAGACCGGAGGGAAAAAGACCTTTACGGAGGCCGAGACGTAGATGGGAAGATAATATTAAAATGGATTTGAGGGAGGTGGGATATGATGATAGAGACTGGATTAATCTTGCTCAGGATAGGGACCAATGGCGGGCTTATGTGAGGGCGGCAATGAACCTTCGGGTTCTTTAAAAGCCATTTGTAAGTAAGTAAGTAAGGAAGGAAAGAATAAGAAGAACACAGTAACTTAAAACGATGTAGCATGCCCTGCTGACTTCGCGGTAAAAGATCCCAACTGGCTTTTCCCAATATTTGGGAAGTAACAATAAATTTAGCCATGTAAATTGCCTCTGGGCTGTAGAAAAACATGGCGGCACCATTATAAACATTTACAGTAGAGCCTCCTGTAATCAGACGCTGTGGACACAAGGGGGTGATGGCTGCTGACTTGATCGAAATTCCTTCTCCTTAGCAAACAACTTCACTTCCTCCACAACTACCAGGTGCGCTTCCAGCAGCACATTAATTCGTGTCCACACAAGGGATTCTACTCCGAAATTCGATGAAAGATTTTATTTCAGTTATACAAAACAGAAATATTATTTGTTTTGCTATAATGGGGATTGAATGGAACTACTTCATATGAAAAAAACACTGAAATCTTTTAAATCTTTTGAATCTTTTAAAAATGAAACAAATCACAAGTTTTGATGTTACAAGCATGATTGACTGGAACTACTTCATATTAAAAAATGACACTGAAGTAAATAGATCTTTTAAAAATGAAACAAATTACAATTATTGATATTACAAGAATGATTGAATGGAACTACTTCGTACATGACACTGAAATAAATAAATCTTTAAAAAATGAAACAAATTACAAGTATTGATGTTACAAGAATGATTGAAGGAAACAAATTACAAGTATTGATTTTACAAGAATGATTGAATGGAACTACTTCATATAAAAATGACACTGAAGTAAATAGATCTTTTAAAAATGAAACAAATTACAATTCTTGATGTTAGAAGAATGATTTAATGGAAGTACTTCGTATAAAAAATGACACTGAAGTAAATAGATGTTTTAAAAATGAAACAAATTACAATTCTTGATGTTAGAAGAATGATCTAATGGCCGTACTTCGTATAAAAAAATACACTGAAGTAAATAGATCTTTTAAAAATGAAACAAATTACAATTCTTGATGTTACAAGAATGATTGACTGGAACTACTTCATGTAAAAAATGACACTGAAA
Organism: Periplaneta americana; assembly: GCF_040183065.1. Lineage (NCBI taxonomy): Eukaryota > Metazoa > Arthropoda > Insecta > Blattodea > Blattidae > Periplaneta > Periplaneta americana. The sequence goes on from NC_091121.1 coordinate 195,309,443, forward strand.
TAAATAGATCTTTTAAAAAAGAAACAAATTACAATTCTTGATGTTACAAGAATGATTTAATGGAAGTATTTCATATAAAAAATTGACACTGAAGTAAATAGATCTTTTAAACACGAAACAAATTACAATTCTTGATGTTACAAGAATGATTGAATGGAAGTACTTCATATAAAAATGACATAAAATAAATACATCTTTTAAAAATGAAACAAATTACAATTCTTGATGTTACAAGAATGATTGAATGGAAGTACTTCATAAAAAAAAGCACTGAAATAAATATATCTTTCAAAAATTAAACAAATTACAAGTCTCCATGAATTTGAACTCTAAAATCAGCAATCCTGCAGATCATGGCCTTCGTGTAATAGCTTATTGTTTATTGTAGTGTGTGTTTTGTTTTATTCTGAAATGTAATTAGTTCTCAAAACTGACGAAAAATGGATTTTGTAAAATAGGAAAATTATGTAGGAAAACTAACGCTTCACTGAAAGTTGCTATTTTTTCTGAAAATCCTTGGATGCCAAGCTTCAAAATGACGGGGCACTCATTAAAATCCGTTCAGCCGTTTTCCCGTAATTTCCATTACCAGTTCAAATTATATATATAGATTATTGATTTTATTATGAAACATTTAAGTGCATTTTGTAATATTATTAGTAACAGAAAAATCCAATCTAAATCGAGTCTGCAATCGACCACATAATTTAAAGTAGAATGTATCGGTCTAGACATATTGATTTTGTTCTGTATAGTACTGGGAATTCAGCACACGAAAATGTTTTCAGATACTTAGAGAAATTGCACGGGCGTTAGGATTGTACCCTGTTCGAAATCAGCGGAATATTCCTCCTGTGTTTTCTTTTTAGAATGCAATATTAAAATTCTCCATTTGGCAGATGTTATTACAAGAAAGTTGAACCCGATTTGCAGTGTATTGGCGCAGTAGTGTTTACATGTGAACGAGATAACTTCACAGAAAGTTCCTAACTATTTCTTTAGACTGAGTATTGTGTTAGGAGCTGAGGCAATGGTGGATAACGTATGGGGGTTCTGTTAATGTACAATTTCCGATAAAAGAGTTTCTTGAGGAATGGAGATTGAACTGTTGATGTATGGGTGCTGCAAAGACTTCGTTGGGTAATTGGAAATGTACAGTCTCCTCCAAGAGTTAAGATATAAGTTTAAATTTATTTCAGTCATATACTCTATGGAGATACACTTTTATCTGCTTCCAGACCTCTGGATTTAATGTATTGTTTCCATTTTTATTCGTCAGCTGTGGAAAAAGCGGTAATGTTTCTAGCTACAGTCTAGCAAACCGGGATGCAATTCCGAAAAGAAAATAGAAATTTATCCTACTCTTCTGTGAACTGATTCTCTCTCATTTATCTTGTATGTGTGCAATGTATACAATATGCAATGTGTGTGTGTGTGTGTGTGTGATATAAATACAAGAAACATAAATATATGAAGATATACAGAAACAGTGCTTGAAACAACGAAGTCAAAATGAAGTAAATATAAATCTTAAAACAAACGTTAATATGAATGGAATAACAATCTTAAGGGGAGAGGATGGTATTTTTTTTGGTGAAAAATGAGTAAATTAAAAAAAAAAACTTTAAAATGCTCTGTGATATGTGTGGAATGCATAGCATAATATTTTATGGGTATTTGCGCCCTTATCAGATGTTGAGACGCCATTTTTTAACTTCCTGGGTTATGGATTTTTAAATCACTCGACCGCTTTTATTGTTGTTTCCGGTAAATTGAATTTTCAAAAATTTTTTTTTTCTTTAAAATGCTCTTTGATATGTGTGGAATGCATTGTATAACACTTCGCGGGTATTTTTGGCCTTATCGGATGTTGAGACGCCAGTTTTAAACTTCCTGCACTATGGATTTTTAAATCACTCGCCCCCTTTTATCGGTTTACGTATCTTCATTTTTTTGCTACATTGCCAGACAAAAATGGATATAATTTCTGAACTATTAAAGATACATGCATGAAATTTAGAACACACATTCTTTAGACTATTGGAAACTTTTCTCTGTAACAGAATTTTGTTAATTGATTTCATTTTAAAACTACGTCCGTTTGTTTGCAAGAAGTAATTCAGAAAAGTGTTATTAAATTTTAATTGTTTATTTTACAAACGTAGGGACTAATATCAAAATTCTGTTACAGATAGTTTGTAGAGCATGCTTTTGCAAGTACATTGCAAGAAACGGGATGAATCTACCTTTAAAATGGTTTAGATATATCGGTTTTAGTAAAATCCTGCATTGGGTATATTTTTTTCAAATCTGGACCCCCAAATATTTTTTTTCAAAATATTTATTTTTGGTTGAGTTGCTACAGGTATGAGCTCTCTACATACAAAAAATTAATATTTTACACGAAATAGGAAAAAAGTTTAAAAAAACACCGTCCTCTCCCCTTAATACAATAATAATCTTGATACAATAATAATCTTAATACAATAATAAATCTTGGTACAATAATAATCTTGATACAATAATAAATCTTGGTACAATAATAATCTTAATACAATAATAAATCTTGGTACAATAATAATCTTGATACAATAATAAATCTTGGTACAATAATAATCTTGATACAATAATAAATCTTGGTACAATAATAATCTTAATACAATAATAAATCTTGGTACAATAATAATCTTAATACAATAATAAATCTTGGTACAATAATAATCTTGATACAATAATAAATCTTGGTACAATAATAATCTTAATACAATAATAAATCTTGGTACAATAATAATCTTAATACAACAATAATCTTAATACAAGGCAAGAGAATGTAATATAAGCTATATTATTTTAAAACATTTATTAGAGGCGTATCTGAATTGTTTGAGACTCATATAAAATACATCTATTTCTCCTAAGCTATGTAATCTATTATAAGTGCGAAGAACTCTATAAATTGGACAATACTAGTATGAACTTTTGGGATAAAAAATATATTATGATATCTGTAAGAAGCACTGTATGGGACATAATAAGAAATATCGAGTGTACTAATATAATCTATTTTATTATTTATTAATTTATATAAAACAGTAAAACATTGCAATCTCTTCTATGTGATAAGGTTGAAACGTTAAAAAATTGAATAATAAAAGTAGGCTGTATGTTGCATATTGTGGATAATAATTGAAACTTTTAAAACATAGATGTTTTAGAAATTTATTTTGAATTTGTTCAAGCAAATTTATATGTTTAATTGTCATAGGATTCCAAATCATCGAACATTATTCCAATTTTGACCGAACTAATGCATAAAACAGTTTTTGTAATTCAAATATTTTAAATTACGAAAGATAAAACCTAGCATTTTATATGCATTACAAACAATACTAGTAATATGCTTGGAGAAGTTCATGTCCTTAGTGAATAATACACCCAAGTCTGTAATTTCTGAAATAATGTGATGTAACTTACACACTTGTACAATAGTGATACGAAAAATCTTTTGAACTTCTGGAGAATGTAATTGTGTTACATTTATTCATATTAAATGGCTATGCATCGTTGTATGTGTAGGTGTGTGCGTGTAGGATTTTTTGTAATATTGTAATATTTCCATGTTGTCTCTTTTTTCCATCAAAATTATGTTACTCCTACGATTTCTGTGTTTTATAGTGTTTTGTTGATCTGTTTTAAAACGCACTGTTATAAAATTTGATCATATATGATACTATATAGCCTACACTACATGTTATATTACTGCTTCTGTAGAATATTGCACATGACTTGACAAAGTTTACAAATCTCAGAAGAATGTACTGTATTTCTTTGCGATATTCTGTGCACTCAAGTAGGGATTTTCCGACCTTCGAGAAGAAGCCCTACACAGACACATATGCACTAGGAAGCAAACAGAGAGACTTCTGGAGCTTCCGAATGTTATTAGATACTCGACAAATCGCATATAGCCTACAGTATCGATATGACATATATTGTATACTGTACCTGTAAGTCACGGGATATTTGCTTTTACTGCTTTCCAATAATAACTCCATTGGCAATACCGACTGTATACTGAATAAAGGTTTATCTTGCTGATAACTGCAGGCTATTATAAACTGGATGTTAAAACTAAACTTCAACGCTCTGATTAAAAACTACAAACTATTGTTTCAACTGATACAGTGTCCATATCATAATGTGCATTGTACATGTACACTGAAAAATTGTAATATACGTTACAAGAGCGGTATGTTGACGTTTTCATGTTCGAGGAAAAGATTGAAAAAGCGAAACGTAGTTGAGCTTTTTTAATTTCCGAGACCATGAAAACAAACATACCGCTCGTTTATCGTACATTATTTTGTGCGAAGATCGTTTATTACATACCTGAAAGACGAATTTCTAATTAGTTGCAATGAAATCTCCATGTTGGTTTCTGTTTAATGACGGCAACTTCGGAAAACCAAAATATCTTTCTTCAACATTATTGCTATAAAATGTTTTCTGTGTTTACTATACTCCAGCAGGCCGTGATATACGTCTGTCTTTTTTTTCCCCAGTCTATAAATGCGAACTTAAAACAAACGGTAAGGTTATGTAATGATTTATTTTTCATTTTAATATTTTAACAATATTATTTATATAACATATTGCAGCAATAACATCGGCATATGGAATCTTGTTGATTTTTTCACGGCTTCCTTAATGTTACTTGTATCAGGAATGTAATAAGTTTCGTGGAGTAGTAGACTTTGCTTAATTTTTGCAAATATTTAAAAACAATCATTAACATTGCAATTTAGGTGAAATTGCAGTGGTAAGTTTCCAATTTGTAATTATTACTATGTTAAACGTCTCTAAAAATAATATGTTAAAAGCCTAAAGCAAGTAAAATGAATGTCGCGCTTAAGCGGTAAGAAGAGGGAAATTGTTATGTGTGTTACGTTGGGAATACTGAATGTGGTATTTCACACTTACCGCGTATTGGTTCTGTGCGGAAAACAAGCAAATACGCACGATCTCGCACGCAATATATATATATATCTCTGAAAGTTAGAATTTATAAAACAGTTATATTACCGGTTGTTCTTTATGGTTGTGAAACTTAGACTCTCACTTTGAGAAAGGAACAGAGATTAAGAGTGTTTGAGAATAAGGCTCTTAGGAAAGTATTTGATAAAGTTACAGGAGAATGGAGAAAGTTACACAACGCATAACTGGACGCATTGTATTCTTCACCTGACATAATTAGGAACATCGATCCAGACGTTTGAGATGGGCAGGGCATGTAGCACGTATGGGCGAATCCAGAAATGCATACAGGGTAATTCGCGAGGATTGACCATCACTTACGGAGCTTATTTCTGAAGACATTTTGAGCAAAAAATATCATATCAACATTTGTCCTAATCTGAATGTTTTCAAAGTTACATTAATTTGAAGTTGTTAGTAAAATACTTTTTTCCTTGGATTTTAAGGGTAAAAAAAATATATTACAAATAGAGAATGAACTATTCAGAAGTGTCATTTCTTTAATTGGCTAGTGTTCTGAAGCTAAAAATATGTTGTTAAATGCTTTGTACAGATTTTATTTTTCAATTTTTAACTAAAAATGACATCATTCTTACGCACTAACCACAAAAATTGTTACCAATCATGTATGTGTATGTGTATGTATTTATTCACACTGCAATGGTTATATACCCGGTGGCAGTGGTAACTAATTACACTCAATAATGACAATAATAAACTTATTAATTAAAAATATAATAAGTAATAATAATAATAATTAATACTAACAATAATTAATAATAATAATAATAACAACAACAGGGAATATACTAAATTAAATGAAACGATCACTTAAAATAACATTTGAAATATTCTAATTTGTATCTTAAAACTGAGATCGAACTAAAACCCACGAGCATGATATGTTCATATCTGCACAAGTACCTTTCAACATTACACTCATTTCGCTGTCAACTCTCTCACTGGACTGGAACTACGACACATTTCACTGATTCTATCCTGATTTCACTAACACTTAAAAAACATTTCATTGTTCAAATACTTTGCACTGCCGCTATAAACTATAAAGCTTCACTGACAGAAACACTTTTCACTTACACAGCAAACTTCACTGACACGACATACTTCTTCACTGATACAACACACTTCACTGATACAACACTTCAATAACGACATATGATTTACACCCTTTAAATACTGTGTATAATTACCGTCTATTAGTAAGGTCGTTAAGCCTATTTTTAAATGCATTTGTGGTTGTTGGTAAAGCCTTTAGTAAGTCTGCAGGTAAAGCATTCCAGTCCCTGATAGTACGATTGAGAAAAGAAAACTTTGCAATGTCCGTCCTCTGCCTTCTTTCCCTCAATTTATATGAGTGGTCGTTCCTTGAAGAGTAATTTGGAGGCTGCAATCATACTACTTTAGGAACTTGATTCTTTATAGTTAAATTTTGCATCCTAATGTATAATCCTATAATTCATGAAAAAATATTAATAAAATAAACTAGCAGCATTTCTTACAAGATAAATACATAGGAACATGCAGCTACCTCATAAATACTTGCAGTAAAAATTTCATCCAGATTGATTAATATTTGGCATAAAAAATTTTATGTTGAATCAAGAAAAATAAACTTAGGGAAAAATGGAATTGAAAGTAAAATGAATATTTATGTAAATTAAAATTCTCCTCCGCTACATTCATTTAGTAACTTCAGGTAGCCAACTTCAGAAGAAAAAGTTACTAGATTTGTAATCAGAAATTTGTAAAAAAGAATTCTTTAATGGAAAAATAATTTTGACAGCTTTTCTTATTTAATTAAGAATTTTTTAAACGTATTTATAATCATAATTAAACTAAATCCATTTCGGGTATGAAAATATGCATTCTAAAGAAGTGAAATAGCCAATAAAAATATTTTGGAAAATTTTCATGATTTTCAGTGGAGTGTCATAGCTTTCTAAACGCCTTTTTCTCAGAGATAATATATGTAAAACACTGTCCTTTTGCTATATAAAAAAATATTTTTACGATTTACAAAAAAAAAAAAAAAAATACATTTTTTTTTTTTTTCAAAATTCATTTCACTGTGCAGTGATGAAGCGTTTCCCACATAACCAAAAAGCTATGCAACATTCTGTGATGAAATATTTTGTGTGTATTTATGGATGTCATATCTACAATATGATGCAAGATCACTTCTCTATCTTTGATAGATTGTCTGAAAAAAAATTCATTTTAAAAATGGTTAAATATCAGTATTTTCTTCTAACACAAAATTAAAAAAAATATATTATTTATTAAGGAATGTAGTTGAAAGAGCACGATATTGTAAACATGAGTATCAGCAATAAAATAAAAGAGAGAGAACATGAAAAAATTAACAAGTTTATGAGTTATGAGGGAAACGCTTCATCACTGCACAGTGAACTGCCATCACTTTGAATTAAAAAAAAATTATCGTAAAAATATATATATATATTTTTCGTATGGAACAGGGCCGGGCATGAGAGCGGCTCCATTTAGCCGGCCAGAGCTGCTCTCGCTCCGCAAGGTACTTCAATTCCAAGCCAGAGCAGAACGCTCACGCAGTGGCGGACTCGCATTACAGCTACCTTCCCTGCATTAATATAACAAGAGCCACGGTTGTTCTAGTCATTCAGTCTGTCAGTACATAATAGTTTATAAGGATATTACATCAATCCATTGTACAGTACAGACTTTGTAACGCTCTTATTAATTTAATGAAATAAACTTCGCTCTATGCACACACACAAATCATTAGGCTTATTTACATAACCCATACGCACATACTGCAACCTCCTCACCACGGTTCTACGAGACAGGCGTATGGCTTCCACTTCCCCTACTTGCTGTGGACAGAGTTCATCTGCCAATATAAATTAAACATCGCTTGCTGAATTCACCTTCGTTGAATGTTTTCAATTCCCTTGCAATTTCGTGGCAAGTTTTGTAGCTAATTCTTATAGCTGATCAACTAAGTGCATTATCATCATCCTGTTAATACATGATATAATATATAATATAATATAATAGAATATAATATAATATAATATAATATAATATAATATAATATAATATAATATAATATAATATAATATAATATAATATAATATAATATAATATAATATATAATAGGATACGATACGATATATGATATGATATGATATGATATGATATGATATGATATGATATGATATATCATAAACTGTAATGTGATATAACATAATACTTGTATAATTTAAAATTATATATTACTAACGGTCTTACTAATAAAAACTCTATATACAGACGTTTAACTGTCTTATACTTATACAATGAGTAGCTCATTTATACGTCGTGTGTAAATTCCTTACTAATAATCACTACATACGTCGCGTATAACAGTACAACTGTTACACAGCTACGTCATAGTTTCGTCATTACTTCGTTACGAAAGATAATAGAATAACTGAGGTTCTCTATTGCATCCGGTAGAGCGCTCTAGTGTAGCGTGTCAAATATCGATAGTACAACTGGCTCTAATCGATTACCATACTATATTTTGGTCAAAGAGTACAAGCTACAGTAATATTATTCTAATTATTCTGTGCTCTTTGGTTTGTTCTTCTTTGGTTACTAGGCAACCATCATCATAAAATGACAGTCGATAGGAACAGCTGTTAGAGGGGCGGCCATTTTTCTCTATATACAACGCTTAAACAAGGGGTTTCGTGTATATTACTACTGCAAAGCAATTCCCATTGTGTAGTTACAGACTGTTTATACGTCCATCGCTTATGCATGGTTTATTAGTAAAGTTTTCTGTCTCAACTCTGCATAAGTCTAATATAAAAACTATACACCGTTTATTAGTAAGACTGTAAGTGTATAATAACTTATAATGCAATATAAATATCAAATAGATACTCTAATATAATGTACGTGAGAAACATTTTCTTTAAGTTATATTAATTTATGGCGTTCATTACCAACATATTTGTCATATTTAGTAGCATGTTGTAAAGAATAATGCCGTTGGGTATTGAACTTCTTAATCAGTTAGGTTATATTCAAACAAAAATACTGCATTACTAATGTCATTTCGGAATATTCTGTGATACAGTACTTATCATCATCATTATCATGTTCATCAGCCGCTTTAATGTATGAGCGGAAGCTCCGTCTTCAAAGTTCGCCATCATATTGCACCGACACTGAATGACGTACAGTATGGATACGTCAGAGAGCTCGGAAGAACCGCTCTTTAAAGCACACAGCGCTCATTTCTCAGAAGCACGTAATGTGCCCAGCCCTGGTATAGAAAAAGGACAGTGTTTTACACCTACCAATTTTCATTATTGTACAAGATACAGTAATGGAGGAAAAAATGTTGAATATTTACAAAAAAATTATTGCTAGCCTATAAGCTATACTTACGCGCTTAATATGTTTTTCTTGTAAACCGACGTTGTATTGAATGTACGTACGTACGTACGTATGTAGTTATGTATGCGTGTGTAATTTCTAGTTTGTTTTTCCTTCATTTAATCCTTTGGGCTAATTATACGGAATTTTACAGAGTGATTTATATAGAACTGACACATTTCTTTCATTAATTGTTTCAAAACGAATTGTGCTAGCGAGAACTTATTATACCTAAAATGTAGAGGAATTTTGGGAGATTATTTACCTCTATAGCAAATGTTGTCCGGCGTTGTCAAATCCGGAGATCTCGGTGGCCACAGGTTCCTGGAAATTATTCGGTCGACACATAACCGGATAAATGGAACCATGCTTCATCTGTGAACCATGTGATGGACAATATGGCAGGAGTTTGCACAATGAACGTCTGAAACCAATGATAATAATTCAATCTTTTATCCTTATCTGGTTCCTGTAATTGATGAACAACCGTAACCCTATATGGTTTAGGCTCTCTGACACATTGAGTAGGTGTACCCTGTCTCCTGCGACAAACGTCTTAATGATTTTTAGGTCACTGCTCCAGTCGTGCTCTTACTTCAACAACAACCGTGGGAAGCCTAGATGAACGATGCTTGCCCTTTTCACTCACCAGAGATCCAGTTGTTTCCAATTTGTTTACCAGTCCCAGTATTGTGTCTCTTTTGGGAGGATTGCGAACACCAAATTCTCTCTGGTATGCCCTTTGAGTAGCTGTAATTGAATTCGTATTGCTTCACAAGGAAGAGTCGTTGATTTAATGTGTACTGCATTTTCACGTTGACACAAAATGTCGAAAACAGCTGCCAACAATAGGAATAAAATATAAACATCTGCGCATCTAGTAACAAGGAATCGAAACTCCAGAATATTCTGCTGTTGGTTTCAGACGTCCATTGTGCAAAATCCTGTCATATTGTCCATCACATGGTTCACAGATGAAGCATGGTTCCATTTATCCGGTTATGTGACGACCGAATAATTTCCAGGAATCTGTGGCCACCGAGATCTCCGGATTTGACAACGCCGGACAACATTTGCTATAGAGGTAAATAATCTCTCAAAACTCCTCTACATTTTAGGTATAATAAGTTGTCGCTAGCACAATTCGTTTTGAAACAATTAATGAAAGAAATGTGTCAGTTCTATATAAATCACTCTGTACCTTTATAGATATTTGGTGTACGATCCTGATGAAATCTGTAAGTAGTTCTGAAACCTCTGAGAAGGAAAACGTCAATGCACGGTATACATTTTTAACATCTTCACATATAATTAATGGTTCAAATCCATGCAGTCTTAGAGCTGCACCTTCACTGTCGCGTTTACAGAATGTTCACTATCTTAAAATAGTAATACGATTCCAGTTTATGTTGTGATTTACTACTAAGCTCACACGATGACTCTATTTAGGAATTCTCTTTAAGATCAACCGATACGAACTGTGCTTTCATATTAGATTGATTTATAAATAACTCATTACCAACTGGCCTGATTATGATGGTTTCTCTCTTCGTTTTGTGCGCAGGGATAACCTACAAGTTGTGCAGTGATTATCACAACATCCGAATACAATGCTTGGATTTATTTCCGCGCGCACGATGACCATGTTATCTACTAAACCATCAGCCGTGCATGGACCGGATATTACCGATTAATTTAAATTGTCATTTCCTCGATTGCAAATTTGGTTCAGAGATCTCTCGATCGGCTTTTGCGTAGACGCATCCGTCATGGAGTTAGCAAATGAATTATTGCTTATATACATAGCGATCGTGGATAGGCAGGGTCATGGACAGGCAGGAAGCAATGCTTCAAACCCCAGATACAGCAGAAATGAGTAATAAGGTAAAGATGTCTGCTTACACACCGTGTGATCTCATGAGACGCAGGGGGTTTCTACTGGCTATTATTTTTTGACCTTGAAACGTGCCATGGATTATTTTACAAGACTGACAAGTTAATTGCAATTTCACCCGTTTAGGTCAGCATTGAACTAAACACCCAACGTAACAAATGGAGAAAATATTTATTTTTATAGTCTGGTCGCTGTTATTCCCGGCGTGACTCCTCTTTGCTTACGTCTTAGGAAGTGAAGGCACTGTAAAGTCTAGGTATGTAGTATCGTTCGCCATTTTTGTTCTTTCGTTGCCGAGCTACCAGACGAGGAATCTATTTGCCACACCGTTAAACATTATCATGTCGTTGCTCCTATGATAATAAATTAAATGCACTGTAATTGATCAAATATTTGAGCGGTAAATAACGTCCTCGTGTGTTTTCTGCGAACGAAAACGAAAGAGCCAAAATGACGGGCGATTATATTAAGTATTTAACGAGCCTTAGGAAGTGCATAACGTCATCAGTAGCGAATCACAAGACGCACACGTTTAAATGTAGCCGACCTGGAATGTGATTGGCTGCCGGAAATAAGAGCGATTGGACTATAATAATAGGCCAACATCAAAATTAATTCAACAATATAATTTACGTCCACACATGTGGAGTAACGGTTGGCACATCTGACCGCGAATCTAGGTGGCCCGGGTTCGATTCCCGATCGGGACAAGTTACCTGATTGATGATTTTTCCGGGATTTTCCTCAACCCAATATGAACAAATGCTGGGTAACTTTCGGTGCTGGACCCCGGACTCATTTCACCGGCATTATCACCTTCATTTCATTCAGACGTTAAATAACCTGAGATGTTGATACAGCGTCGTAGGGATTAAAACCGGTTTAGATTGGACCGGTCAGAGAACACCCGTCAAGATCGAGCATCCGACCGAATGTTCGAATTTCAACCGGTTACCCCTAATGTTTTGCAGGCTAGACAGAACACCAAACGCAATTCATCATACATGAAATTGACTTTTTCTGAGTACACAAACGGAGGAACAATTGAAGGAAATTTGTCTTAATACTTGATATAGGCAATGGGAATCCGGTGTGGCTTAGTGGATAAAGCGTCAGCTACGTAGAGCTGAAATCCCGGGTTCAAATCCCGGTGCCGGAGAGAATTTTTCTCTTTTCCACTCTTCCATCATCATATGATGACGCAGAATTTCTGCACTGAAATATCATATGTACTTCGGTACATCGTAATATATGATATGCGAAAAATAATCACTTTTTGATTTAAGACGGCGCTTTTTCCGTCGGATCCCGGCCACTTAGTCACTCATAACGAGTGCACTTCTGCACATGTATGGACATTGTGCCACTGTCATACATCTCTCATCTCTATGAAGCAATGCATGAGGGTAGGCCACTAGAGGGAACCAAGAGGTGGAACTTAAACTGAGACGATTCGATCCGACATCGGGATGGGAATCCGGTGTGGCTTAGTGGATAAAGTGTCAGCACGTAGAGCTGAAAACCCGGGTTCAAATCCCGGTGCCGGAGAGAATTTTTCTCTGTTCCACTCTTCCATCATCATATGATGACGCAGAATTTCTGCACTGAAATATCATATGTACTTTGGTACTTCGCAATATATGATATGCGAAAAATTACCACTTTGTGATTTAAGACGGCGCTTTTTCCGTCGGATCCCGGCCACTTAGTCACTCATAACGAGTGCACCTCTGCACATGTGTGGACATGCACTAGAGGGAACCCAAGAGGTGGAACTTAAACTGAGAGGATACGATCCGACATCGGGATGGGAATCCGGCGTTGCTTATTGGATAAATCGTCAGCACGTAGACCTGAAAACGCGGGTTCAAATCCCGGTGCCGCCGGTGAGAATTTTTCTCTGTTCCACTGTTCCATCATCTAGCAACTGAGACAACGCAGCACAAGCCCGGAAACTCACTATTCATATACTCCACACTACTTTTATCTTCTTTCCTAGGAGTTCGTGTACTGCTTGGTACAACAGAAATATAAAATTTAGAATTGAAACCCGATGAATATGGGGTAATTTGCTTTATTACATTTGTGCGAAGTATATCAGATTTCTAATCCATTTTACAATCCCGAACACTTTATAGTCTCTCATATATAATTATGTACGCGGATAAATTAACGGACACATTCTAGTATGAAAAATGGAGTGGGGATTTAATTGAGCTTCGTTTCTTCGTACCTAGTAATCTTACGATTCTTTGTTCTCATGCAGCCTAAATGAAGCTCAGTAAATCAATTAAGCGTTTTGCGCCGTAATTTTATTACTTGTCAGCAAAATGCGATTACATGCTAGAAGCAGCACTTTGTGGGTCTACCCATGTGGAATACAGTGGGTAAAACGTCAAATTATCACACTCTCTGCGCTAGGGATAATGTAAAAACCATTAGACACCGATATGTGTTCTGCTCACTGATCCCATCCCCCTCGTATTTCAGTTTACATCGGCTGAACCTCGTGACTAAACAACCTGTTGTCATAGTTACAGACCACATGAGCATTGCATTCTTCAGGTGAACGTAACATAGTAACCTGATGTAAACAATAAGATTAGTATGAACATTTGAGTATTCGTAATGAGTAGGGATTTTACTTGGTTACTCTGTTATATAACGTCAACGTATTATTATTATTATTATTATTATTATTATTATTATTATTATTATTATTATTATTATTATTATTATTATTATTAGACTGTGTAGGTAAGAAAGAAGAGGCACGTGCTTTCCTCACTTCGCAATATACTTTACTCATTTGCTGGTGCAGTCAGGTGAAAATAAAATAAACATGTACATTATTCTACTATGATCAAGAAAATTGAATATATAGCAAAATCTGGGTTGTATGTAACTAAGGGGAATGATTTAACCCTCGCAACTTAGTTCCTCTAGGACATGGATAAATATATAATAGGATGCGAAACTTACTGAGTTTCCCGTAACACATGCTAGAGGCGCTAGTGTAGAAATTGATCTTGCTGCCACCTGTTGGGCGATGGAGAACTTATTACATATAGCAGCGCACCAAGTAGAGAAAATAAAAACTAATTACTCCATGCCTTTAGCAGCGCACCTGGTGACGAAAATGTTACACTATGCAGAAAGTATTCCCTCCCTCCCTTCCTCCCTCATCCTTATTCTCAAACTAACCCAATTTAAAATAAAACATTTACACTTTTATTCCTCACAGCAACTTCCACTGAAAATTCTTACCGGAGCCAAGAGGAAGATAAAAGAGACGATCTATTTTACACTACCCAATTAAAATAGGCTATAACCAGAGGCAGAAAATAAAGCAAAAGGTTAGATAATTGGGGTCGTATTCTTTGGGTATTTAGTGTACAGCGCAATGGAAAAGTCTGCAAAAACTACTTAGATAGTTCAATTTATTATATTGCTATTGCTTTACAATATATTCAACAACACTATTTTTACAACGTCCATAAACATCACTGTTTAACATACACTGCTTATACACACACACATAGTATCACTTTATGTCCACTTATTAGCAAGTTTCTGTCTGCCATCTTGTCTTCTCGAACAACGTCTCCAACGAACGGATAAATAGAGAACTCTGGGTACTGTACCCAACTGTTCTAATGTTCACCACCTACGACGTCGGGCGCTGATCATCTTGTTTGAGCCCCCTGCCGCCAGATGGTGCTGACCGCAGTTTCGCATCCTATTATATATTTATCCATGTCTATAATTTCATTTATCTGGGGTCTTTTTCACCCCGACAATATTTATTGTTAATAATTATATTTTATAGCTTAATGCATTCACTTGTGAGGTTCAGACCTGTCTTCGGACAGTTGACTAAACAACGACAACAACGAATTTTTATTGTATAGACTTTATTGTTAGTTATTATAAACTACACTTTACAATTATTATAGTTTAGTATAGTAGAGTATAATATATATGAGGAGGTTGGTATCAAAGTTGGACGACTTCACTTTTGTTTTTTTACAGGAATGACGAAAAACTAGATCCCTGGAAACCAATGTCACCGTTATACGTACATTTTTTTTAACATTCTCAAGGGTCATAGAAATATTTTTTCAGTCTCAAAATGTGATTAAAATTAATATTCAGGTCGCAATTTAAGTTCAAAAAATTGAGTTGTCCTCTGAAACTAAGTCCTGGAGTTGTCTGTTTTTGAAACCAAACGAAGCCATATTTAAAGTGAAATTGTCTACTTTTGAATCTAAGTCTATTCTAACTCGCTTTCAAAGTAAATTGAGGACGTAGCTGCAATAAGGGCCCATAGCCCCATAGGCCCTTTTCCCAGAGAATGCATAAATCGATTCCCCGTAGTTTTTTTGTTATACCCACAAAGTTTCGTTTAGAAATGTTGAACAGTAATGCTGATAAACCTGTTTATTTTAATATATTTTATATGCCCTGCACTGTTTTTTTAAATTTCAACTCTATATATCTTAGAACGGCATTTTGGAGTATGCGCCCTTATTGCAGCTACGTCCTCAATTTACGTAAAACAGTACTTACAGTGTTGCCAACAGTTGTTCATATAATCCCGCTAGATGACTTTCGAAAACCCGCGATTTTCTAACAAATATCTCTAGATTTTAATGTGTACTTATTATTATTGATCAATTTTACAATAATAGTAATAATAATAATAATAATAATAATAATAATAATAATAATAATAATAATAATAATAATAATAATAAAGATTGAGTATCCACCTGCCAATATAACGAATACTGCACACTTTTATCATTCCCAATGTGACGCTGTAAAGCAATATTTTGAACACTTTTATTACAGCTACAACATATTTCAATTCTTATTGCTATATATATATATATATATATATATACATATCCTATATATGTTACCGCTAAAACCCGAAATCCGACAAAACCCAGATTCAACTAGTAAAAACTAGTTTTAAAATGTAGATAGATAGAAAGAGAATTTTCGTAAGATCTAGAATCAATGACAGGTTGGATTTGGTTTGTTTAGGTTTTTGTTTTGTTTTTTCTTAGGCTTTTACCAAACAAAAACCTAAACAAATCAAACTTAACCTGTCCTTGATTCTAGAGCGTAAGCAAACTCGCTTTCTATATATATATATGTATTTGCTTAAACTAGTTTTTACTAGTTGAAACTGGTTTTGACGGATTTCGGATTTTAACAGTAACATACATATGGAATTATCACCACATTAACACATCCATTATTTCACAAAATACACATTGAACGAATTAAATATAATTATGAAAGCCGCCAATAATGCTAATATGAATTTCATTTCAGAAACTTTAAAGATTAAAAACCGCTAGTATTCCCGCTAAGCGGGATAATATAATTTTACCCTCGAGACTGTTATCCAAAAAAAGCTAGATTTAGCAGGAAAACTGCTGAATTGGTAACACTGAGTACTTATTCATTCACAAACCGATTATATAAACAACCAGCCATGTTGGATTCGCGATGCGTGATGGGAAAAGTTCATACGAATGTGGGCTTCTCATTGGCTAATGAAGGAATTGTCCCAATTTGAAACCAAGCCACAGTGGAGTTGTCTACATTTTGATTCTAAAGCGCACAATTAAGTGCTAATTTCGCTCTGTTCTGTCCGTTTTTGAACCTAAACAGTTCCAGAATCGCATTCAGCACACAAAATTCTATGAGAAACAATCGATATCTCGAAATCGCAAAAAAATGGAGTTGTCTAACTTTGATGCTATGCTCCTCATATAGTATATATTTATTAATTTAACGTGGTAGAGATAAGGCCATCAGGCCTTTTCTTCCCCTCTACCAGGGGATTACAAGTAGCTACAATATTAAGAATACAATTACAACAAACAGTACACACAATACAGCAATAAAGTACAAGCAAATTGAAAGTTTTTATTACACCTAGATTTACTCACTGTGTTTAAACAACGAATGAATTAATTAAATAGTTTAAAGGCAGACTCTTCTGTATCTGTGTTGTTATTTTTTCAATTATCAGAGAACACATTCACGTTTTTCTATAGTTCAACTAGTGCTGATAGTTTTCCGATAATTTGAATGAACTTAACGAATGTTTGTTGTCATGATAATTGTTTCGAGACCGGAGGTCTCGAAATAATTATCTAATGACAGCAAACATTAGTTTAAAAAGCGAATTTAAATTGCCTGAGGATAACTATTATCACGAATTGTATTCGGCAAGATAATCCCAATGCGAACAAATGTAATTCTGAACAACTAAACAGTCCAGATTATAATAATAAGATCCGGAAAAACAGTCGAATCGAAGCAGAGATAATAAGAATAAAAGGATCCTTGGAATAAAAACAACTGAAAATTTGAGGTTTTAACAACACTTTATTTTGGACTCTTTTATCATTGTTTATCTATAATTTTCAACATGTATAATTATATTGTAAACATTTTTACTTATAGTAATTAATTGTGGAATTATTGTAATTAATTATTGTTGCATGTTGAGACAGCAAATCTCACGTAATTGCTTGATTGCTGATACATCGAAACAGAAACGGTACAAATAAAGCAAATGGACGTAGGAGAAGAAACTATCACTTATTAATTTTGAGCAGCATACTTTTAACCACAGTCTAGTATATACAGTCACGAAGCTTGAGTTGTGAGGGTACTAGGAACAATAGACTGTGCTGGTACTATTTCGCATTGTCTGTAAGGAGGCGATAGTAGCGATCCTAGTGGTTAGCAACTATTTATGGATGCATATTTACTACGTATTGAGCTTCGTGACTGTATATATTAGACTGTGCTTTTAACCATCAGTGTAATTCGATTTTCATTGGTCAGTCTAGCGTCAAAGAGCTCGTTCATTGGCTGAGAAACGTTCACGTGGGATTATTCTTGAAATAAAGCACAAAAAGGAAATTATTATTGCATCAAGTGTTAATTATGTGTAGACAATTAATTAATTTAATCTCATTACCTGTTGCAGTAGAAAGAATAGGAAGCTAATTTTACAAATACAAATAAATACTCTTGAACCTACAATATTTTACCCATAGCCTACATCAGAAGTCTCCAAATCCGTACTCGCGAGTAAGCCTCTGAACGGAACCGAAGCCAGTACGTAATGAGCGCGCTCCGCCTCATCCTCCCCATCGGTACTGTACTCAGTGTTTATGCGCAAACGAAGAGCAGTGGCGGACTGCCATTACCACTGTTTTGGTCGGCGTGTTCCACCGTTTCACAATATCTTCTAATCATGGACGTAGTACATTCAAGGATGAAAGTGAAGAGAAATATTTTGTGTTAGTGGGGAGAATGTGAAATGCGTAATTTGTTCGAAAATTCTTAAGGGTGTGTTAAAATTCAACATGCGACGACAATACTCGACTCTTCACAAAGAATATCATACAATTACAGGCATTTTGAACATTTGAAAATAATTTATTTTGGGGCTATCTGTATAACTGTTGGTTATACATAATAATCAGTATATTACAATACGTTTGCACTCAGTTCCGCATGACATACTTATAGTTTTTTTTTTTTTTAATTTTAGGTGAAATGCTTAGGCCTGCAAATATGTTTAGTAAATATAAAACAAGAAAATACAAACGCAAATCATACATGTGTTCTCAGTCTTAAACAAAAAAAGCTTCTTGCTAGCCATGTTCTAACTTGGAATATTGGAAAATCTATGAAGCCCTTTACAGAAGCATCATTTGTAAAATCGTGCATACAGAACGCTACTAAAATATTGTGTCCAGAACAAAGTCAAAGTTTAAGAAAATTAAATTGTTTCCAATTACAGTTCAGAGAAGGAATTTCAAGATTGTAAATGTAATTTAATCAGAAGTCGAAACCACAATTAACCATTTTGTAGCTTACTCACTTGCATTGGACGAAAGCACAGATAGAAATGACAAAGCTCACCTAGCCATTTTCATCCGAGGAGTTAATGAACATTTTACTGTGTCTGAATGTCTTCTAGATGTAATTACAAAATACAACTGGAGAAGAGCTTTTCCAGGCACTGAAAGGCACCATAGAACAGAAGAGGTTGCATTTGCAATGGCTTGTGTCAATAGCAACAGACGGGGCTCCAGCTTCATAGTATATCAAAATAATATACAAACGTATGATATTTCTTATTCTTTTGATGTTATTATTTGTAAACGTAAGCAGACCGTTGCCGCGATCCCCCACTGACCGCTCCCATCTGTTGAGGTATGTGTGTCTTCCCCTTCTTTAGTCCTACAGCACACTGTGTTCGGCGGGCAGCATCGAGAGCACGAATGACGATACGCTCTTTGGAGACCTCTGGCCTACATTGGAAGTTCATGCTATAGGCCTATTTGTTTCATTTATTTTTTCAAAGTACATGTTCACTATGCTTACAACAAAACACTATCACTGCAGAATAATTCTAACTAGAAAATAATGACGTGTTCTATAGGTGGGGCGAACCCAACATGAGAAAAGTCTATGTATTATGAAATAATAACTTTAATAATTGTAAAGAAAACTAAAATAACCAAGGATTGCATGTCTAGATTACTGGAACGTTTCGGAGAATATGAATGTAGATAATTATTAATAATAAAATATGGTGTGGAGTCAGGGTAAGTGTCGAGGGTTAAATTACCCACAAATTAGTACTACGAATAAATGAAGTTTGAATGTAAGATAATTTTCGAATGACTAGGAATCAGTTTTAACAGAGCTTAGAGAACAGGGAAAATCGATTATTTTAACTTATTCGAATGTTTTTTATCTATAGAATATGATTAGGAATTTGAAGTTTAATATAAATACACTACATATTATTTTCTATGAATCTTTTTTCAGTCATGAATAGAGACCGGGATCTTAGCCACTACTCTTTGAAGTTAATTGAGTACGGAGTTTGTGCAGTGAGTCAAATGACTTGAAGTGTGGTGGTGCGTGGTGATGTACGATGAAAACAGAACAGACTACTCCCGCATCAAGGACAACAAACACACACACGCACACGCATAATCGCACGCACACGCACGCATACAAGAAAAATTTCAAGAGTAAAGGCTGTGCTGTATATTACAACTGTGCTGTGAACTTTCAACTTAAAATGTCACTACTCTTAATGAAATATTCAAGTTTGTATTACAACAATTTTTTATGTAAAATTTAACTTGAAACCAGTACAACTGTAACACAGGTACTCTAAATAAAATATCCAAGTCTGTATTACAATAATATTTGCTGTAAAATTTAACTTCCTGTACTGCTATACTATAACATAGTTACTGCCTTTGTGTACAAGTGTAGTTTTCAACAAAATTTTTGAAGTGCTTGTTCTCAACTTTGTTGCCACATTTTGCACTGAACACATACTTGTATATCGTGCGAACATCATAAACTACAACACAAGACATAGCAGACATACAGGGTGTTTCCGAGATGGTGTTACAAACTTTCAGGGATGATAGCGAAGGGCACATGTTTCAATTTGAGATAAGGAACCCTGGTCCGGAAATGACCGAGTCGAAAGTTACAAGCAAAAATAGTTGTGTGGAAATGAAATAATTTTATTCCTCTGTACGCCTTATTTATGTGTATTTTTTCAATTCAGAGGATAATTTAGAAAGAGGATTGTATACATTAAATAAAATATTAAAAGATTTTGGGATGGAAATTTCAGCACAAAAATCAAAAGTAATGGCATTTTTAGGACAAGACCCAGTCAGAAGTAAGATAATACACAATAACCAATACCTCGAACAAGTGCAAAATTTCAATTATCTGGGTTGTGAAATATCTTATCAAAATGAAAAAGATGTGAACAAGAAAATTACCAAATTTACACAAATTCTAGGAATAATAAACATTACATTAAAAGATAAATTAGTACAAAAATCTACAAGAATAAACATATATAATACACTAGCATTACCCTCCCTTTTATACGGAAGCGAGATTTGGGCATTAAAGAAAAAAGACATGAACAGAATCAAAGCAGTGGAAATGAAATTTTTCAGGAGGACAGCAGGATATGCTCTTTTAGACCGAACAAGGAATGAAGAAATTTTAGAACAATTAGAAGTAGAGTCAGTAGAAGAAAAAATCAGCAGATACAAATTCAATTGGCTAGATCATGTAAAAAGAATGGAAAATTCAAGAATCCCAAAAATTATGATGCAATATAAACCTAGAGGACATCTCGACCAGGAAGACCTTTAAGAAGACTGCTAGATGGGGCTGAAACAGGTCTAGAGAGGCCAAATTCGTGAAGGATGATGATGATGATAATGATGATGATTATCTGTACATCTTACACATACTGTATTCACCTGACGTTGTTTATGTTGTCTACTTACAGTATTCCATTCAGTGCGCTGTCTGAGGGATGGGGACAGGAAACTACACTAAAGCAATGCAGATAGCGTAATGTGTAACGGACATGGTCGGTCCTGATATGCACGTCTGTAGACAGCAGTGTATGTGTACAAGTTGCAGTGTCCAGTCGATCAGTCCTAGTGAAATGGAGGAGTACACGAGAGCGGAATACGCAGACATGATTTTCGAATGCGGATGAGCCAATGGGAACAGTAGACAAGCTCACAGATTGTATCTGGACAAGTACCCACGTAGGAGACATCCGGCCCATACCATCTTTCCACGACTGTTCCAAAAGTTAAGGGAAGGAGGGCACGTGGTGCCAAATTACAATTCCATTTCCACTCAACTATTTTTGCTTGTAACTTTCGACTCGGTCATTTCCGGACCAGGGTTCCTCATTTCAAATTGATACATGTGCCCTTCGCCATCATCCCTGAAAGTCTGTAACACCACCTCGGAAACACCCTGTATATTGCACACACACAGTGAATCGTAAGTGATGTCATTAATTTCATGGGGTTACTCTTTGAGATATTTGAAACCAAAAAGCTTAGAACAATTTTGCTTGTTTTTGCTTCCTATTCACGATAAAAACTGTTTTATATGAAACATTACATTGCGTGTTTTTGGAAAATGTAACATTGTAAAATATCTTTGCAGAACGAAAAGATACATTTGTTTGTATCAAATTTCTGCATATTTAAAGAACGAAAGTAAAAGTCTTTCAATTATTTATTATCGTAATATATTGCTCTTTTAAATTGACTGAACAGTTCGGGAATTAAATCAATGGCTTTCCCAGAACACGCTATGAAATGTTTCTTATAAAATAATTTTTATATCGAAAAGGAAGTAGAAATGAGCAAAATTTTATGGATCTTTTTGTTTGAGATATTTCAAAGAATAGGTGGTGAGAGGATTTTTTCTCGTTGCCAAACTTTCAGAACGGCCCCGAGGTTCACTCAGCCTCCTATAAAATTGAGTACCGGGTCTTTCCCGGGGGTAAAATGCGGCCAGAGCGTGGTGCCGACCACACCACCTCATTCTAGTGCCGAGGTCATGGAAAGCATGGGGCTCTACCTCCATGCCCCCCAAGTGCCTTCATGGCATGTTATGGGGATACCTTTACCTTTTACCCCTTAAAATTAATGACATTACTTACAGTTTACCCTGTATACTTGATGCATAATTTATTAGATTTAATTTTATTATTTTAACACTGATATTTTGTAAAAAAATAACTGTGTAAATGTCACATCCGTTACTTTGAAATGGCCTAATAATAAGAAGAATAATATTAGTACCTAAGGGTGCTATGCATAGACATTTCGCTAGCCCGCGCTACGAATGTGCTAAACTAGCCCCGGCTATCAACTGATTAGGCCTACTTGTACAGGATTCATATCATATCATATCGCTAACACTGGTTTATGAATACGAAAAACGTTAGTTCGCTGATCATCCACCGGAAGCCCGCGCTAAGAATGTCTATGAATATGGCCTTAAGTGATTATTATAAAAGTCTATACTTAAATTTAAAAGGTTTCGATTAAATGTTATTGTACAAATAAAGTTGACTATTTTTATACAAGACGAACCTATTAAAGGTTATGGTGAAATATGTTATAATAATATAGATACATGTAGTGTGTAACAGAAAACGACAGCTGGTTTGACCACAAACCAAGTTCAGTGGAATCGAAACACTTGAGTAAACAATTATCTGAAACCAACAGATGTATACAAATAGAACAACCATGCAAATAACGTCATAATTGGAAACTCGAAGTATATAGCACGTGGAGTAATTGGTGTTGCAATAAGGAGACAACGTAATTACAAAGGAGAATCGGAAACGAGGAGATCCAAAACGTGTCTTGCCTCACACCCAGAACATCACTTCGTGCAAGGAGAGGGAATTACAATAGACAAATTTTACCGAAGAATACCAAGAACTGGCAATGTTTACTTTACATTTTGATTTTTTTTTATAAATAAAGCGCCCTTAAGAAGGGTTCGAATAGATCGGCCTACTAATCAATTCATAAAGAATAATCATTAAAACCAATTGTGTGACAATTTGAAAGGAAAAAGAAAACATTGAGATAAATGATACGAAAACATAGGAAATCATTTACAATAAAAGTTTTTTGGGTACAAATGATTACTAATTATAGCTAAGGATGATTTTAACACATGAGATCCTATGGCATCAATCGTTGCATCGGAAATTTTAAATTGTTTAAGGCCCAATTGTATAAAACTCCCTGACTAAAGATCAACTTTGATCGAAGATCGAAAAGTGAACCGAGTTCAGACACTTCTTCTATTGTATAAAACTTTTCTGCGATCAAATTACCTTGGTTCAAATGCAATCTAAGTTCACGTGAAAAGGATTTGGCAACATCGCTTAAACAGGTGAAATACGTGATGCGCGGACCATGTTATACAGTTTTGTTCAGTGTTGCCAATCTAGCGACTTTAACTCTTTTTCAACAACAATTTCTTTTAACTTTTATATTGCTGAAATAGGGATTTAGTGACCTTTTTAGCACCCCATAGTGACAAAATTTAATCTTTCTTTGTTGATAATGAGAAATCTGGCGACTTTACAACTACTTTTTGGCGACTTTCCGTACACTCTGTTGGAGACACTGGTTTTTTGTGCAATGTAAATAATGGCGGACAATAAGAAGAAGGTTGAATGTTCTCCGAGTTGTTATGTTATGGTGTTTGATACTGCTAAACATAATAAATCTTTATGAAACGACAATTTTCGTTTAGTAATACAGTTAATTGAAAATTTATGAATGTACCTATCATATCCATTAATAATTAATGGTTGTTATAAACATAATATAATTATAGGTTATGTTATTTGATACTGCTGAACACGATAGAGCCTTATAAAATATAAGATTGTTTGTGTATTAAGGCAAGAAATTGAAAGAAATATATATAAATGTACCTATCATATCTATTAATATTAATAATGGATATTTTATTTACACAATCTGTCACTCGTATATTTCAAACAGAAAAGAAATAACTGAACTTGGATCATCTAACTTAATCGGAGAAATTTCTTCAGTCAAAGTTGACTTTAGTTTGAGACAAATTAATCTCAGATTAGACTTTATGCAACACAAAATTTCAAGTTCAGCTGAAACAAGGATCAATTTAACCTCTGATCTAAGATTTAATGGTTTATGCAATCGGACCTAAGTTGGTTTAAAGTTTCTCGTGGGATCGTGCCACGGGCACCGAACATGAGCCCAAAACTGTCCAATGTGTGATGTGGTATTGTGCTCCGAGATGCTGACAACAAGGCTCATATATGACTTGTTTTTAACGACACACCTCTTGTGGCTGTTGCTCATGCATCTCGAAACGGACTGTGGGATCAAGAATGACACCCTTATCCTTCTGCCGATCAATTATGATGATATCAGCACGTCTAGTAGAGCCATCAGAAGAGACGCAATCAACCTCCTCATAAATCTCATAGGAAGCATTCTGACGGATTGAAGCTGCAATGAGAGAACGAACCGTATTATGTCTGCTGATTCGGAGCAATTCTCCATGATGGCAGAAACCCAAGACGTGAGGAAGCGTTTCTTGCTCGTCGCATCTTCTGCAACGGGTTGAGTCAAGAGTTCTACCAGGGAGAGTACGTACAGGTATTGTATTACAGTTCATCTTAATGGCTTGCGTCCACTGACTGCTCGAAAGTCCCTTTTTGGTTGAGATCCACGAATTACGAATTCCAGTGAGAATAGAAAACAACTCCCAAACCTTCACTTTTCAATTTGCTCCATTGATGAAATACTAAACACGTGTAGATCCATATTACACGTCATGGAGGTCCACAGGGTAGCTGGAGGGTAAGGTTCTTTTATAGATAGTCGGCATTAGTAGCAGTACAGATATTAGTGCTACGTGTGTTTTCAGGTCAGTCAGTACATCTAAATTAACGATGTATAAGGTACATAATGTCTAATCAGCAATTACGCCTAATGAAAAATAAGTCTACGATTTATCCATATACAATGGGGAAAGGTCTCGTGCCAAAATGTCTAATTTTGAATTAAGGGGAGAGGATAGTTTTTTTTAACTTTTTTTCCTATTTGGTGTAAAATATTAATTTTTTGTATGTAGAGAGCTCATAGCTGTGGCAACTCAACCAAATAAAAATATAAAAAAAACATTACTTGGGGGCCCAAATTTGAAAAAAAATATAACCAATGCAGGATTGTACTAAAACCGATATATCTAAACCGTTTTTGAAGATAAATTCAAACAGTTTTTTGAAATGTATTTGCAAAAGCATGTTCTACAAACTGTCTGTAACAGAATTTTGATATTAGTCCCTACATTTGTAAAATAAACAATTAAAATTTAATAACAATTTTCTGATTTCCTTTCTTGCAAACAAATGGACGTAGTTTTAAAATGAAATCAATTAACAAAATTCTGTTACAGAGAAAAGTTTCCTAATAATCTAAAGAATGTGTGTTCTAAATTTCATGCATGTTTCTTTAATAATTCAGAAAATATATCCATTTTTGTCTGGCAATGTAGCAAAAAAAAAAAATGAAGTTACTAGAAACCGATAAAAGCGGGCGTGTGATTTAAAAATCCATATGCAGGAAGTTTAAAAATGACGTCTCAACATCCGATAAGGGCACAAATACCCACAAAATGTTATGCAATGCATTCCACACATATCAAAGGGTATTTTAAAGATTTTTTTTTTTAATTTACCAATTTTTCACCAAAAAATACCATCCTCTCCCCTTAAGTCCAAACACAATGTCTACTGACGCATGGTCTAATACTGAAATGTCTAATTGAAAGCAATGTCTAAACTAGTTTAATTGGAAATGTTCCCATGTCAAAATGTCTAATTTTGAATTAGGTCTAGTCACAAGTAATGTCTACTGAAGTATGGTCTAATGCTGTATTAACAATATCAATTAACTTCATGGTATTATAAGGTCAATTGAAAAATAGGGGATAAATAACATTACAACTCCAAAATACTATCAATCTATCAGTGTTACCATTCTCTGATCCAACAGAACCGTGTATTATCGTACATTACCTAATTGGAAACAATCCATAGGCTAAAATAATTGCAAACTGAATATTTAGAGCAGCGGTAGGAAGCACCCGAATCAAGGATACTGAAAATATAGGCCTATACCTGTATTTCTTTGGAAAATCTAGAAATGTCTTTTTTTACAGCAGTGGTTTGCAACGTGGGGTTCGCGACGCGGGTTAGAGATACTAGCCCCAGGGTGCTGAGCGAAACTATTTTCATATCATGTTTCTTGATGAATTAAGAGGAGAAAATACTGCAGGGACATCATTTTATTTTTACTAACATTTTTAATAGTAACCTGGCTATACCTTTGGATCAACGCCGTTTGCTATCCCCTTCCACGACTGGATTTCGATGATACTGGCGTAATATATAAACAAATCACTTTACTAGGTATAGGAGGGAAGAAAAGTAGTTCATCCATTTACGTAAACTAGGAAATATCGCGCTTTTGACTTTGATCATTTTCATTAGGTTTTTGTTTAATCAAAATACAGTACAGTATTAACAATGAGTGTTTTTACTCATGAACTGAGCTGTCCTTGTGGACGTATTCATTATGCTGTGTATATTATACTGTCTACAGCACATTAGCGTACAATATAGAGAATGAAGTTAAATTGAAAAATAATCATAATATGGGTATTTAAACACATTTTTGAAAATGGTGGCCGTTCATTTCGATACAGGCTTCAGTTCTAATGTGCATATTATCGCACTATATACTAATGTACCTAATCCCAATTACCAGTTCCGTCCTTCGTAACTAGTAACTTATGTTGAAATAATTCTGTACCTACTCTATAAAGAGTACCTTACGTTCTGTAAATTCAGTCTTCACTTCTGCCCGATCCGAAAAGATAAAATTACTCAGACATACTATCTACTGCCCGTCCAAGTGATTTTGTCGTAGGGTCGTAGAAAGTGAGGAAATCACGAGACAGTTAATTACTTAACGAGGCCCTTTTATTTAAGTTGTTTTAAATAGTTGTATAATATTACGTAGACGTCCAATTTCTAACAAATTAATGTTCTCACAAAAGAGCTAAGACGACAGCCCAGCCACTAGCTGGCGAATAAAAGCAGGTGGGGGAAACCGGGATACGACGTAGGCAAATGGACGACAGTACCTGTGTGAAAATGATTCAGTATTGAAAGCTCTTTCGTCACTGGAAAACGCGAACATATTTTTGGAACGTACTGTTTACTATGACCGTAAGGCTATTGTAACTGTATATGCGGTCTTGGATCTGTGTGGAGGACGGGTGAACTTCGTTAGTAGAAGGAGTGGGAGTGAAGTACATTCAAAAACTCAGGTACAATAAAAATTGAAGTAAAAATAAAATGATGTCCCTGTATATTATTCGGACAGTTTTCTTCCAATTTGACAAAGCCAGCGAGACACAATTTAGCCGAACTTTAGGAGGAGAGCTATGGTATTTGTTTACATATTATCTTCTAAACGAATAGTAATAATAATAGTAATAATAATAATAATAATAATAATAATAATTTTTAAATTATTACTTTAAAAATACAGCGTTTGAATACTGTTAAAAAAGCCTTCTCTGGTTATACTGGGTGTTCATTTCAAAGTGTGTCATGACGTCACTGTTGTGAGTCAGCGATTTGAAGCGAGTTTCAGCTTTTATGTCAGAGAAGTTGCCTATTATTCAAGTCGGTCAATCTGAACTTGAGAACGTGTACGGTAGAACTTGAACGTCGTAGCAACAGATGGCGGCCTGTACGGTCTGTGTGCTACCATAACCTCTTTCGAACTGTATTTTGCGCGGGCAAATCGTACGCAGGGTATTTATTATCATCGGTAACGGCAACATTCCACGACACAACTAAAATGCTCCGTGTCCATGTTGATCGTCGAAGTTAATGTCAAGAAATGCGTAAGTAATCGTCTTACCCTCTCCCCATAAAGAAAAAAACTCACCTCCGTACGTGTTTCCAAACAGTTCACATTCCTGCCACTACAGGCGTTACCGTGCGTATCGGTAAGTACCCTTCAGAATGAACGCCATACTTGCCAGGCAACTTCTCTGGCACATAGGTAATATGCTTCTGCGGAAGTATAGGAAGTTTCAATTCTCTAGGCTCATCGGCTAGCCACATGACGGCATACAGCGAGCCATGACACACTTTGAAGTGAACACGCAGTAGGTAACATTCTCTATGTCGCAGGACGTAAATAAGACTCTGCAGTAGCAAGAAATGTCTTGAATTTAATTCTTGACATGCGAAATCTTTCTTTAAACTGGAACTCTTGAAAATCACTCTAAATGTTCTCCTCCGCCTACATTTGAATCATCCTTCCCTGTCACTAGTTGAAGATGAAGTCATGTTACATTAAAAATTATATTTTACACTTTTAAGAGAGTTTACCAAGAACAAAGGATTGATAGAAAACGTGCTGGTGATTTTAACTATTTTACAAATGACACATTTTTATGCAACAATTCGTTGGTAAAAAAAAAATGAAACTGTCAGTAAGTACTAGTGCTTGTTACTTGTGACAAATTTACCAATACAGATTTATGCAACGGAAATTATTGTTTATTTTTACTTATTTACTGATTTGTCACTAGTAAAATAGTAATTTTAACTTTATGAAACAGGCCTCTGGTGGAATGCACTGGCTTTCTGTAAAATTATAGTTGTTCACGATTTTACAGGAATTTGTATTTTTGAAATGGAGTCCAGAACCGGTATAGTAATGGGTTGGGCCTTCAAAATGTTTGGGAACCACTGTTTTACAACATTCCTTTTTTCCATGAAAAGAATTGTAAAGCTGAATTTTCTAATTTTCTCGTGGCAGACAGACACGTTCCATTTTGACGAGTCAATACTGAAGTACTTACTCGCATCCTTGGTCAAGGACTTTTACAATTAAGGCTCATTCACAATGAAAATTAAACATAACGTAAGCGTTAACTTAAGAATATAAACGTTACGGTAAAATAAAGAATTCATACCATCATTTACGATGGGAACATAAACATAACAGCAAACATACTTGGTAACCATGGAAACATAACAACGACGCCATTTCCTCATATTCTGTCGTATACTTCAGCGCTCCACGATTGTGTACTGTTTGCAAATCACGTAAGCATAAGCATGAAAGTTTGGAGTTCCAAACTTTCATGTTAACGTCTTACGGTAATGTTTATGTTACGGTTATGTTTAATTTTCATTGTAAATGGGCCTTTAGTTACAGAACTTAGTCATTACTTTTACCGTAGACCCATGCTCCGAGAACATGCCAAGAATTTCCCAATTATCTATAGTTAAAACTTACATTACCTGTACACAGTAAATTGCCCGCATTATACCTGTAATTAGCACATGTAGCAATTTCTGTTATCACTGTACATAGCAATTTCTATTACCATTACACATAGCAAACTACTACTGTGCTATACAAAACGAAAAAGAAATAGCTTGCAGCAAATCACAATTACTACTGCGAACACATGTAAAATTCCTTCTTTTGCGGCGGCTGGTTGTGAGGA
Source organism: Periplaneta americana (assembly GCF_040183065.1). Classification (NCBI taxonomy): domain Eukaryota; kingdom Metazoa; phylum Arthropoda; class Insecta; order Blattodea; family Blattidae; genus Periplaneta; species Periplaneta americana. The sequence continues at coordinate 195,339,837 of NC_091121.1, forward strand.
AACACTAGAGAGCAGGCCTCGCCCAATACATCTGGTGGTTTGAAAGTCGATTTCAAGTTTTTACGAAAAACACCAATTCAGTATTCTTGATATAAAGTACAAGGCGAGCCAAAGAAACGGGAAATTTTAATTTTGTTGTTGGTAGTATATAGATTATTTTAGCAGGCTTAGATTAATTTCATTGTTTAGTCTGATTGTTGGAATTTATTGAACACGGAGCTTTGGACTGGTGAGCAACGGCGATTTGTTGTAAAATGTTATTATCTAACTGGTCAATGTGCAGAAACTGCTCGTATGGAGTTTTGCCGCCATTTTCAACTCCATCGTCCTGATCCTGTACGTATGAAATAGTACCTGGAGCCTATTCCACTAAGGTCTGGTGTTGTACATTACAAATTACTGATGAAAAATTATGTGAATAATGGAGTTGTATCTTTCTGTTCCACGAAAGAATTAAAGTGTGTTGTACATTACTAAGGAATCACTACTAGTGACATCATATCAATAAACATAGTACGTCAGTCTTGCGATGGCGACTAGTAATTTCGAGCTAGAGCTCTTTTATGCCCGCTGCGCGCGCGCGGAGCTCTTTTACCTGTAAACATTGCTAAAGGATGTACGGATCTTAGAACACAGCGCATCATGACGGAACGAAAGTTCTTAAAGCTTTCAAGGAAGAGTGGAAGATACAATATTTATGCTTCGAACATGGTGATGAAGTCCAGTGTTTGTTGTGTAAAAAAATATCATTTGCAAAAAAAGCAACATAAAACGGCATTATGAGACGCTACATGAAAAAAAAAAATAATAGGCATTATTCAGGAGAAGAGAGAGATAAATTGATTTCGGAATTGACATCGAAGGTAAATTAATTTACATTTGGGTCAGTAGATAGTATCTAGATTCCTTTTATTTCTTTATTTTAAATGTATTGTTCATGTTTTATTTGTTGCTTGTTTCTGGATATTTACTTTTATTAGACTACGTGTTTCTTTAATTTAGAAATAATATTTTATCTTTGATTGCACTTTAACTTATACTATTAAGTACTAAGCTCAAAAAAGCTCATTCACTTTTATTCCAATAATTATTTTCAAGATTTTGAGCAAATATGAACTAAACATTTTGAAAACTTTGATGCAAGAAGCTTTTTTTAGTAACGTCAATATAAAATATACTTAAAAATATAATTTCAAAACTATTAGACCTAATTGCACCAAATTTTGTACAGATGATATTATTATAGATCTGTTTATATAGTTTAAATTTCACAAATTTTCGCCGAAAATTGTGGAAGTTTTAAAAATCATACATATCCCCTTAAATGATTGACCACAAAAATTACTATGGCTCTCAATATCTTAATTTAATCAATTTGTTTTTTCGTGTTACGTGCATCTCACAAATCACTCTAAGAAAACTCATTACATAATCACGACTGGAGAGTAAGGACTACATTTTCACAATCACACAATCAATATACTCTATTTCAATCAATATTGTCATTATTATTTTTTCAACAAATACTCAAAAGTACTTAGAGATCATACACGTCGAGCAGGTAGACCCTTTTAGTTTCTCATAACCATTGAAGTGAAATATTTACAGTACATAATAAATAATTGCTTTTAACAATAAAATGGTTTACATACAATTAACTTTTCCTATTTCTCTTTTTGTTCCTAAAAACCCTTTCCTTTGCGATTTGTTTATATATGTACATGTATATTAAATAACTGAGTAATTAGCTCTATTACATAGTCAGAAATTTAGTAACGCAAGTTATTGTAATAATGTCTGCCTTTATTCGCTGCATGTGCATGTACATCTCTGTGTCTACGTTACGACCCTAAGTAGTGGATCCGCTATTCGCTCGTGATCAAGGTCGAGCTCTTCTACCGTGATTGGGAGCTAATATCGTCTCATCCCTGTACTACGTCATAACATGAAGCAGCTGGTTATCTTCGTATTTCTTTTATCGAATTAGGTTGTTTGTCTCTTTAATCGTAATGTATTTTAAGGAAGGTTATACAGCAAAGATTCGTAGATTCTGTCAATTTCATAACCCTGCAATGCTATTTAGTTTAGTTTACTTCTAATGAAAAATTTACTTCCTTCTTATCATAATGTTCTTCCGCGATCCCCGCATAATGCTGCTTCATAGTTTCTCATATTAGCCAACAGATGCCACTAATAACGATCTTCACTCCCAGACTTAATTGTTACGAAATGACATACATTGCAAAATTATTGAAATGATATCAAAGAAGACGATATTGGTTCTTTTGAAAGAAATAGAAGAAAGAAAAGATATTCTATAGCACATATTTATCAAAATATATTTTAATATTATAAAATAAATATATTAAATCGCATTAATATACGTATTAGTCCCCTTTCATTGGTAGAGAATACTTGACAATTCACTAGTAAAATACTATTACTTTTGTGGAACACAATCATGATACTTCATTAGTAATTTGTAAATATGAAGTGGTAAAGTACTACTGTAGAAAAATTTTTTGTGGAACAGAAACCCTAGTATTTTACTACTCACTAGTGACTAGAGAATTTACTTGTAATGTCTACTTAGGCCCCTGATGATGCCGTAATGGAGTAAACGTTCATCCTCCTAGGGTTACCATCCGTCCTGCAAACGGAGGACGTGTCCTCTTTTTTAATCATTTTATCCTGTCCGGCAGGCATTTAAAAAAATTGAAATGTCCGACATTTCGCGTTTCAACTAGAATTAATATGAATATTGAATAATGTGCGATATTATGCATACAATATCTAAACAAATGGTGAAAACCTATGAAAGAATTTAACTGCTTTCAATGGTTGAAGCTGGAGCACATAAAAACATAAAATATGATGACCTATTGACATGCATTGAATTCTTACACTCTAAAAAGTCACTATTCATGATTCTAAGTTATTTTATCAATTTTATTCTTCAATGTACAAAGATATGCCAATCAAGTTAATTTTGACAAAGATTTAAGCTTAGATAAACAATGGTGCAAATTCTTCCATTCCAGTAGTTCTGCAAGCACTGAAACTTTCTCAGAACTCTTAAAAATATGTCAGTTCTATTTATTTATCTCAAGTCACAATGGAAGTGCTGAGAGAATATTTTCCCTAATATCTGCTCAATGGACAAAAGAATGAAATAGCATGCTAACAGAGACAGTCAGAGGTATCATCATGGCGAAATATAATTTCAAGGACATGTCCTGTGAATAGTTCCATAGTTATTTGTTACAAGATATAAGTTGGTCCCTTCAGGCTCTTGTGCACAAAGTGAGTTCCACCGATAAGTAGGGTACAGATGTAATACTGATCCATCTACTAGTGAGAAAACTAAGGTGAGCCATTGTTTTTATCTTTAATTTTGTTCATACCAATTTTTAAAAAGTCCTCCTTTTTCAGCAATATCCTTTTATTTTTAGATTCCAAGTCCTCCTACAGAACTTCTTCTCATGGTAACCCTACACCCTCCACACTTTCATAATTATTATTTTAAATATTGACTAGACTTATAGTGGAGTTTTATCTAAGATAAGTTATAGACTGAATAATTCATTAATAAATGTCTCATTACTTATAACTTAACGGATCAAAATGTCAATAAAAAGGAGAAAAAGCAAAATAAAATAAAGACGAAAACATGGAAGGAAATTACTGCAATAACAAGCAAAGGAAACTGAAAGAGAAACGAAGTCGGAATAATAAAGAAAGAAGAAATGGAAAAATAAATAAATAAAAAGACGAGGAAGCGCAAGTGAGCAGAGATTCAGTGAGTGAGTGAATCGGTAGTTGAGCGTGTATGAAAGTAGATGAGTGGGTGGGTAGCTGGGTGATTAAATGGGCGAGTTAGTCACTGAATGTCTCGTTACTCTAAGGGCCAACACTGATACGAATTACCTCATCCATCACAGAAATCCCTTTCAGCAGACCTAACCTCGCATTCAGGTTTGTCACCTTCCACCTATACGTCTATCAGTTCCGTGTGGCTACGTTCACAATAGACTATTATCAAGCACGTCAAATGATTCCTCTTGCTCACGAGGTTTAAACCAAGAGCTGAAATTCAAATGCTCTTGTTCAACGAAGCAACGTTAACGAACTTCTCTCTCATCTCCCTCAATCTCTTTCTCTCTATATAAATTATACCATGCTCATGCAAATGCATGTTGGTTAGTAATTGAAGATCAATGGATAAAGGATTCGACTGTACAGATGCAGTAATTGGTGAAAGCATCTGAATTACTACCATTATCAGACGAGAAACAATGATATTGATGCCTCTTGCCTGGCGTTTACATCCATCCATTCATTCAGTCATAGTTTTTCTGCCCAAGGACAGGTATTTCACTGCAAACGTAGCATTCTACAATCTCCCCATACCTTTCGCCTTCGTCATAGTCTCCACTAGTCTTAGGAAGTTCGACCAAAACTTAGTTTTCAGGTTATGTGCAGCCGCGCATATAGATAATCCCACCAGTTGCGTATAGTATAGGCCTACTCTGTTCACATAAACAACTCACAGAATATCCGCAAATGTAAATGGATGACTTTCGTAATTAGATTACAACAACAGAGAAGTAGTTCCATTACGTCAAGCAACCAACATTGAGTGCACACAAACTGTGTGTGACTTGAATTTTGGTTTTCTGTTAACGAACAGTGATGTGTATTATGCAAATATAGCTTCCAGGTATAGCTCCCTGTGAAGCTAATTTGAATAATTTCAAGGGAAAAATTGTTACGGGGCAGGCCATCGAACCCGGGATCATTGGCTAAACGCATCAAGGCTCTACCAACTGAGCTACTCAGGAACTCTACCAAGAGTTTGTTTATTGATTAGGCCTTCTCAAATGTCGTTCCAATCACAAGAAGTGGTAACTTATGCCTGCCAATGATGCGTTAATAAAACAAGTGTTGTCAACAGTAATCTCACTAGACGTTTTGATTTATCTAGAGAAAATCAAAACTCGAGTGGGATTTAATTGACTATTACACGATTAGAAGAAAGTGTATAAAGATTAGAAGTAACGAAGTACTCCAATACAATAAAATATTAATTGACTTACGAAAATACAACTGTCTTCAAATGTATTATTGTACCATCTCAACATTACAAATATTACGCTAGATGCATGCTAGATGGCAGTAGTGTCTTTATACAGACATTGTAATGATTACTATTCAATAAATCTTAATCTTAAATAATCTCTGATACGTGACTATCCATAATATCATATAGCAGAAGTTCTTTTTATCCTCTCAGAGCAGAAGCTATAACATAACCTAACTGATATACACAAGTGTTAGAAAAGTTTTAATTAACGACGATGACATAAAAAATAAACATGAATAATTTTAAAAGGAATAATTATTGAATGTACAATTTTCAAATTTGAATGTGGCTGGTGGTTCAATTGATGTTATATTGGACCTGTGCGTAATAGAAGTGGAACTCGTTGATTTAGGCCTACATGGTGTATTCAACTTATTTAGGATTTCCGAATGGTGCTCTTCATTTATTTGTAAATCGGATTTCAGAAGATGCATAGGTATGATCAGTGATTTTTATTAATTCTTGTTCTTGAATGCCAATGCGAGTCATATTTAAAACTGCTGTGCATCGACTGGAGTGGTTTGTAATTTTATATATATTTTTGACGTCCAGACCAGCGCAGTTTCAAATGTTGGCAAACAAAGAAACAAATGCTAGGGACGAGATAAAATTAAACAAATGCTAGGGACGCGATAAAATTGTGCGATAAGCAGCCATGATTGGTTGAAATACGTCCTTTCGTACCGTTTTATTGGACAAAAGTAGTATGACGTAGAAAGAGTGTAATAGTCATGGTAATTTTTGTCTTGCCCATACGCCCCACCTCTTGTTTTCTCCCTTGAAATATATTTTACTCTCCTCTGTCTATCTCTCCTAGTGTCATTTAATTATTTTTTTTTAATATTAAAGAAGAAGTAAAGAAATTATTTCGCTTTACATTTTAATTGCACGACAAGTTTGGTTTAAAGAATATACCAAGTAGCATTACCGTAGAAGCACACTTGTCTCGATGAATCTTGGCGTATGTATTTGTAGCACTTCTTGTTTTTCAAGCATTATTTTATATAATTCTGGATTCCAGTGCTACAGAGGTGGACAATTTTTGTTTATGAACATCAAAATACATTAGGAAAAGCAAACGTTGATCTGTACAGGTCTCCGCGCACATAACTTAGGCACCCATATGCCGTATGGCTCCGTAGACACAAAATTTTCCTTTCTCTATACGATTAATTGAAAAAAATTGTAGGTTCCCATACGATGTATGGCCCCGTATGGCCTCCATGACAGCACTGAGTAAAACCAGTATGTCGCATCTGGTGTTCATGATGACGACCAAAAGGTTAGTAATTTTAATTTCAATTTTAATTAAAAGTAATCTTATAGCTTAACATTTTATTCACTATGGATGGTGGTGTTAGAAATCAATGTATTCATGTGGGTTTAAAAATAATTGTTCCCAGGAATAATTTTTGCAAGTATTTGGCCACCCTACCCCATTATCTTCTGGCCTAGTTGCCTCACAAGTGGTGCCTTCTTGGTGTTACTTGTAAGGTTCAGACCTGTCTTCGGACAGTTGACTAAACAGCTACAATGAGAGCAAAAAAAGATATAGCCAACACAAAGTCTTCCGCCTGGGTATTAATTGGACGTTCGGACTAAATGTAAGTATGGACCAACATTTGATAGTCCACACCTGTGGAGTAACGGTCAGCGCGTCTGGCCACGAAACCAGGTGGCCCGGGTTCGAATCCCGGCCGGAGCAAGTTACCTGGTTGAGGTTTTTTCCGGGCTTTTCCCTCAACCCAATACGAGGAAATGCTGGGTAGCTTTCGGTGCTGGACCCCGGACTCATTTCACTGGCTAAATAACCTAGATGTTGATACGGCATCTTAAAATAACCCAATTAAAAAAATTGATAGGCACACATTGCACATTCAACATTTAATTTTTTAAGGTGACATGTATTTATCTAGCCTGACGAGTTTACTTCCTTGGTTTGAATTGTAAATTATTTAAAAATAGCGTGTAAGAGGGCCTTAGACTAGAAATGTTTAGTTTAAATGTAGTTCTGTTTATAAGTATGCATAAGGGTGTAATTATTTGACTTATTTGAACTGTTGTATCAGTGAAGCGAGGTGAGTCAGTGAAGTTATGGTTTTACAGTGCAGTGAACAGTTCCGATCAGTGATAATTTATAGCGTCAATGAAATGTGTTCTATAGTGTCAGTGAAATGTGTGCTAAAGTGTCAGTGAAATGCGTCATAGTGCCACTACAGGGAATGAGATGAGAGTAAAGTGAAAGACTATTGAAACTTATGTAGGACCTATACATAATTATGTAGGTTGTATTGTAAAATTGTGTATTTTATTTATGTTTTATTATTATTGTGTTAAATTGTATTGTGTATTCTTATTGTATTGTGTATAAAATTGTATATGTGTTATAAAATTGTATTGTGTATTGTAAATGTTATTGTGTATTGCTTATCATTTTATTGTGTATTGTTAATATTGTATATACCACTGCCACCGGGTGCTTGCCCACTTGCAGTGTAAATAAATACATACATACATACATACATAAATACATACACATTGCGACACTGGGACACCGCTGAGGCAACACAGGACAGCACTTGAAAAGGAACACTCAGTCTCATGGACGGAAGATAAATCTCTTCCATTACCCAAGCCGGGAATCGAACCACGGCCACGGACAGCTTGGTCGGGAAGCGAAAAAACTATCCATATACTCACAACGGCGGACTATTCTAAGTCCTGCACTTCGATAACAAAGATTTTATGAAATCTAAGGAGAAATGTCGGTGTCAGGCATATGGGTGGAAGAACCAGACAAACTGCTGTTGAAATTAATATGGTTAATGCTGCACATCTGCCTGCTTGGTGACGTGGCATGTAATTACCCGCCTGGCACCTGTTGACCCTCACGCTCGACCACTGCACACAGCCAATCTGTCTGTCTGCCGGTGCGTCGCAACATTTCCAGATTTTAAATGAAGTGAACGGAAATCGATCACTTTGTGACGGATGCTTGGAAAAGTGTGTTCCCCGTGTAATATACTTGTTCGTCTGTATGTGTTAGGGAGTTGCAATCACTGTTTAAGCACGAGCAGGGTTGTAATCAGGCTCATCGATAGTGGATCTGCTGTTTCTCTACATCGGACAACAGTAGAAGTCAAAGAGGAATTTGTGTTGGAGGAAGATGTTCTGTTAAATATAGTGGCGTACGCACAATTTTGTCAAAGACGGGGTCATTATTAACAAATTATCGATATTTTAACTGCTGTGTATTATTATTATTATTATTATTATTATTATTATTATTATTATTATTATTATTATTATTATTATTATTATTATTATTAACAGTTATATTACCGGTTCTTCTATATGGCTGTGAAACTTGGACTCTCACTCTGAGAGAGGAACATAGGTTAAGGGTGTTTGAGAATAAGGTGCTTAGGAAAATATTTGGGGCTAAGCGGGATGAAGTTACAGGAGAATGGAGAAAGTTACACAACACAGAACTGCACGCATTGTATTCTTCACCTGACATAATTAGGAACTTGAAATCCAGACGTTTGAGATGGGCAGGGCATGTAGCACGTATGGGCGAATCCAGAAATGTATATAGAGTGTTAGTTGGGAGACCGGAGGGAAAAAGACCTTTAGGGAGGCCGAGACGTAGATGGGAGGATAATATTAAAATGGATTTGAGGGAGGTGGGGTATGATGATAGAGACTGGCTTAATCTTGCACAGGATAGGGACCGATGGCGGGCTTATGTGAGGGCGGCAATGAACCTTCGGGTTCCTTAAAAGCCATTTGTAAGTAAGTTTGTATTATTATTATTATTATTATTATTATTATTATTATTATGATTATTAAATATGAACTGTCAAATGCACGAAACGTTAAACGAACGTTTCACAATGAAGTCAGAACTCAAACTACGAACGGCTACCGCTCTTAAAATGAGTTTAAAATCCTTGAAATTATTCAACCCTGGGAGCTACTACCTGAAAGCCAGATTTGTATAATGTTTTGTTACTGAAGATACTGTACGTTAACAGGAAGCCACAATTTAAGTCACAGAGAATTTGTGTGCAGTCAAAGTTGGGTTCTGGCGTCTTGTCAGCCCATTTGAGTTGTGGATATAAAGAAAAAATTGTGACAGTCTTGTGTATAGTTCCTGGGGTAGCTCAGTCGGGAGAGCATTCGTGCGCTAAGCGAAGGGTCTCGTGATCGATACCCGGCCCCGGAACAATTTTTCCTTGAAATTAGTACATATTTTTTTATAAGAAAAAGTAATGGCTTAATTTATGAGCTAATAACTAATATAATTCAATTCAGTCTATATCTAATATGTAAAAAATTATAATAAAGTTGAGATAGCTAGTTGGTTAAAATGATGAGGATTAATATAATAGATGTTTTTCTAGAACCACAGTCTAATATATACAGTCACGAAGCTTGAGTTAATGAGGGTACTAGGAACAATAGACTGTGCGGATACTATTTCGCATTGCCTGTAATGAGGCGTTAGTAGCGATCCTAGTGGTTAGCAACTACCTATGGATGCATATTTTCTACGTATTGAGCTTCGTGACTGTATATACTAGACCGTGATTAGAACTATGTTATAGGGAGCACAATATAAATCTAAAATATATTGATATAATGAAAATATTTATGTAATGAGATTTTGCCATTAGAGGTTTTGTATTCTATTTAGAGAAATTGTACAGATAGCCCAAATTTTGATTCTGAGTCTGTATCTAAAAATCAAATGAGGCATATAGCATTTCTGCAGGTTAAGGTAGCCGTAATCAAGATCCGGTTTAATGACTGACAGTAACTGTAATGAAAGGAGTTTTTTTTTTATTCAATAAACTGCTTAAACTTTTAAAGTCAAGAAAACAGCGTTAAAAAATCTTCGAAGTCCCTCACGCAACGTATGTTTGGCCACATTTTTATAATAAAACAGTCGTCTAAACAGTCTCAAATGTAATAACGATCATAAAAACAAAAGAAGTGGATTTTCTTAAATTTTTAGCATTATTTCATGACAGTGTCTCCTTAAGTTTTGCTTTCTCTTGTCATGACCTTGTTGTTTGTAAAGTCCTTGTAATTTAAACATGAAGTTATTACAATAATTACCTTCCGTAATTAAAACTTTTGGAAAATGTATTATGTGTCTTTCACGTGTTAAATTTTATATTACCTTGTTAACATGTTTCGCCCTCCTATTGGCCATCTTCAGAACTGGTTATTGCTGGTCTTGGTGTCTTTTGTTTTCTTCCTGTGGGAGGTCCACACCTGTGGAGTAACGGTCAGCGCGTCTGGCTGCGAAACCAGGTGGCCCGGGTTCGAATCCCGATCGGGGCAAGTTACCTGGTTGAGGTTTTTTCCGGGGTTTTCCTTCAACCCAATACGAGCAAATGCTGGGAAACTTTCGGTGCTGGGCCCCGGACTCATTTCACCGGCATTATCACCTTCATATCATTCAGACGCTAAATAACCTAGATGTTGATACAGCGTCGTAAAATAACCTAATAAAATAAAAAAAAATCTTCCTGTGGGAGTGTGTTTGTGTAGTGTAATGTGGTGTCAAAGAGTGTGTGTGTTCTGAAATTGAGTTGTGTGTTTAGGATTTCATTTGGACGTGTTTTTGTGTGTCTGTATATTTATTATTGTTCTAGTGTGTTTAGTTTCTGGCTTTTTGGTTGAATGCGTAGAATTTGCATGTCTGTGTTGATGTCTCTGTAGGTGTGGTTAGCATTTGTGATGTGTTCTGCATATGTGGAAGTGTTTTGTAATTTTGTTATGGCTGCGATGTGTTCTTTGTAACGTGTTTGAAATGATCTGCCTGTCTGTCCTATGTAGAAGTTTTTGCAGGTGTTACATTTGAATTTGTAGATGCCTGTGTGGTTGTATTTGTTTGTTTGTTTGTTTGTTTGTTTATGTTGTTTGTGTGTTGAGATGTTTTTGTAGAGTATTATTTGTTCTTTATGAGATGTTGTAATTTAACTTCTTGAATGAGGTTGCAATTTTGTGTGTGTTTTTGTTTTCTTATGTTAGTGTAATGCATTTTTTGTGTACTTGTATTTGTGTTGTATTCCTATGTTGGATGATTGGATGTGTTTTGTGTGTGTGTATGTGTGTTGTTGTTCTTATTATTATTGTTGTTGTTGTTGTGGGTTTTCTGTAGACTTTGAATATGTGTTTGTTGTCGACTTTTGTCATGGTGATATCTAGAAAATTTATGGATTTGTTGTTTTCGATTTCTAATGTGTAGTTTAGCTTTGGGTGTATTTTGTTTATGTGTTGATGTAGGTGATACAGTGTTAAAAGTTGTGTAATCAAGATGTATAAAACTTGTGTTTATTTCTTTTGGAAGAATTTAATTTCTATCAGAAATACGAGGCTCAGATATGTTAAATCTTTTTTATTCTGCCGGCGAATGAATGAAAATGAGAAATTCGACCAGGTAAGCAAATATATTGACCTGCAGTGAGAAGTGAGTGAGAAGGCCGTGTGGTCGGTTGCATATGGAACAAAGACTTCCCTGTGTGTGCTAGGATCGTGACCGGCGCGTAATTCTATCCCCAGTGAGTAATGCGATATGACCCCTATCTTTTTTCTTTTGCTAGCTCCTTTCTGACGATCTCTGGATCAGTGATATCGTGAGAAATAATACTACAGACAACAGAGAGATAGAAGCAATCGGCAATTTCTCGTGTTCAGGAAATTCCTATTCGAATTCTGGGCAAGGATATCGGTTTTATGAAAGCTAGCGACATTACTTTTCAGTAATGAAACGAATAGTTATATATTTTCAGAATTGTAACCAAGGAGGAAATATACAGGGTGATTCACGACTAATTACCCACGCTTTAGGAATCAGTTTTATGTGTCATTTTAAGAAAGTTAGCAACATTGCTTTTCAGTAATGAAACGAATAGTTATACTGTATATTTTCAAAATTGTAACCAAGGAGGAAATATACAGAGTGATTCACGACTAATTACCCACGCTTTAGGAATCAGTTCTATGTGTCATTTTAAGAAAGCTAGCAAAATTGCTTTTCAGTAATGAAACGAATAGTTTATATATTTTCAAAATTGTAACCAAGGAGGAAATATACAGGGTGATTCACGACTAATTACCCACGCTTTAGGAATCAGTTCTATGTGTCATTTAAATAAAGCTAGCAACATTACTTTTCAGTAATGGAACAAATAGTTAATATATTTTCAAAATTGTAACCAAGGAGGAAATATACAGGTGATTCACAACTAATTACCCACGCTTTAGGAATCAGTTCTATATGTCATTTTAAGCATGAAGTATTATATCGTCGTTCTTCCTGCAATAACTCCTATGTGAAAAATATACAATTTTTCAGTAGGAAGAAAAAACACATTTATTCATCCTATGGCATCCGTACATAGGAGACTGTGGATTCTTAAATTTTGGAAACAAAGAAATATAATTACATATAGGAGATTTTATTATTTGCTGTATCACTATTTAAGTTATTCCTGTGGCCGGGAGGAAAAAGGCCTTAAGTCAATTTTTTGTGAAAATGAGATTATACTTACTTACTGGCTTTTAAGGAACCCGGAGGTTCATTGCCGCCCTCACATAAGCCCGCCATTGGTCCCTATTCTGAGCAAGATTAATCCAGTCTCTATCACCATATCCCACCTCCCTCAAATCCATTTTAATATTATCTTCCCACCTACGTCTCGGCCTCTCCAAAGATCTTTTTCCCTCCGGCCTCCCAACTAACACTCTATATGCATTTCTGGAATCGCCCATACGTGCTACATGTCCTGCCCATCTCAAACGTCTGGATTTTATGTTCCTAATTATGTCAGGTGAAGTATACAATACATGCAGTTCTACGTTGTGTAACTTTCTCCATTCTCCTGTAACTTCATCCCCCTTAGCCCCAAATATTTTTCTAAGAACCTTATTCTCAAACACCCTTAATCTCTGTTCCTCTCCCAAAGTGAGAGTCCAAGTTTCACAGCCATACAGAACAACCGGTAATATAACAGTTTTATAAATTCTAACTTTCAGATTTTTTGACAGCAGACTAGATGACAAAAACTTCTCAACGGAATAATAGCAGGCATTTCCCATATTTATTCTGCGTTTAATTTCCTCCCGAGTGTCATTTATATTTGTTACTCCAACATATTTGAATTTTTCCACCTCTTCGAAGGATAAATCTCCAATTTTTATAGTTCCATTTCGTAGAATATTCTGGTCACGAGACATAATCATATACTTAGGTGTCCGAGAATCAGTCTCATTCCGAGGCTTACTGTTAGGTTTCGTAACAAGCTGTTTTTTTACGGTGATGGGTTGTTAGCCCTTCGCCCAATCCCCAAGCTGGAGGACCACTCCTTATCGGCTGTCCACGACTGCTTATTCAATATATTCGCATATCTGGAGGCCGTCTCCTCTATCCGCAACTTGAGAACGCACCATGCCGTGGTGATAGGGACCCAAATACATGGGTCTGATTATACAGGGTTAGTCTATATATTGCAACTGATCACAAACAGGAAAAGTAATTGGTTAGGTCACTGGCTGAGAAGAAACTGTATACTGAAGGATGCACTGGAAGGAATGATGAATAAGAGAAGAATTCGGGGCAGAGTAAGATATCAGATAGACTACATTAAGATACATATTATAACTGATAGTTCTTCATACCCTAAGTGAGATTCGAATCCATGATCATGATTTCCACGCAGCGTCAGAATTATGCCACAGCCATTGCGTACATTACGACCTACACGTTAAAATGATAATTTAATATCACAGGGGTGGTATGGGAGGAATGGGTGGAGAAAATTTGCGTCACTTAATGGAAGATAGTTGTTCTTCGTCTGTCAGCAAAGTCGCCGTGTACTTGTTGGACAGAAGAGTTGGGGAGGGGGAAAGGAGGTTTATGATGCTTACACCGACTACAAAAATGTCGAGGCACGACTGCTGGAAGAGAGGACTTGAAATGACATCTCCTTTGCGCGGACGGTGACGTTACATCAAGAATTCAGTGTTCCTCAGCCCGCGAAGAAGCATTAAAATTCTGGTATGCAAATGACCTTATGAATGAGGACAACGTTGATCGCAGAAAGGAGTCGCAGCCTGTTACATAACAGGGCACTTAAATGTACATCTTTCGAGGAGTCGGCTGACTTTGTAATCTGCGTAAAAATACGAGTAGTTCTAGACACTGGATTTTACTGTGCATGACTTACATGCAGTATGTATAATAGCCTAACTTTTTTTAACATGAAATAGAAGCACTTGCGAGAGAGACGGCTAGAGCTTGCTTTGTGCACCAAAGACCCGGCGAGTCGAAGACTGGAATGCATAAAGTTGAAGTAAATGCTTTTGCTAAGGTTTTCGTAGCATATACTACGATATTTATGTATAACACCCATAGTAAATTCTTCCCCGCGTAGCAGAAAGTTTATCTGGAAGGCAGTGCCTAGTTCATGCTAGGTTTGGTAGTATAAACTACTATTTATATGCATAACAAGAAGTTTATACTTCTATTTGTAAGTATAAACTAAGAAAATTCGTACTCTGTCTGTTTGAGACTTCGTTAGTTTAGCATAAGCAATTGTACAGGGACATCATTTTATTTTTACTAACATTTTTAATATTAACCTGGCTATATCTTTGGATTAAAGGCCTAGAACCGGAAACACCGCTTGCTCCCCTTCCAAGACTGGAGTTCGATGATACTGGCGTAAAATACAAATCACTTTACTAGGTATAGGAGGGAAGAAAAGTAGTTCATCCATTTACGTAAAGTAGGAAATAATGCGCTTTTGAGTTTGATCATTTTCCTTAGGTTTTTGTTTAAACAAAATACGGTACAGTATTAACAATGAGTGTTTTTACTCACGAATTGAGCTGTCCATGTGAGCGTATTCATTATGCAGTGTATATTATACTGTCTACAGCACATTAGCGTACAATATAGAGAATGAAGGTAAATTTAAAAATAATCATTATATGGATATTTAAACACATTTTTTTAAATGGTGCCCGTTCATTTGGATCCAGGCTTCAGTTCTAATGTGCATATTATCGCACTATATACTAATGTACCTAATCCCAATTACCAGTTCCGTTCTTCGTACTAGTAACTCATGTTGAAATAATTCTGTACTTACTCTATAAAAGAGTACCTTACGTACTGTAAATTCAATCTTCACTTCTGCCAGATCCGAAAAGATAAAATTACTCAGACATGCTATCTACTGTCCGTCCAAGTGGTTATGTCGTAGGGTCGTAGAAAGGGAGGAAATCACGTGACAGTTAATTACTTAACGAGGCCCTTTTATTTAAGTTATTTTAAACAGTTGTATAATATTAAGTAGACGTCCAGTTCCTAACAGAAATTAATGTTCTCAGAAAAGAGCTAAGACAGCCCAGCCACTAGCTGGCGAATAAAAGCAGGTGGAGGAAGCCGGTATACGACGCAGGCAAATGGACACAGTACCTGTGCGAAAATGATTCAATACTGAAAGCTCTTTCGTCGCTGGAAAACGCGAACATATTTTTGGAACGTACTGTTTACTATGACCGTAAGGCTACTATGACTGTATATGAGGTCTTGGAACTTCTTAGTAGAAGGGGTGGGAGTGAAGTACAGTCAAAAACTCAGGTACAATAAAAATTGAAGTAAAAATAAAATGATGTCCCTGTACAATTTAAAATGACAGAGTTTATGCAGATTCGCGCTAGAAAATCTACAAGTAAAAACGGGAACTTAGAGCGTGATTATAAGAAGTTATATACGGTGTATAAAAAAAAGTCATATAATCAATTTTTGTAATGGAGTAGGTCTACTCAAATGATGATTTTAAGATAACTTAACTGGAACTATATCCGTTAGTTGATTTTTATTATTTTTATTAAAAATAAGATATTTTTAGCAAAATTATTCTGTGATGCATTTATAATACATTTAATTTACGTGGAAAATCTCCGTGTGCCTACAATATTTTAGGGTACCTGTAAATTTAATTAATATTTTGGGCCCGTCTGGTTTTCACCTTTACATTTCAGGTTATTTATTTTCTTCACAATTTTCTTTCCATTTTTTTTCCCGCTGTAAACTTTCACCTCAACTTTGATAATCTGGATGGCTTTTTCTCTATCACTTCTTGCGGCAGAGCTTGCAACTTGTTTAATAATGCTGGTTATTATTTTAGTAGATTAACAAAGAGCAGTTGTTACCTTTATGTTCAGTTATATTGATTTTTCTTAATTTTACGAATATGATATTCTTGCCTATATCGAAGGATGTATTTATTTTCTTTTTATGTTTAAAAGATCCTAACACTTCCCTATACAGTATTATTCTTATAAAATGTGTAAGGCAAATGCAAGTATTACCACTAAATCTGAATTGACAATGTTTTTTTTTATCACCTCTGTGATGTAAGGGTCAGCATGCTGGTCTCTTACGCAGAGGACCCGGGTTCGATTCCCGGTCGGGTTGAATTTTCTGGTTGAAGTTTTTCAGGGTTTTCCCTCAACCGTAAGGCAAATGCCAGGAAATTCGGGCCACAACATCCCTGAATATCACCGGCCTCATTCATCACCGAAATCATATTTATAAAATATCAGTAATACATACACAGTCGCCATCTAGTTCACAACAATAGAACCAGTCTCAACAATAGTACACAGGCCTTCGGATTTCAACCAAAAGCTTAACTCGCGATGTGACCAAAGATGTTGAAGGTAGTATAAATAACAGCGGGGGAAAAAAAAAGTCTGTTTGTACAAAAAAAAACTATCTTGGTCTCTTTAGAGATTTCTAAGCCTCATATCCGGCATACCGGCCATTCATTCAGCTAATAATGTTTCTAAAATGTAACATTTACAATAATTTCAGCAATTTCGATTTGTGTAATTTTATAGGGAATTACAAGAACAAAATGTGTACAGTATTTTCAGAGCTAGAAAGAATTTTAAGAGACTAGAATTGTTACACACTGCGCAGTATGTGATTGGTTTGGGATATTAAGGCCCAATTGTATAAACCTCCCTGACTAAAGATCAACTTTGATCGAAGATCGGAAAGTGACTCGAGTTCAGACACTTCTTCTATTGTATAAAACTTTCCTGCGATCAAATTACCTTGGTTCAAATGGATTCTAAGTTCACGTGAAAAGAATTTGGCAACATCGCATAAACAGGTGAAGTATGTGATACGCGGGCCATGTTGTACAGATTTGCTCAGTGTTACCAATATAGGTACTTTAACTCTTTTTCAACGACAATTTCTTTTAACTTTTATATTGCTTAAATAGGGATTTAGCGATCTTTTTAGCACCCCATACTGACAAAATTTAATCATTCTTTGTTGATAATGAGAAATCTATCGACTTTCCAATTACGTTTTGGCGACTTTCCGTACACTCTGTTGGAGACACTGGTTTGTTTTGTGCATTGTAAATAATGGCGGATAATAAGAAGAAGGTTGACCGTTCTCCAAATTGTTATCATATTATGGTGTTTGATACATAATAAAGCTTTATAAAACGACAATTTTCGTTTAGTAATACAGTTAATTGAATATTTTTATGAATGTACCTATCATATCCATTAATAATTAATGGTTATAAACATAATATAATTATAGGTTATGTTATTTGATACTGCTGAACACGATAAAGCCTTATAAATATATATAAATGTTTGTGTATTAAGGCAAGAAATTGAAAAAAAATATATATAAATGCACCTAACATATCTATTAATATTAATAATAATGGTTATTCCTTTTGCACAATCTGCCACTCGTATATTTCAAACAGAAAAGAAATAACTGAACTTGGATCATCTAACTTAATCGGAGAAATTTCTTCAGTCAAAGTTGACTCTAGTTTAAGACAAATTAACCTCAGATTAGACTTTATACGACACAAAATTCCAAGTTCAGCTAGAACGAGGATCAATTTAACCTCTGATATAAGATTAAATGGTTTATACAATCGGCTCTAAAGCTCTTTAAATTGAGACTGTTAGAAGCAAATGGGTTAAGTGACATTTCTAAAAAAAATGATTTAAGTGCATCCAGGATAAACTAAAACATTTAAAATTTCAGTGGTTTAACCACATCAGTCATTAACATTTAAAATTAAAACTTCACGGAATTTACGAAAATTTAGTAACTTTTAATCACATTTTCTTGGAAGTAACTTAAGTGCACTTACACCCCTTTGCTTCTGACCGCCTCAATTGTTGTACTCCCAATTCTTATAATTAGGTTAGGATTCTGATGACCTATAAATCATGAAAGAATGTCCAAAAAAGAATGCATTTATGACCTAAAAAACTTTCAAAAATGCCGTAAAAATTGATCTTACATAATTGTCTTAGTAGGAAAAGAGGTTTTGTACCACTTAATATTTAGACTAGTAGGCCTAATTAAATTAAATTTTACATAATTTTTTCTAAGTACACTTTAATTAATTATCTTACCTGATGTAGTTTCCACGTATGATCGTTCACTTCTGCTTCGGCATGTGGATGAGAGATCAACAGTCAGCTGGTCGATCTTGGCCCTTCATGGGCTGTAGCACCATGGATTTACTTTACTTTTAGTTTCCATGTAGTCTATCACAAGGCCAATCTTATCCGGAATTAGCAGGTATAGAGGAGTCTATATTGAAGGGGTAGTTGGACTGAACTATTGCATGGGTGTACTACGTTAAAGTGGAAATATTTGTGTAGAAAAACGATTAAAATATTATATAAAATAATTGGTATTAATGGACAAAATATGTAAGGAAAATATCAAAGGAAATAAACATTATTTTGTATTAATAATGGGGATTTATGGCCGAAATTAAATGAAAATGCCTAAAAAATTACCGAATAAAACAAAAGATGCTCTTATGAGTTGAAACAGGCAAAAAATGCAAAAAAAAAAAATGCCCTAACAAATATGTCTTAAAACACTCAGTTTATCACATAACATATAAATACTAAAGCAGTTCTGTTTCTGGCTTACTGGAAAAAGATGCAATTTCATCAAAATC